>NW_005187463.1:500965-559227 GCF_000239375.1 Pundamilia nyererei
TAGACGAAGCAAACCTGACCACCTTTATTCTTCAACACAGCCTGAACTCTTTTAGACAAGCTTTCTTGTAATTTTTCTAAGTAGTCTTCAGCAATACTTCTCCTCCATTCAAAGCTCTTATTTAGATGTTGGCTGGCTTTTCTTCTTTTCTCTGTCGAGATGATCCCACAGTATCAGAGACGTTGATGACCAGGCTATAGGGAGACCAATACATGACTGATAGTGTTCCATTGTGCTTTTACTGCATTGGCAGTGTTTTTTTGGATCAATGTCATGCTGAAAAATGATATTGCTGCCCATCTGACGCATGGTGGGTGGAAATCTGACATCTCCAACACCACTGGCTAAAAAATACAGCCCCAAACAATGACAGAGCACCCACTATGTTTTACAGATGGCTGTAGACACTCACTGTTGTACCTCTGTCTGTGATGTACGTCTTCCTCATTTCATAAGACCTGATACTTTTGACTTTTTGTATAGTTCTTAAGTAATTCAGCCTCAGCCTTTTCTCCCTGTTTACTTTCCTTAAGAATGGCTTCTTCACAGCCACCTGTCCACTAAAAACATTTTTTTGACAAAGTCTTTTTAATGATATTTTGGTATATGTGTATTATATTTTATGTTTCCTCATACATAACAACATACAATATGGAGTATATGAATGAAAATAAGAGAACAACTAAAACTAGCTTTTAAGTGAGAAGCAGCCAGTATTTAAAACACCTTCAGAAATCCTGGAGAACTATTGGTCAAACTCAATAAGTAAAGTTTGGCTCCTTGGATGCAAAATATAAAGAAATGAGAGATGGTTGTCATTAGGCATACTGTTAAAACGAGTAGGATTGACTTTAACTGCAGATTAACTGGGAGCACTTCATGCATGCTCGCCAACAGCAAGCCACTATAGCCAGTATATTCCTGCTTTTTCTGACATGACCAAGATTTCAGCTGAAGCAAATCTATCATTTGCAAAAAGGTTTTAGATAATGTCTCACATGAGAGTGATTACTAAGTTAGTCCACAATCACATCAATCTCCTGTTAAATTACTTTTTTTTCTCCATTTAGATTATCTTGTTTATTAGCTACAAACTCTCCATCGTGCCCAGCGTTAAAAGTAAATAGAAAAATCACTTCTCAGCAGAACCATGATGATCTAATGAACACTGCGACCTTGGCGCTTTATAGACTTGAAGTCGTCTCTCTGTCTGTTACGGTGCAATAAGCTGGCCGTCCTTCACTGCATCGAGACATTCTTTATTTGTTCTACAAATACAAAGAATTGGATACGCGGCCACAGCAGAGTCGACATTGCGTGGTGTCAGTGTGATATTAAGAGACACGTCTCTCTCTCTGTCTCTTTCTCACACACACAGACACACACATCAATTGATCCTCAGGCCTCCCCAGCACAAGTAGCTTCCTTTATATTATATCTTATCTTCTCCAAGAGAGTCACACAACTTGTATTTAGCCGGAACTAAAAACACAGTCCCATGTGAAGATTGCACGCAGCGATAGGCTTATCTTCCCCCGCTCACAACCACATGATCAGAAGACAAGCAACAATGGTCCATGACTCTTCAGAGAGCATCATTTAACTTAAAAATCCCCCAAAAGGGTACGTGGCTCCGTAAAGCAACATAAAAGTGAGTGTTCCATCTTTGGAGAATTTTCCACTTACTCAACGTTTATCCTCGTTAAGGTAATAATCCATAACAATTTCAGATGGAGGTCTACTTCATCTGTGCCACAGATGGATTCCACAGTGGTAATGCAGCTTACACGCACTTCATGAAAGCTTTTAACATTTATTTTGCCAGAAAAATCTTTCCAGCTGAATCTTGTTGAGGAAAAGAAATGATGCATATTTCAGGCTGCTCTGGGAATTTAGCTGTAAACAGAAGAACAGGGTAGTTAGCACGAGTAGTGAGGATAACCCAAAAATCTCAGGTTTGCCGGAAATTCAGAATAAAAAGATAAAAAGCAGCAGTGCCCGATGGAGGCCTGAATGAGACCCTGTGCATAAATAGTCAAATGTCACAGCGGTAATGTTCACTTCAGCCTGCATGCATTCAGTTTACATGTTATTTCCTGAACTACCTGACTATTTCTCGATCCTTGCAGAGTGTTTTACTTTACATCTGGGAAAACGAGAATGTCTGACAAGGAAGAAATGGCTTCAGATGGGAGTTTGAACGTTACACTGACGCTGAGGCTGCTGATGCACGGAAAGGTAATGGACATTTGTAAATAGTTGAAATCATTCAGTGCATTTTTGTTGTAATAGCCTAACGGTCTCGTAATAGCTTTTAAAATGTTTACATCCTGCTGAAAAACTGTTGAGAGAAGTCCCGCTGTTATCTTTTCATCCGCAGGAAGTTGGCAGCATAATTGGGAAGGTAGATTTATTTTACAATCCATCACCATTTATAGATTTTTTGGCTGTTTTATTTCTGTTTGTCTTGTTATATTCCTCTTATAAATCCAATCTAACCGACTTCTTTTCCTGCCTGATTTCAGAAAGGAGAAACAGTCAAGAAAATGAGGGAGGAGGTGAGTGTTTGCTTTGACATCTGTAATGAGAAAGGGCGGATAATTTCACGTTGTCAGGCAGATCGAATCAAATCACAGCTGGAATAACCGCGGGGCTTTGCTTCCAGAGTGGCGCTCGCATCAACATATCAGAGGGCTCGTCCCCTGAGAGGATAGTCACCATCACAGGACCTACAGAGAGCATCTTTAGAGCCTTTTCCATGATTGCGCAAAAGTTTGAAGAGGTATGCCCAAAAGCATGAAAGACACTGGCTGCACCTTTTCTCCAGTCTTGCATCACAACACGCGCACACACACACAAAAAGACCTGTCAAATAACGCTGATGTTCCGTACAGTCGACACTGAAAAACAACATCTTTTGGAAATCTCCCTCAGGATATTACCGCAGCAATGACAAACAGCAACGTGACAAGCAAGCCACCTGTGACACTTCGCCTGGTTTTCCCGGGGAGCCAGTGTGGCTCACTGATTGGCAAAGGAGGCTCAAAGATCAAAGAAATCCGAGAGGTATGAGTCGTTTTCTTTCTTTTTTTTCATGTTGCAGCAGGAAGTTGTTTTTTTTGCACCCAAACAAGCACAGAAAACAGTCTCCCTGGCACTCTGACACCCTGAGTATCAAACACTCAAGTCAAAATCTTCTTGTTTTTCTCTGCCTTAAACTACATGAAGCTATGTGTATGCTTTCTGGAGGGGTGGCGGGGAGGGGGGTGGGTGAAAATCCCATTGATTATGCCTGCGAGGATGAGCAGGGCCTGAATACTCATTCCGAATGGACAATATTTGTGTGCGCCTCTTCAAATATTGGAGCGCACATTGCTATTTGGCTTGCAGCTGCTCCCTGCATGTCAAAATGTGTTCAGGATAATTTGTGGGGTGCTCGAAACGGCATTTCAATCTGGGTGATGGCGTGCTCTTTTCAGCAATAAATAGCCTTTGTATTTTCTGTTGTCTGGTGATGTTAAGACCACAGGCGCTCAGGTTCAGGTGGCAGGAGACATGCTGCCGGACTCCACAGAGAGGGCTGTCACAATCTCCGGCACTCCACAGGCCATCACTCAGTGTGTAAGACACATCTGCTCTGTGATGCTGGAGGTAAGCGCTGTCAGCCAGCAGATGATCTTCACGTTCAGCGGCTCTATTTAGAAGTCAAGTATGTCACATTTATTTAGAGAGCAGAGGAAGGTAGTAAATTCAGGATGTCTTCAAAGCTAAAGCCCAGATAATTTATATTGATAGTTCTTAACCTTGTCTGTCTGATATACCCAGACGTGTATTATATAACAAACATATAAAACTGGATATTGATGCAGTACTTTTCCCATATCGTTAAAATGTCAGCGTTTAAATTACCACTGTACTGTCAAAGCCTCTTCACGTTTTTTTAGACCCCGTTTTAAACTTTTCTCACACTGCCCATCGCAGCACATGCTCTTAATGTATTCTGAGGAGCTTTGAGTTTGGATTTTGGGTTTAGTATCCACTTGACCTCTTTCTATTTTGATCAAAAACTTGCCAATTCCCCATTTTCAGCTGTGCTCCCAGTTGTATCGCAGTTTTCTTTGGTCCGATCTTTTATGTTACTTTCTCTGCAGATGAATGGGATATAAAAAGATTCAGGCAGTGCTATAAAGGAGGATATAAAACGCATCAATGCCAGTGAGAGTTCTTTTTCTCAGCTGCGCCAGTGTATAAATTTTCTCCCTTTTTGGTTTGCACGACTGTGTCTCCAGTCTCCACCGAAAGGCGCAACTATTCCCTACCGTCCCAAGGTCGTACCTGCTGGAACCCATGCAGTATTAGCACCACAGCACTCTGCACAAGTAAGTAGCCATAGGGGAGTTGTTTAGCTCTGAATTTAGCTTATTTAAAGACACGCAGCAGTTGAGTGGACTTATTATTTTGTGTGATTTCAAAATTTCACTGATCATCAGGGGGTGTTTCTATTACTAAACGGGCAAAACAGTGTAAATATATACAACCATTGATCATATTTACATGCATTTAGCCGAAAATTTAGGAATAACTTGCTTTTACATGAATAATTCACATGTTTACATGTTGTGTCTAAGGCTGATGTTTTCCACGAGCTGCCCAGGCGCTGTCCTGAATTTGGCAGAGTCTGCTTTGACCTATCAGACATCTGTTTATGTTATTGGATTTCCAGCTAATGGTCGGAGAAGGAGGGGGGGGGGAAGGCAGATGACATTTAGATGAAATTCCGTCAGATCTATAAACATTAGAGCCATGGAAAAGGGGAAAGGAATGGATTTTCACTGCACTGACTTTCCTCTTGATGGTCTGTGACAAATTCATTTTTCAAGTAACACGTTATAACATGTCTGCACCACCCGATTACATAACCGTATCTCATCTGTTCTTCCTTCCAGGCCTTTGCAATTCCAGGGCAGTATGCTTTTGCACATCAAGATGTAAGTATGTTCATTTGAGTGACTGACATCAGTCCTAATGACCTACTCCTGCCCACTCCTTCCAAGCCACCGATACGCCCTCTGTGTACCCTACTTTGCGAAGATCAAATTTCAGTAACCCTGATCTGTTGACTTTACTAACACTAACCCACGGTAGCAGCATGCACTGATTGAAATGGAAATGAAGATTTGCAGAGTTCATGATCACTTGTAGCTTTGTAGCTTGAGATGTGACTGTATTTTCAGATGACTGCTATGAGAAGTCAGCATGCTTTCTGAGGAAAATGAATCTCTTGATACTGACACCATGTGTGATGTTTGTGAACTTCAGATTGGCTCTGTTTTGTAGTTGTCAGCTCCTCTGAAATAATCCAGTTTGATTGGTTAGCTCTAACTTCCTTCCTACCCTGCAGTTGACCAAGCTTCACCAGTTGGCTATGCAGCATATCCCCCTCCCTTCCCTTGGGCAGAGCAACCCTACCTTCCCTGGTACGTACCCACGGCTCCCCAGGGAAGTCCATCTATCCCTCTCTCATCACTCCTCTTTGACTCACACCATCAAAACACTGCTGTCACTTCAGTGAGGATCAAGGATTTCTTTGAGAGTAGACGGTGGCTTTGCGGTGATGTGCGCGCATCTGCATTTCATCGATTTTCACAAGAAAATAAGATGAAAAACAAAACAAGAATAATCAACACAATTGTAGGTTTTTAAGGTTAAGCCACCCAGCTTTCTTATTTTTTACCTTGAAAGTTAGTCACTGAAATATTTATCACTGAAAAGAATATGCGACAGACTGAAGCAGACAGAATGATATATAAGCTAAAAAAGGAAAAAAAAACAGCAGCTTTCTCTGACAGGGAAATGTGAAAAATGTCAAAAATATTTACAGTTTAGTAAATATTTAACCATTTCTCACCATTTCTCCCATCAAACCCAAATTTCAGCCCCATTTGCCCAGTTTCCCTCTCCAAAGAAAAACCAAACAAAAACAAATCCTAAGTTTTTGACCCCATCCTCCACCTTTTGCAACATTTCTCCTCCAAATCTAACACTGTCTTGGCCAGACCATCCCTGACCTCAACCACCCCACGTACTCATATATTCCGTCACAACTAACTCAGCACAATACATTACAATATTTTGATTAAATAGCGAGTATTGGTGTGGTAGTCATAGTCAAGCAGCATGCATGTATTATGTATATATGTATTGTCTTTTTAGAATGATTATTTTGCCCTATGCTATTTTCTGCTTCTTAATTTAGCAGTGTAACAGTGATAACCTAGACAAAGTAGGGCAACTTGTCGTGCTATGAAAGTGGAAGCCATTAGTGCCAAACTGTTGGTAGCGCTCCTTGTCCTACTTTGCAGGATTGGATGCATCTGCCCCCACAAGTTCACAAGAGCTGGCAATACCTAATGATGTAAGTGTTACATTGTTTGTGTTCTCCCGGCACTAAAACCTGAACTGATAATCTCCATGCATTTGGCTTCATTAAAACTTTCTAGGAGGACAGCTTTAATGAGGAATTGTTTGGACACAAATGTTTCACCTACTTAGCTGCGGAAATTAAATAGTCCTTGCTTTTGGCTGACATAGATTATTGCAAAAGGAATCCACAACAGATTTATTGAAAAGATGTCTGCGGACGGCTGTTAGAGGACTGTTAACTGTGCTGCTTCAGACACAGACAGTCCTGGTTTCATCTGGACTGAATCATGTCAGAACTTGATGTTGTAGGAAACATCTTTTTGGTAAATGCACTTTTCTTGCTGAGACTTGGATGAGTGAGACTGACTCTCAGGTGTGTAAACAGAAAAACAAAGCCAGCAGCCTGTTAGCTAAGCTTACCATGGAGGCAGGGAAAGGGGGAGAAATACCCAGCTTTGGTCTGTCATTTCTGAATTTTAATGTTGTATCTTGTTAGTTTAATAATGACTGAACCAAACTGTAAAATCAACAAGTTGTAATATTTAATGGGTGTCTATTTCTTGGGCAAAAGAAGTGTCTTTCTTGAGCATTGAGGGAAAATAATGAAGACTCCAGGAAGTCACTGCACCATCCAGTTTCTTACGTATCCAGTTCAGAGTTGCAGAGATCCGCAGCTTATCCTGTCATAGGACGAGAGGCAGGGTACACCATGGACACATCACCAGACAACCATTCACAGCCAATTTAGAATCTCCAATTAACCAAAACCCACACGTGTTTTTAGACTATGGGAGGAAGCAGGAGTACCCCAAGAGAACCCACACAAGTGCAGGGAGAACGTAAAAACTCTAAACAGAGAGGCCCAGCCCTGATATGAACTCAGGACCTTTTTACCATGAAGCAAGAGTGCTAACAAACGTAGCACTACGCTGTCCAAACAAGCAACATAATTAACAAGAACCACCCTGAGAGCACAAACCTCCGTCAAGGCATCTCATTTTCTTACTTTTAATGGACTTCTACTGTATTTTATGCAAGAAGTTAGTAGCGCAGTTAAAATAACACGTTTTGGGGTCAATAGGCAGATCTAAAATGTAAAAGGTCAGAGGTCAGTTATCACTTTGACTTTCAGATCAATCTTTTAACCTTGAAGAAGAGGTCAGAGGTCAAAATCTTTTTTTTTTTTTTACATACCATACTTGTAAGAATCACAATTTTTGAGTCAAAAGGCATTTTTTCCAATTTTTGACCAATAAATCATTAAGTTGACCTTGAAGACCCTGGTAGGTCTAAGCCAAATTTTAATGGATTGTTAACATGACCTCGCTCTGCTCCCCTGCAAAGTTTTATCAGAATTCATTCAAACCTTTTTTGAGCTAATGTGTTTACAGAAAGAATGACACAAACGCTACCAAAAACATAACCTCCTCGGCGGAGGTAATTACTGAGCTTTGGAGGTGGATTTTGCTGACTTCACACATTAGGAATATTAAGGTGTCAGAGTTTCACTGCACTACTTAGTGACCAAAATAATTCACAATGTTATTGCTGCGTTTACAGAAGAGTATAATGAAGTCACTCAGAGTAGATAGACAAGCTATCTACTTCTTTTTTCTATTACATAGCAGGTGGGAACCAGTGATAAGGTGCAACAGCCACTTATTCTCTTTGCACTGTCTCCCAGATAATAACGGCTGCTGCTGAATTATTTACCATATGCATATTAACATGTTATCATATAATTTTTTTAAAATAATTTCTTGTTTATCATCAACACTACTACTTCTACTGCAGAGCCAAGATAGATGCTCCTTCTGTTTCTAATATATCATCCTGCCTTCTCATTTAACTCAGACAAGAAATAAACATATTTGCCAAAATACCAATCAGTTTGTAAAAAATAAAAGCCAATGCTTTAGTGGTGATAAATTATGTATCATCTGTTTTATCTGATGGGCATATTGGACCGTAGATATGCTTTCTGTTGTCACAATAATAAAGAGAAATGTGGTTTCCCTCTACAGAAAACGGCCACGGCGGTTGCTCCCAGGTTCTTTTGTAAAATCTAATTTCTGCATTCCTGTTTTGTTATTCGCATGTTTCTGATCTCCAACTCCCAGTTCATTGGCTGCATAATTGGAAGACAGGGTAGCAAGATCAATGAGATTCGCCAGGTCTCTGGAGCTCACATCAAAATTGCCAGCGCCACTGATGGCTCAGCCATGCGCCAAGTCACGATCACAGGTTCACCAGCCAGCATCAGTGTGGCCCAGTACCTCATCAATGCCAGGTAAGACATTACGCAGGACAGCCACGTCCAGCAGGGCATCACTCGCAGCCTGATGATAAGACAGCCAAACACTGAGCTATTATATTGGGACAGAGATATTGTGCTCAGGGTGAGGCTGGATTTGTTCCAACTCACTGCTCCGTTCTCTTGACTGCATTAAAATCCTTATTGTCTCTGCTTTTTAACACATTCCTTCTTTGATTCTTTTGTTTTCTCCTTTCTCACCTCCCTTATCCTTTGTCTCTCCCCCCCATCCTCTCCCCGTTTTTCTTTCTCCATTTTTCTCCTCTTAACCCTTCACCGTCTCCAACTACCCCTCCAATCGTCACGGCCTGCAGCTTAGAGATGGCTAAATACACAATGCAGGCCGCTTCCTCTGCGACCCCAGTTGACCTGAACATGAGCTTCTCACAGTCTGCTTCCACTGCCTCCACTTCTGCAACCTCTATGGCCGTCCTGGCGGCCACCACCCCAGCCCCCACCACAATTAACGTCCACTCTCCCTCCACCTTACCAGCCATCCAAAACCCACACTACGCCGTCCCCGTTTCCAGCCTGCTTGGCATGAAAACGCTCCCCGTGCTGGCCGTCCACCCAGCAGCCGCTTCCAGCCTAACGCAGGGTTTATGCCCTTACACCGCAAAAATGCCAACCTCCGGCGTCAAAAAGTCAGAGCGGCAGAAGTTTGCTCCTTATTGACACCTGCTTTTGAGCCCAGGCATCGTAGCCGACCGATAGGACCTAATTAAAAAGGATGGCAAGTATATAGGCCTAAAATCGGCTTACGGTGTAAGTTTTCCCCGTGTAACATTTGTTCCCCATAAATCAGGATGACATTAGACAGAGGCAGAAAGGCTGGCAGTATCAAAACATGTTCTCGTTAATTAAATGAGGCAGTAGAGGTGCATATTAAGTCAGTATTATCTCATGGACATGTATAACAATTAATGTGGGTAACTCAGGCTTGTATTCATAAAAAAGCTATTTTTCAAATGGATTTGTGTTCCAGAGCTTTATACGAAGACTTATCCCGATGCAATTATTGACTTAGTTTTCTGTCTGTGTGACTAGTTTTTCCTAGAAAATGTCAACTAGCAATAAAAGACGTGGTGCTTTTGTTGGCAGCAGGCTGTTAAACTTTTGGTTTTTCACTGTAGAAGTTAAGTGCTTTTTTTTTTGTTTTTTTTTAACAAGGATTGTTCCACTCTTCTGTCATATTCCCCTCCCTCTCTTTCACTATAGGCTCTCATCAGTGCTAACAGGCTTGGGTGTTCTGTAGTAGCGTTGCACTGTTGCAGTTCTGATGGGATTATCTTAAAGCCACATTGGATTCTAGTGGATTTCACCCTACACAGTAATCGTGTAAAGCAGGGACTGGCCTGACTAACTCTCGCTCGCTCGTACCGTACACCGGCTTGTTTCTTGTTTATTCTCCAGCCTCGGCGAGTGGGGGAAGGCTTCGACTTGTTTCATCCGAAACGGGGTGCTGATCAGTTATTTAAATAAATGTTTTATTCATGTGTTCCTGGTGTGGCACCCACCCCCCCACCCCACCGCCACCCACCAAAAAAATACCAGAATGCAGATTTATTATGTTTGTTGATGAAATGACTTTGAAATAAATGGGACTTTTTACGAATGCAGATTGGTTGCTTTTGTTCTAATTTTGTTGGTGGTGAAAGAATTCCATGTTTTTGCTGATTTCTCCGAGTCATAAATATAAACCTGGACTCTTGAGGATTTCTCCCTTGTTTACTCGTGGCTTTAAGCCATAATTGTATATACCACACATACCCACTTAGCCGAAATTATGGATAATATCTCAGAGTGTTGAAGCTATTTTGTTGAATATACACTGTTTAGGATTTGTGTTTTTTATTCCCTTTGTAGAAATGAGGGATTCTGAAGCCTTCTGGTGTGATTCAGTTTTCTACACTTGGAAACAAACCTCATAAACAAAGTGATATTAATAAGGTCGTAAGATCAACTTTTATTCTTTATTTTTATCCCCCAAACACTGAATTTGCTTCCACAGATTGTACGTGTAAAACATTCAACAGCTGAAATATAGAAAAAATAGAGGGAGTCCATTAGCAGGACACAGCCACATAGAGACTAGCAGGAGTGCGAGGACAACTCTGCACAAACTACTCCATAGTATTAAGGATGCAGTTTGTTTGTGGCAGAGGGCATGCAGCTCCTGCCCAAACAAACTTTTCTACCTGCACTCTCCTGAAAGAAAACAGAAGCAAAGCTGAACCTCACAGTAAATATTCAACACATGCTGTGGCAAAATTCTCATGGGTGCAAAAAAAAAGAACAAGTTAACCTCCAGTCGTCCGCTCAACCGTGCTGCTAGTGGGCAGGTGGGGGTACAGTGCAGTCACTCCTTGTTTCTCCGTGTCCCTGCCGGCTTGTCCCTCTTTACCCTCGCCCCTTGGCGAATCTGACTTTGCTCCCTTTTCAGTGTAAAAACCCAGGAGGAGGAGGAGGGGAGCACTTCTGTTCCACCTGATCCGTAGCAAGCCACGAGGGCCATTTCCACAGCAGGGCTCCAAATGCTGAAGTGGAGATAATCAATAGTTAATGGGGGCAGAAATGTAATGACAGTGAAGGATGACATTTCAACCTGGGGGAAGGTGTATGTGCACTGAACGCTGCTGCATGTATGTTGATGTGTGCCCAGGGCAGTTATGAGTTCACAGCCAGCTTCTAATGTTATATTAATGATTTCCTTTTTCGACCTGACACAGGCAGGAGTGAGCGGGCCATTGCTGGAGCTTGCTGCCATAATGCAGTTTTGGAAAAAAAAAGCTATTTAGAGGTAAATAAGAAAATAAATAATTTTTTAAAGGTGTACAGGCTGTCGCTCAGGCCCTGATGAAAAACGGCTGCAATACTTTGCAGACTTGCATGTCTGTGGTGCAGAATGGGATTTCTTTTTTTAAACTTCCATCACACACAATAAGTCTGTATGCTAGACTTTTTATTATGAAGCTTCACATTCATAATCCTTAAAGTGAGGCTTTATTCCAGCGTATAAGCAGTAAATATGCAACCAATAGTCTGCTATTATAAATAATATCCCTTAGATTTATATTTCTGAAGCTTTGCTTTATCTTAAAGTTTGTTTGTTTTATCCATATAAGGAATACTTTTTTAGAGACCTGAACAGCATATAGTCTGCTGCTGTTGTTTTACCAACTGGATTTCTAGGATAATTTCTTTGTGTGCTCAGGTAGCGCTACCAGTGATGGAGAAGGTAAAACTACCAAAACGGCTTCATAAAAGGGAACAGAAATCCTACAAATTCACTTTCAAAGTAAAATTAAAAGAGTGGCTTCAATAATCTGAAGTCTAAATGTGCATCCAGCTACTATATAGGTAGACTGTATGTGCATTTACATATAATGTAGCTGGGCAAAGTGGAGTGAATGTGGAAGAACATCAGTTATGGCTGCATCAGGTCAAACTGTCACTCTGCTCAGCTTTGTTCTGTGACCACATAGTTGCTAAGCTAATGGCATTTCCTTTCTAACAGCACCAGCTAAGATAATACACCTGCTGGATATTGTGCTGTGAACAGGTTATCATGGTGGTGTTAGATTTTTTTTTCCCTCAGCTGCTGTGCCCAGGAATTTATCTTTTACTCACAGCTGTCAGGTAAATGCAGTGAAGTATGAAGCATGCTATCTCCTTGGACTGCAAGAAAAAAAAAGTTTTAGGCATGAAAATGAAAATAAAACTAAGCTGAAAATAGGCTAAAACTCACAGCGTGGCGACTTATTGGCGACTTTGTGCTGCTAGTCATTTAAACTCACCTCCCACTGGCAACAATAAATAATGACTAACTAATGTGAAATAATGTCTTAAACCATTTAAGACCTTTTTGGTAATGAAACAGGCAAATTAACAATAAAACGGAATCTCTATGGATTACATGACTATGTGGCACTGATGAACAGCGGGCTGTTGAGGGGATGCAATTCACAGCTTCAGTTAAGATAAATCAGGTAAGAGGAGGAATCTTGGCCGCACACACACACAAAACATCTTTATGCAACAATTAATCAGAATCTTACATCAGGTGCTTTAGTCTTTTTCTCTTCTGGCACCAAATTACCCCCAAAGACCAAAGTGCGCCATGGAAAACGACTCCCTAATTCCAGATAATTAGGTAAAGTCGTTAATCACAGCAGCGAGTGAACCTTCTGAACCGACCTGTGAAACATCCATCGGGCTCACTAATTGACTGCCTGTTGTCTTGGAGCCATATTTAACTGCTCCATCTAGCGGTCTCTCGGCTGAACGTGACGTCGGAGCGCTGCTGCCTCTCTTCTCTCCCCCATTTATTAAATTATTTAATTTTTTTTTTGTCACCGTGAGAAATAAAGTGCCAGTGTAGGGCAGCAACATCAGTAGCGCTTTGAAACCGTGGCTGTTCGCCGCAGACGGAGCGCTCTCACTCACTGCGCCGATGAAAGTTGAGCGCAGCACGCTGATGACCTGCGAGCTTCCTCCGGGGAAACTGTGCATTTGACTGGCTTAACGAGCGCCTGTTCCCATCTCTACACTACACATCATTTGTTGCTGTCTTGAGCTCCGCTGTCCAGCAGGCTGAAGGCTGTGTGTTTGAACCCAGCGCACTCACGGATACGGACTCACTCCGAGGATCACAGGTGAATAAGGATGCATCAGTGTTCCTGTGTGGAGGTTTTTTCTTCTTCTCTTATTTGCTTGTCTTAAATTGCTTGAACGCTCGGGCTTCAGATCAACTTAGTTGACTGTGAATAGGCTAATTTATGTTTTCTGCTCTAATGTTCTTTTGCATTTCCTTGATGTTCCCACTCTCTGTGTCACAGTAAAGCCACCGTGCATGCATTTAATTGCACCTATCACCTAATCCCATGCAAATTAGCTTGATTGGAGAAAACTAACGCAGATTGTCGCAACCTACTGTTGCACCTGTGGCTGTTATTGTAAGTTCATTATGTGTTTTTTTAAATATGTAATATAGGACTGAGGATTTTCTAAGAGAGGTTTCAGACTCTGCTCACACACTTAGGGGTGCACCATCCAGTCAGCACAGCCTTTACCAGCAGAGCCGAGCCGAGCCGAGCCGAGCAGGCAGCCGAAACCCACAATCCAATGTATTCATTATTTAATATATTCATAGTATCCAGAAAAGTAGGGGGTAGGGTCTCAGGATTCTATATGTTTTGTGATACTGTAGGCTTGTTGTTGTTATTGTTATTATTTGGTAAATTCTGTTCTGATTTGTTCATTTTTTTTATTGAAATGCTAGTTCCGTTTTGGGTGTGTTCCAGCTGCATACCCATCACTGTCATCATCATCATCATCATCATCATCATCATCACTTCTCTTTGTTCTTATTGAGAAACACACAAAAAACAGCTTTTTAAATTCTCTTTTCCTTAATATAGTTCCAGCCTCAGACTTTCCCTAGTTGGCTTTGTTGCAAGAGCAAACCACTTACCTTCTTGCACTGCATATAACCTTAAAGCCTGTATGACAGTTTTGCAAGGGCTGTTGGTTTGCATGTTTAGGCAAACTTTCTTCTGATTTGGGTCACTAGTAAGATTTACAGTCAGAGGACAAAATTCAATTAGACAGCCCTGCAGCAATCTTTACTCACTGGCAGATGGCTTTATGCTCTTGGATCCTGCCTTAGTGTCCCTTATTGCTCTAATTGGATTTCATCATTTCACACTGTTTATCTGTATGAAAATGAATTTTAAAACGCAGCATCATTAATTCAATACTCTCTCAGCCCTGTCAGATCCAAGCCCACAAGTCACCACCGCCTAAGCATTTCACATCTCATCCCCTGCGATGGGCTTTGTCATAAATTGAAGCAGACCTCAGAGTAAATTGTTATGTTGATGGCATGTTGGGTTGTTGGAGGAGTCTAACTAGGAGAATCTGTAATCTGTGTGCAATAAATGAAGTGCATGCAGTGGCGAGGGCATATTTGTCTGTCTGAGTTTATTCTAGCCCTGAGGAGATGGTTTTCCTCTCAATGACATCCACTTTGATTTTACATAGGGACATTCGCAGGAGTTGCATTCCCCAAGACAATGTGAATATGATGTTTGCTTATCTGGTAGTGCTGCTTGTCAGACATACATTGTGTACTATACCAGCCTTACACAGAGAACGAAACAAAAAAGGGTGCTGATACTGTAGTCTCGCCACTGCTGCATCCCTTTCCCATCGCTTTCTGTCACCGTGAAGCGTTTCACTGGGATCAGATTTGCAAATTGTCCTATTTATTCTTTTAAATACCACTCCTATTAATTAAGATTAAATGCTAATTAGAAACAAACAGCTTAGTTGGGGTGTAGAAAATTTCTGGAGATGAGCGAGCTGCCTCAGTACATTTGACCCTATTTATAGCGTTATTGCGAGACTGAACAGCCATCAACCGCCCTAACTGAGTGACATCTAAGAAGAAAGTAATAGGGAGGTCAGCCTTTACACAACTCAAGCGCCACGGTTTGTGTTATTGAAACCTTGCCAGTTCAATTTATATGAATAATAGTATCGTATTTGTCAAGGTGGAGCTAAAAATTGCACTCAGATCTCAGGTTGTTGTGGCAGGACTTATCGTCCATATTCGCTCTGCTGTGTAATGAAAACGACAATAATTTATGAGTCATGAATCAATGCGATGGTGAGCTTCACTGAAGCGTGAAGCTGCAGCTAGGCTGAATCCCGTCTTGATTAATCATTGTTGCTGCACCTCAGTGGTCAAACCTACTATGTTCGGTTGCCTGAGATGTAAACAAAACTCTGGCCTTTGACAGAGGGGATTTATAACTTCAGCGACGATAATGACTGAACTGGTGCTGGTGCCAAACACCGAGGCTGGATGTTGAGTCCGTTCACTCCGGCGCAGGAAGCCACAGAAATATTTAAATGTCAGATGGAAGTGGAAGCATGGTCGGTCCTCAAAAGTAATAGCACGGGGACCGGCAGGAGTTAGATTTGCAATTTTAATGGTTGGAGCAGAATAACAAAATGCAATTGTATTATCAAGGGATAATTATAGTGGCATGCAGAAGGTTGGTCCACATTTCTGCAACAGTGAACAGTTAAGTGAGTAGAAAATGAAGTGAACTCCAAAAAGGGAAAAACTATTTCAACATTTGGAGATAGATTTGTCTGTCATTTCTATTGTGTAGAACTGCAGAGTGTGAAAACAGGAAAGGTGTGTGCCTCATTCACACAAGCACCTTTTCCCCCTATGCTGAAATGCTTTCTATCTAATATGTACACACATTGGCAATATAATGAATGCATTGGCAGCAACTCGGGGTTCAGTATCTTGCCCACCGAGTATACTTTGCCATGCAGACTTGAGGACCCAGGGCTTGAACCATCAACCTTTCAATTTAATAGTTCTGCCACATGAGCCACAGCTACTACCCCCAGTCTTTCCTAACCTTGGATTATCTTTTCCAAGGCTTTTTCACACTTGTCATAATGAAACACCATATTGGAAGTTTCAAAGTTTTATAAATACTCCGACTTCTTCTTCAGCTTGTGTCAAAGAATCCTGCACCCAAACAGCACTCTACCTACAAAGCAAGGGACTGCTATGAGGGGAAGGCATTCAGGGAGCTCTTTGCTCAGTTCGTTAGGAAGATGAAAGCTAACGGGAGTGGTGGAGATCAAGTTGAGGTCTGGAAGACCAAGACAATGTTCAGAGACAGCCGCCACCTGGATTGCAAGAAAGGCAAAACACAGATGTGTTTGAGGTAGATTTCACAGAAAAAAAAAGAAGAATTCATGAAAAGAAGACTTCTTCAACTTCACAGAGGTGTATAGGTCGTGCTTTGGGCTTTTGTTGCAGCCAGCGGAATAGGGAGCATTTCACCGGCAGAGGGAAGAATAGATTCAATTAAATACCTGCAAACTCTAGAAGCATCACAGTTTGAGTCTGTAAAAAAAGATGAGAAGATGAGACGAGGCTGGCTTCTACATCGGGGCAATGATCCTGAACACACCTTAAAATTCAGAGTCAAATACGAAAAGAAACTAAAGACTGTTTGTTTTTTTTTTCCCATGGCTCTGATAGTCTGTCGGCCTAAATGCCATGAAAAATCTGTGGCCAAACCTCAAAAGAACACAGAAGTTGAAGCTTTTGCAAGAATATTGAACAAATTCAGAGTAAATAAATAAATGACTCTTAACTTCTACAGCAAGTTGTGTTAATGCCAAAAGATTAGCTATTAAGCACTGACCATGCCGGGTGCCCAGCAGGGTGCCCAGCTGTTTCCTCGTTTCTTGATTTTCTCACTCTAACTTTATTCCTAGTGGAAATTAGGACATCTTTTATTCATTTAACTGTACTAACAGAAATTTTCAAGAGGGCAGGCGTTTGCATGTCCCTGTAAAATTCCCTTCAGTTAGATAGACACAAATCCAAGGTTACATCCTCTGTGTATATGGTAATTGTTGCTAACTGCATGCAGAGAATCGAAGGATAGAGCTATATGAAGGCATATCAGGTGAAGTTTGGGGTGGACGAGGGGAAAACAATCTGTAACATACAGTAAGGCAATTCCCATTCTTTTAATATGGACATGCTGATATGCATCCATCTCTTACATCTTCTTAGTACCCTGGAATTAAATTTTGGGCTAGCACTTAGTATCTATAAATTTGATCTAATTTATCCAGAGAAAATCAAATTATTTAGTATTTTTCCCAGGAAAAATATAGGTGGAAAAAACAACAGGCTGCTTTCGAAGGCACAGTCGAAACAAATAGCGTAATAAATAATAAATTATAATAAAAACGCGCAATATTTAATGGCAAGTTTCATGTACTGTGATGTAGCTATGATCAGTGAAAGTGCATTACAACAGGAGAACACTGTCAGTGCTTTTCTTCTTGACCTATGTATTGCCTGGTTGCAGAATATTAATAATTGCATATGTTCTCCCTTAAATATGTTATTTGACCTTATTAAAAACCAATTTGCAGGAAAGTATTAAGGCAGAGCCCTTCCTCTGCTCTAAGCTGGGTATAATGAAGGTGACAAAACACAGGAATGTCCATAAAACAGTGTTGATATAGCAAGCAAGGAAATATTAAATAAGATATGAATATTTAATAGGTTACATCAGCCATGCAAACAGAAATAATTACATTTTATGTGCAGTGAAGTCATTTGCAGACAGTACATTAACCTACAAAGTGACATGAATAATGTTTGGGAATGGCTAAACCCATGAGACATCTAACTCCCTTAGACTTATATTAGCCATTAAAACAAATCCAAAGACATTTATCTGGGATTTGGATGGTGTAGTGCAATATGAAATGTATTGACAAGACAGCCACATTTTTCTATAGTAGTGCATGATTTATAGCGCATGTGTTGCAGGAATTTAGAGACCCGAATCTGTTTTTATACTAATGAATGCAATGTTGTATTTCACGGGAAATCTGCTTCCTTTGCTGTCAGTTTCCAGCAGAGGTCTTCCTGCTGTTCAGCCTGTCAGGCCTGAGGTTTGAACCGACAACTTTCACATCGCTGTCTGAAAGCCGGCCGACCATAACCTGCTTTAAAGTCCCAGTCATTAAACTTTAATACAATATGACCACTCCAGAGACGTTTTAGTCTTATATTTGAGATATATATTGTATTCCCGGGGTGTGTGGTTTGTTCTCCTGGAGTCTGTTTGCATCATTATTTATTAATCAAAAATTGGACGACCGTCAGATCAAGTCTCAGCACAACAGCAAAGATAAGCTTCTGTTTTTTTATTGGCATTATTATGATGCATGTGTTAGTGTAACTGTTTTGGTCCAAGGCACTGTAATATAATACAAACTGCATGTCTGGGGATTTGAACTTTTCTCATACATATTTCTTGTTTAACTGACTTAAAAAAAAGTCTTTGCCTAGACCTTAATCTCATTTTAGCACCTTATGTCACTTAATAATTGCTTGCACCACTTCACTTGGCACAGTACAGAATCCTGCCACTTGCCAAAGCGATTTAAAAAAAAAAAGGGGGGGGAAATGCGCATCCACTAGACTCTGTGTGGTTCAAAAAGTGACTGCTCTCCCATAAAAACAAAAATATATACACATAAACACACCTAATTTTCCATCAAGTGTTTGTTTTCCAGCGATAAGTATTTGCTGTTAATTGGAGAGTTGCTTTTCCACTTACAAAGCTGAATTTCCTTCTTTATTTTGCTCAGAAGTGGGTGTTCTGAAGTGTCACACGTGTGAATGAACTCACTGATACCAGCTTATATAATCTCTGGTATGCTTTTGATTGATGGCTGCAGCCGGTAGTTAGCATAAATCTGAGATGTGCTTTGAGGTCACACCTGTGCAGGGTTTGTGACCGAGCGCAAGAGCGCTGTTGTTACCTCGGCAGGCAAAAACACAGACTTGCTACATCACAATTAGTTCCCTAAAGAGACTATGGTTGCAGCGTGAAAGACACTAGGTGATTAATGCGAATAATTTATGTAATATTCAATGCTGTATTCTGCAGCGACATGTGGACTGACACTGTATTGTATGTTCATGTCACTTCTTAGTTGTGTTTTTTCTCTTCCTGCCAGAACGTCTTAGCGAGCACTGAAGATAGAGCAGTGAAGCAAAAAACCCAGAATTCTTTGCAGAGCTGTAGGCCAAAGATAAATCCATGACCTTTCAGCAAATAGCTTATATGCAACATTATAAATATAAAAAACACTTGCCATCACTTGAACCTGAGGAGTGGTAATGAAGAAGTATCCACAAAGGCATCTTGAACAGTGAAAATGTTTTCAGTGTTTTCAATCCAGTCTGTAAATCTTCCTGACATTTGGCACACATTATGCTGTGTGCTGGAGAATTAATTAGATAGACATTTGGAAAAGATGTGATCTGTATGAAAATGGCAAGATGGCATAAGGATAAGGCTAATGGATGTAGGCAACAATTTGATTTGCCGATGCTGGGAATCTGCATAATTTTGATTTTTGATTCTTGATTTTTGTAATCTGGTCCATTAACCCTAAAATGCAGCTGTGTTGAATGCACAAATGTACCATTGTATTGGTTTTTATGGCTGTTTTAATGGTATATCAGTACAGAATCTCAGAGATATATAGATATACTGAAGAAGATACTGCAACAATTTGAAAAGATGAGACTTTGTGGAAAACATTTAAAAAAACAAAACCCAAACACTTTGCAATGTCTTTGCTTCCAGTTTTGACTTCTTCGCTTCCTATATCAGCGCTGATGTGGCGGCACTGTCTGAGTGGTGACCCCTATCGTACAGGAGAATAATGCACCTTAACAGCAAGCATAAATAGAAGTGACTGTGTGATAATGTTGCAGCAGCATGCAAAGCACAGTCGGCAGTCCAAAGATCTGCATGGGGTTAGGTTAATTGGTGATTCTAAATCGGTCATAGGTGTGAGCATGAACGATTGTCTCTCACTCTGTGTTGGCCCCGTGAGAGAGTAGCGACCTGCCCAGACTGTGCCCGACCTTTTACCCTATGACAGCTGGGACAGGCTCCAGCCCCACTGTGATCCTAAACTGGCTAACCGGAAACGGATGGATGGGAAAGACATGATGTTTTTGTACATATTGGTCCCAATTAGAGTCATGTTGTGTCTGGTGTCAAAACACCAAGATGCTGACGGCTGAAAAGCACTCAGCTTGAGGCTTCACAGACGTCACAGTGGTTACGGTTGTCTTACATCTACAGCCTATTCACAGGACACAAACACAAACTGTTATTTCATGGCACTTAACCAAGTGCACCTTTTCGCATTGCGTGCCCGCTTAAAGGTTATAAAATGCACCGCATCTTCTTGTTACGCTGCACAGATGAAGTTTAGTAAGTCACAACGCTGACGTTTTCATTACAAATTTGCCACATTTGTGCGAAGTGACAGTGAGAGTTACACAAACTCGAGCAACTTTTACGTAATGAGAAAAGAGAGAACGCCTGCGAGACACGACACCCACATGACTCATTACCAGCTTGTTCACACACCGTACCGACCGCGTTACCTTTGGAATTAACTTGTTGCCGGTTATCCGTGGGAGCTGTTGACAGTGAAGGGCAAATATAGATCTATTGGCATCCTTGTGTCCTTTAACATGATGTTATGGATGAGGTTCTGCTCCCGAATGCCAGCAAAGCCTGAGGGCCACCCAGAGCTCAGTCTGGATGGAGAGCACAACAGCAAAAACCAGCAGCGGTGTTAATGTGACAGCCAGTAGCAGCTGTTAAGGTGGAGAGGTGAGACTGAAAAAAGCCAAATGAGGTCCTTTTTGCTAATGAGGCCTAGGCATTTCTCTCTCTCTCTCTCTCTCTCTCTCTTTCAGCTGCAACAGTGTTATCGGTATGCACCTCGTTCTGCTTCCTCTCAGTTCCACAGCAGCTCCAAGGATTCAGCCTCAAACATAGCAATTCAGCTAAAACACTACTCAAATACCACTGGTGTGCCAGCAGTCAATTCCAGCATTTTTTTTCCCTTCAGAATGGAGCAGAATTAATGAATATCAAAATGCGTGGCTTAAAACATGCAGACTTTGTTTTCCTCGCAGTAGAATTAATGCGGCTGCTATCTCGGCTGTATGTGTTACCATTTCAGCTCTTCACCTGCTGTTTAGGGCTCCTAAACACTCTGTTGGAAATTAGTTGTGTTCATTGACGCTGACAAACCAATCAATATGGTGAACTATTTCTTAAACAAACGCAGACAGGTCTTAAGTTAATTGTCGAGTCAATCGATGAGGGGTAATCTCACCTTTTCTGTTTAACGAAATAGGCCGCGGATGTCAACTCTTAGACGAGCCCGTCAGACGGAAGCCGAGCATTTGGTGGGAGTAGGGAAATGAATGGAAGTAGGCCACTGAATGCAGCAAAGCATCGTAGCGGGCATTTGAATTTCAAGGCGGTGCGGTAAATCAAGTTAAGCAGGAGACAAAAACAAAAACATTGACTACAGCTTTTCAGAAATTTGCAGTGTGTGCAGCGTCAGCAGTTGATCCTGGGATTTTCCTTAACTTCAGCTGTTGTATATTGACTCCTGGCAGTGCTGAAAACTATAAGGAAAGAGATGTGCTTCTACTTCTGATTTAAAAACAAAAAACAGAGAGACAGAGCTTTAGAGGGAAACTTTTAATGCTCCTCTTTGCAAAAGCTGGCCACTGCAGTCAGCTCTAGCAAAGGAAATTTGTCTTTCCAGACTGATATTATGTTCTATTTTCAAATCAAATCTTCCCTTTGTACAGCTGACTGGGATTCATTTAAGAAAAAAAATCTAGACATTGATCCTGATTCTCCCTAAGAGCTTACGAGCTTACAAGATTCAAGTTGTTGGAGGTTTTTTTGACCATTTTTCTTTTACTTTATCACCGCTGAGCCCGATTGATGCAGGGAAGTGTTACAGTATGAAGCAGCATCGATTTCCTACAACGGCCCCATGAATGCTCCCTGTCCTGATGATCCAATTCACTGATCCTGCAGGCTTGCATCACACTCGGCGGGGTGTTCGACAGACATGATGAAGCAGTGCTCTGAAGTGAATTTCTTGCCCTGTTCTCGAGGCTAAATGAGACAAAAGCCACACCTTGGATAAAAAGTGACAAAATGCCGAGCACATAACCCCAGTTTAATTTTCTCTTTCCAGATGGACTGGCTCACACCTGAGATGTGAAGTGTGTTATGTGAGCCAAGGTGTTTTCCCACCTCGCTGGTGGTGGGGAGAGATGCTGCACTCCGTTGCCATGACAGCAGAAGTTCTCTTTGTTCTTGGGTTCCTGATGATGAGCGGCGCTCTGTGTAATCCTATCGCGACCTTACCGGTGAGCCAAGAGCGTCTGGAAAGGGTGTTGACCCAAGCTAGGGAGGACAAACATCAGGACAAGCAGACTGCAGAGGAGCCGCTGGGATACATGGCCCAGGAACAGCCGCAGGAAATCAATGCTGTAGGGCCCAACAGGACTGCCAGGTCAAACCTCAGCTCTCAGGCGCGAGGATCTAAAGGCGAGAATTCCCAGGAGCTGTGGAGCGAACAGGACAGCCTGAACCAAATAGACGAAGCTCCGACCAGTGACGTCACCCTCTCCCTGGACGCCATCGACGAGTACGCGTACCCAGACTACAGGGGGAAAGGCTGCATGGATGAGAGCGGCTTTGTTTTTGCCATCGGCGAGCAGTTCACCCCGGGCCCTTCAACGTGCCCTTGCCTCTGCACAGATGAAGGCCCTCTGTGCTCCAAGCCAGAATGTCCCAAGGTCCACCCTCGCTGCATCAAAGTGGACACTAGCCAGTGCTGCCCGCAGTGCAAGGAGAAAAAGAACTACTGTGAGTTTCGGGGCAAGATCTATGCTTCGCTAGAAGAGTTTAAGGTGAGCCCATTAACTGCATTCACTCATTTTTGACATGCTCCAACTTGAAAGAAGTGCTGACAGAACACTCCCTCGCCATGAGTGGAGTTTATCACAGGCACTACACAGGAGCTAGTTACCTCGCCTTGCAGCATGCAAGCAGGCAGGCAAATTTATAATGGCAAAGGTCAGCACTTGTCTTTTATTTCCCTTTTTTTCTCCTCTGCACAATGTTACTGGAGGCTGAATTTAGCAGTGCAGCTTCAGCAGAGTGCTTCCATATTTAGTTTGTTGATACACATGATAAAAGTTACAGTTATAGTAGTGTTACAACAGCACAGCGCAGCACACTGCTGCATGTGGGTGTTTGAGGAAGAAGAAATACACTGGTGAGATGGTTGTTTTATCTTCTGACACCACTTTGAAAGGTTCGGCTCAGGACTGCACCACAGTCTCAGCGTTAGGTCTTATTTATCAGCGCCTAATGCTCCTATTTATAATGGATAGTGTCTCACCAGGTGGTTGGGGCTAATATGGGATGCCTTCCTCTAACTCATGTTGTTGCTGACAGCTCTCTGCTGAGCCAAATCTACAGAAAGCCTCTACTGCCACTAGCCGCATACATCAGCCTTTCTGCTGTGTGAAGAGGGGGTGCTTTGAAACTAAGCAACAGGCAGGTTTTAATGCTTGATTGCTGCATTCTGGGGCATTGTGCTAAGTGCTACCTCACTCCATTTTCACAGTGGAGTGCCATGCGGAGGCGCAAGCCTCTGCAATCTACAGCAATGCTGGAATTAACCTTTGCTCTCTTGTTAAGACTACATGTATATGACTTTATACATGCAGCTGCTAAACTGAGCTTTGCATGGACACTGTAGGCTGCAGGCTAAATGTAATTCAAAGTGCGCTCTGCCTTTGTGCTACATTTGCTGTACTTTGAGATATACAGGAACGCTCGGATAACTCAGTAATTCCTGACTCTGATCACGCGGCGAGAAAATTGGAAGCATCTTCCTTCTTGTTTCCCATTCCTATTGATTTCTCCATATCCCCCTGATTCGATTGTGAAGTTCAATTCTCGACTCAGCCCTTTCTAAAATGAGGCATTCATTGGCAATGAAGTTGAGAAAGATGGGGCTTCCCTATAGATGTGGCTTTGTGACACTGAGTGCACACAGTCTTTAAAGGAGGCAGACAGGCAGGCGTGTTTTGTGTGTGCAGGTTGTGTGTGTTTGAGAGACAGAGAGAGCTGCAGAAAGGCAGACAATTGGCTAAACAGACATGAAATAAATGAATCTTAGACAAAGATGGCAAGAAATCAATTAATATGGGAGGAGTTTATGTCACCTGTGTTTACTTGTGCATGTGATGAACTGTTTGTAAGAGCGTTAATTGATGTTTTCTTTTTCTCTGCTATCAGGTGTCTCCGTGTGAGAAGTGCAGGTGTGAGCCGAGCGGAGAGGTGCTGTGCTCTGTGGCAGCCTGCCCACAGACGGAGTGCGTGGACCCGGAGTACGAGCCGGATCAGTGCTGTCCCATCTGCAAGGGTGGTGAGTGGAGATGATGATTTCTTTCAACAAGCCAGTTCATTCCAGTGCAGTTGGTATCCCAGTGGCATTGGGATGAAAGCCCCACTAGTGCCAGTTTTTGCTCAAGGGCACCACAACAGGAGTAGCGAGGTAGCAAAGCATCATTTCGCTGACGCAAAGCAGGCAGCATGCTGCACTGCAGTGTGTGCAGTATCTTGCCACATCGGATCAAATCTGTTTAAATGAAGTCACGGCAAAAAAATATGGCTAATGAGCTCTGAGTCGTGGCCTGTTTTTGTGTAAATATTACTTTTTTCTCTGCGTCATTCTTAATGTCATTTCGAGAGTCGTTTGATTGATTCTGTAGCATATGTTCCAAATCCGTCTACTGTCTGGTACTGAGATTTGAGATACGCTTGCATTTTTTGCTGCTTCTGCTGTTGTTGGGGGGGGCGGGGGGGTGGAGTTTATGATCCCGTTGGTTTGAGAGCTTCGGCCTGCCTGAGAAGAAGGAATTCTGCAGCTCAGAGTCAATTATATGAAGTTGTTTCCGATGATTCCAGACAGCATGTCCTAGATTATGCCCCCTTGTTTTCTTGGCGTGACTCTAATGCAACATGGCAATGTCAGCAACATTGCTTCCTTCAGCAAAAAGAATGATGACTTGCGATATGTATCTCTGACTTGGAATCTTAAAGCGGCGCAGGCTGTCTGCTATAAACAAGAGCAAACAATCTGCATGTGGAAAACAGAACCCGCTGCATGTGAAAGTGCTTCGTCTGTATGAACCGCTTACAAGGTGACAAGCGCTGCTGGTAGTGTCTTTTTTTTTTTCCGGGTAAAACTGCAAGTGAGATATTTTGATTTTCCGGGCGTCTGTTGGAACTTTTTACACATTAAATGCCAAATGGGAAAATTAGAAGTCGATTTGAAACAGATGATCAGATGATGATGAATGAATTTGGCTTAAATGAACAAAACACACACACGCACAAAAACACCTCTTCTTCAGCATATGTCTGCCATCGGTTCATTATCATCGCACCCAGAATATCACATTAGCATTAGTCATGTATCATTTTAAACTCTGGAAGTATTATAGACATTAGAATTTGCATGTAATGAATGTTCATGACTAGTCATCAATCAGAGATCGTCCCGCTCAAATGAGAAGCCTGTCTCACAACCTTCCAGTGGTAGCAAGTTGAAAAAGATTGGTAGTCATAGAGCGTCGCTCGCTTTATTAATATTTGGCTGCTGTAATCTTGGGGAGTACATGTTGGTCCTTTGTTCTTCCATATTTATTTATTTATTTATTTATTTTTGCTGTACACCCACATTTTATATATATGCACATATTGATCATGCTGAAAGTGCTTTTTGGGCAGTTTTGGGCAGTGCTCCATAATTTCCCCCCTGTGAAATGCCCAGTGGATTAGCTGGGCCACATTTGTAGGCACGGCAGTCCAGGAGACGAATGTAGAGCCCGTACAGTATGCACAGAGATGTGGCAGATTGAAGAGAGCGGGCATTTGTATTCTCAAGTATCCCCAAATCCACGTGCTCGTTCACCCGATAAGGATTTTCAGTTTTAGGTTGACGTCAGTCCCTATTACCATAAGATTACCACACATTACCTTTCAATGAATGCGGCTTGCTATGCAAGAGATGACACGTTATCTGGCCACAGCTAATACCGTCGCGAGGAATACTGTAGCCCATGGGGATTGTGTGGTTAAAAGTGTTAACTACTCAGCCTGCAAAAACAGTAGGGCACGTCTTCTGTGGCGTTGTTAGAGCTTCCTAAATTGATGACCCTAATAACATCATCAAGTTAATCTCAGCTTGGGCTGGGAGATTTTATATTTTAGCCAACTGACACCCTCTAGAGCTGAAAAATGAAGCCAGTGTAGAAGTTTCGCTCTTTGTCAGGGGCAAGGCTGATGCTGTTTCCTCAATGCAGCCATTGCCGGAAATTATAGAGGGTACAAGAAGGACTGGGAATCCTTTTTTATGGGGGAAAACAAACTTGTCCTGCTCAATACATCATTGTCAATATTAAATAACAAAATGCAATAAAAGTGCTAATAATAGAGGTGATATAACAGATTTTTTTTTAATGACTGCCCGTTGTTTCCTGATGTGAGATTATTTTTTCTTCTACCCAACAATGAAATAAAACATATTTATGATTGTAACCAGACTGCATTTGGTTTGCAGTTGTGCTCTTTTCTTATGGACAGCTGCATCTCCTCATGCATGATTATGGAGGCAGGAGGTCTGCTCACAGTTATTTGCATATTGTGATTTATGTCTTGTTTGTAACCCCGTGACACACCATTTTAAAAAGTCCAGGAAACACCCATGCTCCTTAAAGTTAATGCTATCAGCTCAAATGTCTAACTTTGATAGTTATATATGTTTAAAGGCGTGACTGATTTGAGTGGCACGTGTGCGCGGACCCACGCACACGCAGTGTTGCTGCTAGACATCACCTCGGCTAATTGGAGGCACTCTACTGGACCTCTTGATCTGTAATTATCTGACAAATAATACGGCTTGTTGTGTGGTTAATTATACCAACAGACTATCCAAGATGTCTGTGCTCCAGTTTTTTTTGTTTGTTTTTTTGAGTGTGATTCTGTACTGATGTATTTCACATGTACAATTATGCATGCAGCTTGCAAACCAAGCTAAATGGTGTTAAAGAACACCTTTTTCACTTATAACTTCCAAAAGAAAGTGATATCTTTGAAACACTAGTCTAATCTGCAAACAGTGATTGATGGGCAGCTAAGTGCATCTTTTATGTGTAGTCTGTTGCCCTTTAACTTGGGGAAAATTTGTTTTCTTTAACCATATTTAAGAGTTTTCCAGTGGGGGAGTACCTGCTGGTTCTGGAAGCATTATTTCTCCACTCTTAAAAACGTTAATGAAGCCCTCGGTGTGCTTCCACAGAGAAACACAGGAGCCTGCTGCTTGATTTAACATTACAATTATTTGTGTGCTCAGCTGGAAATCTGGTTACACTTGTGCACCATATATTCTGAATTACACCCAAATTGGCCAAAAGTTCAGAGCGATCTGTTTTTACCAAACGCTGTTATGTTTAGCTCTGACGATGATGATGCTCAATTTTCAGCTTAGTGACTGGATGTTTCATCTCGAAATGCGACCAGTGATTTCTCCCACCAGTCGTTTTACGATCAAAGGTCGTTGCTTTTGTACCGATGATTCAGTGATTCATTCATCATGAATGTCCAAACCATTTGTCGGCTGCGTAAAGCCACTCGTTATGTTGTTTAACTAGAAACTGAATTGAATCTGCGAAGAAACATGAGAACCCAAAATTGCTTCCTCCACTTTTGGGCGCAATGAGACTCTGCTCAGTTCCATTATGGAAATCTGGACTTTCCTGTCTGTGTTCCTTAATATAGTGAAGTGAAGGACTAAATGACCAGAGTGCTCTTTTAAACTTGTCTCAAATACTTGTTTTCATGCATATACCTTTATGACATTTAGCTAAAAGTAGAAGCCTCGTCATCGTCATGCAGCGTCTGTCAGCCTGCTCTCAAACTCCTTTAGGGAGCATAATCTGCAGGAGCACAGTGATATTTATGAGAATACAGAAATAGGCTTTGGCAACATTTACGCCTCATTTGTGCAGCAGTCGGGCTGCTGTGCTTTTTTTGTTTTTAACTCTAGCAGGTACACTTTTTATGTATTTTTAGGATCGTGCCAATAATTTACACTTCCTTCCTCACTTTTGCTCTGCCTCCTGCTGGTGTTTTCGCATGTTCACGATAGCTGTGAACATTAGAGCCCAAAGTGTTAATTGACACAGAATCGAGAGTCTGGTATCAGTGTGTGTTTAACAACTTCTTATTGGACGGGGAATCATTTTTGGCTCGTGATTTTGCGACCACGGCTGACGGGGTTGCGGCTGTGCAAACAGGAGGCGTGAGCACTCGACAAACAAACACCAGATATCTTTTGTGAAAGTCTGACTCTGCGCGCTACGCCATCCGCTCCCAGAAAATTAAGATCTCTGTCAGGAACTAATACAAAAATACCCCCAAAAGATGCATCTCTTTGTGGACTTAATTGGACTTGACAACAAAGAACAATAAAAATGTGAAAAATTAACTGGGGGACATCTTATTAAATAATTGGAGGCTATACTAATTAGATGTAAACAGAAGTAAATGAGACATCACTCCAAATGACACCACTGATCTTCCCTTCAGCTCCTCTCAATATCAAAACGATTATCCATCGGATTTCACTTTGTCTTTTATTCATGATGCTTCTTAGCCAGGTATTGCAGGCGCCATCATTTAGATGACGAGGATCATCGATTGTCAGCTCCCATCTTGTCGCTGTTGATCATGCAGCGCTCAATATGAGACAGCGCCGAAGAGGTGGCTCCGTGATAAAATACAGATGATGTAAAAAGGAAGAAAAAAAAAAGAAGGGGGCGGGGGGGGATGGTAGAGGTCGTCGACGGAGAGTTCCTCCTCTGGTTCTGTTGTTTGTCGTGTCTACAGATGTTGTTTGAGTTGTGGGCAGATGTTAAGACCTCCCAGGTTCCGCGGTGCATCCGAAGTGTCACATCAAAGCTCGGGCTCATTAATGAGAAAGAATTAAACACTCACCCAGATGACACCAAACGGGGAAGGAGGCTGGTGGTGTGCACAGGAAAGTTTTTTTGTTTTTAGAAAAAAGCACCGAAGAGAAGTGAAAATGAAAGAAAGATTAAAATCTGTAGAGATAAAAAAAAACCCTCAGATGTGGTTTCTCGTTCAACAAGTAATCCCTCCTGTCTTTTACCTTCATTCCCCAGCAAACAGCCACTTCGCCTCTTTACCATTTTCCTCACTATTGATAAAAATACAACGAGGTATTTCAATGTTTGATAAGTTCATCAATTATGCACAGGCATTATCTTGGCCTTTTCAGGCATGCAAAATCAATGCTTATGGCAGAGCACCCTGCCTCAGATGTGTTATTCACCCTGTATGCTAGGAGACACTCGGGGAAGAGCCAGGGGAGGAAGATGAAAGTAAGAGGTATCACTAACATCCACCCCAGACATTTGTTCATGAATATCAAAGAACAGCTGTGAATGGGGGCAGGTTCTCATCATTTTTCACTCATTATCTTAAAGCAGTGGAACATATTGCAATTAAATGGTCTCATAGCCCTCAAAAGTTTGTGACCATCATTCGCTCTATGCCATAAAGTTTAATTAAACAGCATCGATTCATGCAAAGAACATCTAGTCAATGCGAGCTGAAGGGGGAAAACATGTTTTCTATACTCTAAGCTGGAGTCTGTCTTTTTTCTCCCTTTTTTAGTTTTTTTCCTCCTGCCAATATGTTTTGACGTGTTGCTTTCCTTTTCTTGGACATATTGGTAAAGACGTGGCGCTTTCCGTTCTTGCAGATTCTGAGCCAAGTTTTCTCTCACTGCATCTGCTTTTGAAGAACGCTTAGAGGAAAAAAAAAATCAATGCAGGAGAAGTCGCTCTCGTCTGCACCTCAGCCGTGGCTCCCCTCCCTCTTGTCCTTTGCTCTTGCAGGGTATTGCCTTGGCAACGCACGAGGAAACAAGTGGTGCTCTCCAAGACTCAGACATTAGGGTCAACACTAATCTGGAAGGGGGGGTGTGATAAACAGTATGAACCGGAGCCAAAATCACTTCAAATAGAGCAGCACGAGACACGGTAGCCTGGTTGCCAAGAGGGATACGGGCTCATTTAAACTAAGAAAGGCATGATTCATAGACGGGCCTTTTAAAAAAACAGACATCAAAAAACACATGAGACAAAAGGGAAATTGTTTGTATGGATATAAAATGGTCTGGTTTGTCCATTTAAAGCATCCCCCGTTTCACCCTGATGCCACAGATAGGGACCAGTGCAGCTAACAGAGCTAGTTTCAGTCAATGAATGCAAAAATAATGCTGCTTCATTACTGACTGTTTGCTAAGCCCCTTAGGCTAATGTTGGTACACTTATCAAACACTCCTCACACCATAATGTAGCTTACAGTAATAACTGTGACTAATTTATCATTGAAATTCCAGTAGCATTTCAGCATGTACAGCGATGGATTTCTCGCAGAAGAAAGTAAAAGCAGGCTCTTGGAGAAAGCTACTGTAAGTGTATGAAATATGCACACACATCATATGAGGGTAAAAAAAAATAAGTGAGGCTGAAACTGTTCATCCAAGAATTTTTTTTTTATTTTGAAAAAAGGGAAAAGTAAATTAAACCGTAATGAGAAACTTATCGGTCGATGTTTCCTTTTTTCTGTTACATGAGAAAGAATTTAAAAAATGGGGAATACCTGATGAGTTGGAGTATCTAACACCAATCTAGCTGCACTTGCTGGAGTGTGAACTTTCCCAAACCGAATGACGAGCATGAGAACATTATTCTAATTTCACACATTGGCTCCCACGCTGTGGCTGTTCCAGATAATTTTCTAACGTAACCTGTAACCTCACATGATAATAAAGCTAATGGCATACTCCTCACGTTTGGAAAGGACACAAGACTACTACTGATCCCAGTCTAACATACACACTAACGCTTATGTTTTTAGTCTTTGCAAGGCTACTTAGAAGGTAGCAGTGACCTCTAAGTTTTACCCTACAGAGTGTGGCATTTATTAGAGCCTCGTATGTGCAGAGGAATCCAAAGCTTTCCTTATTACACGACAAACAAAATGACATCCAGCAACAGACTTTATGGGTAGTATTTGTTGTTATAAATAATGTCATGAGGAAATCAAGATTAATGCATGCACTGGTTTAATTTTTTAGGCAAACGTGGAATTACATGCAGGGCATTTTGCATCTGCTCTAATAAGCTAATCAATCCACAAAAGGTTTAGTTTTTTCTTTCCCCCCCTTTTTGTTTAATTTTTTTTGCTGGACCACAACATTTTTATTATTTAAAGGCCATTTTCTTTCCCATTACTGGACTTTGAGTTATTACAGTAGCGAAAGGTCGCAATAATGACGATAATAGTTAGTCGCATTATAGTACTACTGGGTCACTGAATGCTTTTCGGCTTTGGTCTGCTTGTTAAGTGTTATTTTCTACATTTTCTCCTGAATAAAAGTCCATTTTAATGTGACTCGAAAATACATTCTCAGTACAGGAAAAAACCCCATAGAGGAACAAAACGATACAAAAACATGTTCTCGGCCTGATGCCAGACCTTTAAACACGCTGTTTTTTTTTTAAAGGATTATGTAAATGAAGGTCTTGCAGCAAAGACTGTCACCTGGACACTGCTGTGATGGCTCCCGAGGCTCCTTTCTTTAAAGGACATTGGTCACGACAGTCGAGCTGCTCGAGTGCAGCTGCGTAGCTTGGCTGCAAAGATCATCTGTGCGCGTACGCGAACCTTCACGCAAGGTGCCACTCCCACAAAACCAAAGAGTCAGCGGCTCTCTAAGCGAGGCGGTTACTTAGAAAACCAGTCTCACCGAGCATCTCTGAGAGAAATTATTCATATTGTTGTGAAATCCCTGCAAAGTCCCCCTCTTTCTGCCCTTACAAAGCAGCCTCGTTTTTATTCTGCATTTATAATGCAAATGTACCCAAGAAATGCATTAAGATGAGTGATTTCGGCTATTCTTCTCTTTCCATTACCTTATAATGCGGCTGTTTTTAACATGTCAGAATTAAGGGGTGCGATCATCAGGATGTGTCCTCGTTTCTCCATCCATTATCTGGCGCAGCTACAGAGCCAAAAGCCACAGGTGCTAATGGCTATCTCTTTCACATGCTTCCCATGCCAACTTCTAACACGCTGCACTGACAGTTTGGGTCCAACTGTTCATGCACATGCACAGTCCATTTGTCTCTGCCTCTTCGGGTGTTTTTCAAAAGCTCTTGTGAAGCCTGATGTGCCCATAAAACCCTTTTTTTTGCCACAGTGAGTGACGGAGAGATGGGGATATATTATATCATACTAATGAAACAATGACAAAAAGGTGGTGTGATATGAATGGCAGAATAATAGGGTGAGAGGAATGAGTAAGCACAGCAGGGCTAAATCCATGCATTAATTAACACAAATGAGTGTCATGCAACTGTCAATGACGGGCTTTAATCCCGGCTCCACGAAGGAAGTGCTTTTGATTAATGCCGCGAAGTGGGAGATTATTTTTCGCATTTTCCCCCCTCTCTCCTAGTACACCCTTGACATATGCATCCCCTTACTGGAGACTCAGTGCTTTAAATGCTACTAATGATGATGAATCAGTAGCGACAGCAGCCCGGGCCACAGGATGAGTTGTTATTCAGATAGCGTGCGCGCGCGCGCGTTCATGTACAGACTTATAAACGTGTTGGGGTTGACATTTTGACAGGCCTCGGCAAACTGTTCACATTGATTGATGCGCAGGCTCGCTCCTTCTGGGCGCTACGTCCAATCAAACGCGGTGGCTGCAGCTGAAAGACTCCCCATTTATCAGCATCTTAATTATACAACAGAGTGGCTCAAGACCTTGTTAGTGTAAGGGAAATAGCCATTGTTATGCTACACCTGTTGTTGTGGAAGCAATTCCCGCAGTGTTTATATTTTGCCGTGCGGCTGGAGAGATAATGGATGATTTATGAGCACTTTTTCTGCAGCCACTAGTCGAGGACGCGGGCACATTCACTAGACAAAAACATTCCCATTACACTTTAGGACCAAAAGAAGGTAATTCTGTCCGATAGGAGGAGGACACTTGTGTTTTTGTATTGTAAGCATGGCAAGTAGATTTCTTTGTACACTGCAGTGTTGCCAGATGGGAAGAAGCACCAAAATGAGTTGGACTACAGCTTTTATTTCCTCTGTCGACTCTCTCGACTAGTTGTTCAGGTCTTAACAACCACTACCTAACATCAAAATTTCCATTAGCGAGAGCCAATTTCCTGCAAAATAGTTAAAAAAAAGAAGAAAAAAAAGATGCAGTCCCTTGGGGTGCACTTCAAAAACCATATTAAACCACTGTGTAACAGTGCTTAATTTGTTTTTATGCACAATTCACAGTCCAGCCTTGAAGTTGCAGAGGAGAGCAGCTGCCTTCAGCCAGACATATGCTTTACAGTGCTTGTGGTTTAGCCAATCTAAGGAGCGTGGAAAGAAATGTAATTGAATACCTCTCATGTGCAAACCATACAAAAATAAAAGACAGGATTCAGTTGAATGCCTTAATTTCAGAATATGACAGTGGATGAGATAATCGTTTGATTCAGGTTGTTGAGAATTCAGTGTAATCTTTATCCTGATGGGAGCTGGGACTGAATCAAAGGGCTGTTCTGCTTAAACCATAAGTGGTCAATCAGTAGTCTGAAGAACATTGTAATGATTTCCCAGGAATGTGTATTTTAAGTGGATTCAAAGCCGGTTGATGATAGATGGCAGAGTGGAAGCTGCATAAATTCCACCTTTAAGAGAAGCGCGAGCCTGAGATCATAAAGGTAAATGTGAAAAGCCTTTCATTTCCTTGCCATCAGAAACGACTCTAGAAATGGTGTTAGCAAATTCTTGATGCTTCTGTAGCCATTATTTTTTTCCGGGCCTCTTATATTCCCATAACAGAACACTATTTTGGGAAACAGTCAATGAAAAGCCCAGACGAGTGAGCCCATTTTCCACTGAGAGAAATGAACTGACGAGCAGCAAATTCATTCTTTTCTTTGACTGACTGCTTTCAGCTTCTCCTGGATGTCACGAAACTGTCTTAAAGCAAAATAAAAAAACAAAAACAAAAAAAAATAACCCAAAAAACCAAAAGACAACCAACTGCACTGAACTCCATCTGGTCAATGCAACAGATATAACATCTAAAATTAGCAGTTTAACAATAACTGAAGTCCTGCCCCACTTTCAAACTGGCATGTGTCCCACTGGCCTTCATTGCACAATGTACTTTTGCACAAAAGGTTTTCTGTCACCAGCCTTTGTGAAAAGCTGAAATATATGGCCAAACAATTCTGCCAGTCCTCCTTTATGACTAATTTATATTTATTCCCATCCAAATAATTATTTGTACATGATACTGAAACTTTGCCCCTCCATAATAGCAACCTACTTCAGCTTGAATTGCACACTGCATTAGAAACATTAGAAAACAATTAAAAAATATGAATGTTAAATGTATAAAATGTATTCAGATTGCATCAGCAAGAGTGACAGTATATCTGATGTATTGTAGAATTGCACCAGCTAAACCACAGTGGAAATAGAGCTGCTGCTCTGTCCTGAGTGGAACTCTGTGTTCTGTGTACTGGAAATAGCCGGGGTTAAATCAGTGCAATTGTTAAGCATGCACATTTGGCAGCGTCAGAATGCAGAGAACAAACTCCGGTGCTGTCGGTGGTTGATGCAGTCGGTGTATGGGATAATTGGTTGGTTGTAGCTGACTAGCTAACTGATGCATAGGTCTGGACTGCATCAGAGCACTGACTGTCTGGCATTAGGCTGTGTCCTCTCTAGTCTTCAGCCATTAACATTATGTTTTCATAATCCCCCTTACCAAAAACACTCAATGCTGGCATTAGCAAAAATATACTCTAAAATATACTCTCCTTTCAGTTCTTCAATGCAAATAATTCATCCGCCAATGAACAACTCAATGCATTAAGGCATATAGACATGGTCAAGACATCCTGCTGAGTGGCAAAGTCATGGTTGTTGGTGCCAGGTGGCCTGATGTAAGTATTTCACAAAGTGCTGATCTGCTGGGATTTTCCCATCTCAGCCATCTCTATGGTTTTCAGAGAATGCCCAGAGAAGAGACAATACACAGCGAGCTGCAGTTCTCTGGTTGAAATCGACTTTTTGGTGCTAGAGGAGAATGGTCAGATGCTTCGAGCTGATAGGAAGACAACAGTGAGTCAAACAACTGCTTGTTACAACCGTAGTATGCAGAAGAACATCTCTGAACAGACAGCACATCAAAGTTTGTGGCTGATGGGCTACAGCAGCAAAGGTCCAGCCTGGTGGTGATGGCGGTGGTAATGGTGTCAGGGATATTTTCTTGGCTCACTTTGAGCATCATTTTAAGACATCGTCCTTCCTGAGTATTGTTGCTGACCCTATCCATCTCTTTACTGCACCACTGTCCATCTTCCGATAGCTCCTTCTGGCAGGACAAAGCTCAAATAATCTCAAACTGGTTTGTTTAACATCACAAATGAGTTCACTGTACTCAAATGGCCTCCACGGGCAGAGCACCTTGGGGATGTGGTAGAAAACGAGGTTCACGTTATGGTTCTACAGCAACCGTGTGATGCTGTCATGTCAGCACTGAGCAAAATATCGGGGAAATTTTTGAATGTAGGGTTTTACATAAAGTAAATGTTCCCAGACGTGAGTGAAAACAATGAAAGTATCTTCATGTTGATGCTTAATGTCACTCACCAGATTCAGGAATTGAAATGAACTGGAGGTCAAGCACCAGTTTACCATCCTATTTCATAAATAGGCCGGCTGACACAGGTGTCTGCGAATTTGAGGAATTTATTACTGATTGAGATCCACTGAGAAGCACAAAAGAACATGACTTTCAGTCGTGTTCGGTCTTTGAACTGCGTGTTCCCCTCACACCAAGCAGAGCCCTTGGCCGCTCAAAAGGCAAAAAAGAACCGACAAGTGCAACCTTAAAATGACTTCTGCACGTACATGAAAGGAATTTTCAGAATTTTAACAATAAATCAATCCCCTTGACTATCATCAAGTTTGTATTCGTTTAATCTGACCACAGCACAGGTCCCACAGCATTGTAAATCAAAGGAACAAAGCAAATCACGCATTTTTCAGGGCTCTCAGTGTGAGTCTGACCTCGATAATGTGACACTGTGCCAACAACACAAAAAGAAACATATTAAAAATGGATGAGCTAAATTTGAAATTCCACTGTGAAAGATTTGAAAAAGCCCTGTTGTCTGTCGTGCCCTGTTTTCCTCTTTATTTATTTCTTTTATGTCTGTACCACCTACAGGGCCAAACTGCTACGCGGACACGGCGGTGATACCGGCTGGCCGAGAGGTGAAGATCGATGAGTGCACAATCTGCTACTGCACATACGAGGAAGGCACGTGGCAGATTGAGCGTCAAGCCACCTGCAGTAAGAACGAGTGCCAGCGGAGCTAGAGACTGGCACGGCGACGAGAGAGGGACATTGGCACGCAACACCAGTGCCGAGCCTCATGCACACTCTCAGCCTTTCACCCAGTCTACCGGGCATCAGGGTCGGACAGCACCCCTCAAGCATTTCAGCATTAATACTGTAGTCACTCCTGTATTACTGAAACGATGCTTTTATGAAAGTTTATAATCCACACACAGAATATCTATTTATCTATGTATTAAATTATTTATGAATATATATATGAAATATAGGAGTCATTAATGCTGAAACAGTGGAAGACTATTTTTTATAGTATCTGTATTTTATTAAGCAATGTATTGGACCAGAGGTCAATAAAACAACAGAATGTATAGAACACACACAGCTGTCTTTGGAGGTGCAAGCCTCAACGTCTCTTAACCCGCGGTGTCATCCGACAAATCTCGACACCCGTCCCTCTACCACCAAAGTGCAGACTAGACTGTGCGCGATTCATTTTGCAGTGCTAGGGTGCAGACTTGCTGTGCAAGACAGCGCAGTGCAGAGTTACAGGCGAACAACAACGAAGAAAGACGAGTAAATTCACGAGGACTCGACTGTTTCCTGATTTCTTTTATCCTTTTTTTCTGGATGTTCAAATGTGCTTTGATTTGAAAGTGCTTTTTTTGTATTTCTCTCGGTACAGTGTGTTCATGTTTCAAATAAATGCCATTCTGTGCTCTGTAAATGCTCCAACGGTACCTGTTTTTTTTATAGCTGTGAGTTTTTATGTTGATGGTGATTTGCATTTACAGACTTGCTACCTGGAAAAAACAAAAAGCTCGCAGTTTCACTTGAATCAACAAATGATTGTCGATGGTTTGTTGTTTGGAATAAATGATCAGAGTATCAGAGGAGCCTTTGAAAGTGACAAATCTTCCCTTTTTAGATGGGAACGTTTTTCGGTTTTGAAGTTCCTGGATGATATCTCTGTGAAAGCTACAGGTAAATATTTAATAAGTTGTCAAAGAGGATATTAAGTTCCTCAGTAATGCAGGGCTTTCATTTCCGGTAGTTATAAGCATCCCAATATAAACATGAGCCCTTGGAAGTGCAGACGCTCCGGAGTTGCCCCTGGATTTCCAACTCCATTAATAAAGCCCAGACTGGACAATTCGATCTCATTGATTCCAATTTGCTTCCAAAATTTGGAAACCGAAAGGTCATCCGACTTGCTGCATATATGCTTTTTTGTTTTTGCCTTCGTTATTTTAGTTTGAAGATTAATCAAACGAATGCAGAGGCGTAAGGGCCAATCAAGCAGCAGATCAAAATGAAGATGAATAATTTAGGTCCAGGTTATGAACACTGAAATGCAGGCTGGCGTAAACGCGTGCATATGTTGTGTTCACGCTTTCGCCTGTCATCTTTTGCATTAGCAGCAAAGCTGTGTCACCCTCTGTGCAGCGTGCTGGCCCCGCTGCAAAACTTTGATCAAGAGGTTGCCAGACAACGATGTTGCATCTCCAGCGGTGAGACGTGCCTGTCAGACAGCCGAAGGGATCGAGGTAAATAAGCCTAAATGCATGTACATGCTACGTGACAGGCTTCTCTCAGAGCAGCGGGGGAGCAGTGGCACAGATCTATTAAGGTTTTCTGGCTGTCTTTAACTCCTCTATTCCTATGACTGTAAGTGTCCTCTCAAATCAGGCTCATTCATTCAAGGAAAGCTGGACTTGCTCTTGTGCATACAAGTGGTAAATGATTGTGGGATTTTTCTTTCCTATACACGAATCCCCCCCACAACACACACACACTCTCTCTTTTCTTCCATTTAGAGGGATTGCTGCCATTTTTATCTGTATAGTCTTTCATTTTACAAGATAATACTCCCTTATGTGTAATTTCCCAAGCAGCTTACCTGCTGTGACTCAGCCTGTAAAGTAATGGCTCCATCACAGGGCCTCTATCAGTTCCCTTGAGCATCTCTGTCCAGGTCATTAACATTCAAGATTCTCTTTAAATCACTTCATATTTCAGCAGTTACTTAAGATCAGATCTGTGTATTGGACAAAAGAATTAGGACTGGGCATAAAGTCTGCTCATCAGAAACGAGGCTGGGTGTTTTACTTTGAAATAAAATTCCCAGAGAAGTAGCCATCTACATTTCTTCAAAGACAGGCCATTAATTGGATACATCTGTTAGAGAAACCCATAAGAGATTAAGCCCGGTCTTCCCAATGCTGTAGCTATGTAATTAGGCTTCTCCCCTGTTCTGGACAATGCACGCTGCTGCGCTGAGATGAAATGTGTTCATATTACAGTAGGTGATGAAATTCATTATTCATTTATAGCAATCGGCTTTCATTTGAAATGAAAGCATCGCGTATTTTGAGAAGCCAACCAAAACTCTCGGTCAGCGAAAGAAAGTTGAAATCTTCATCGGCGTGAAGACGTGACTTTGAGCGCAGCAATGTGGCATAAAATCAAAGAGTTATTGGCTCTTCAGAAGAGATTATGAAATATGTTGTAAACTTAATGACAAATGACACAATCGCTGAGCTGCAGTGTGCTTGACACTTTTGCTTCTACTGTAGGCTAATGAGTAAAATCCTGCAGCATAACACACACCTCTAATTCCTTTAGTCTGTTTTATTAGTTAAGCCATCTCTGTTAATTTTTTTCCATGTTAGCTGTCTGTCCTGGTGGCCAGGAGGAATGCCCTCACTGAAATATGTCCCATTGGTGACTAGTGCTACCAGCGGCTCATATTTTTCACTTATATTATTTTATTATTTATCTGATAGACTTTTGCCCATTTGTTTTTCCAAATCTCATCAGCCTCTGTTGTGCAGTTTTAGCACACCTGATATGCTAATACGTTAAAGACTACAACTGGTAAACGTCAGCATGCTAGTACTATAGCTGGTGAGCGTCAGCAGTTAGCCCCCCAGAGCTCTACCATGGTCATACAATAACACACTTTAATGCTTTGAAGATGGCAGATCTGCAGTAAACACACACTCTAGATCAAACCAAAGCCAGGGCTGGTCCTACCTGCACAGTACCTTACATCAGTGGCTCAGTCGCACTAGATTAAAAATAGCACTGCTTGCTATTGATCATTGCCAGGTGACTGCACTGATTTTTTTTTTTCTGAGAGAGACCAACTCCAAGTAGTCGCAGTGACCAACTGATTGCCCAGAGGTTGAATGTGCAAAACACTTTATATCTGGGCCACCATGTTTGGTTGCAAGGTGATTGCACAGGTTGCGTGGTGGGAGGCAACCTGTCTCCAAACAATCTGGTCTGATTGAGACTGACTGCAGTCACACTCTCAGACAAACTGCCGTCTAATTTATAAATGCAGACAGATCGCCATCAGGTTGGCTGGATGGGTAAAATGGTAAATGGACTGGTTCTTATGTAGCGCTTTTCTACTCAACCTGAACACTCAAAGCGCTTTATACAACTCGCCTCATTCATCACACATTCACACATATTCACACAAGTACTTTTTTCTGTGCCTAAGTGCTTTCTCACTGTGCATTGGAGAACAACTGGTGGTTCAGCATCTTGCCCAAGGACTCTTTGACATGCAGACTGAAGCAGCCAGGGATTCAACCTTTCGATTAGTAGATGACCTGCACTATATGCTAAACTACAGCCAGTGGTCAAGCAGTTGTGTTTTAGTTATATTCCTGTGTAAAAGGAAAGCTGCGGAGCATCTAAGCAATTTTGACTTAAATCACTTTCCCACAGCAACTGTGTTGCTATTTGTGGACGAATTTCTGAAATTCAAACCTGTTTTTTGGCTGGACTCTGAAACTAAGCACTCAACGTGAATTTCTGTGCATGCACTTAGCAACAGATTTGCAACAAACAGCAACAGATTTGCAATTTTTTGCCAGTTTGTCACAGTTAATCACCATATCACCACAAACAGATTGCATGTAATTGCCGATTTGACCCCATTCCATTGCATACTGAAAGACTTACTCTGTCTTATTGCCATTTTATCGCTGTCTTAGCACGACAAAGTCACTTTGAAGATGGCAACTGGCTGTGACTGATCCCAGACGCAGTAGAAAACACATATTCTACTTCCTGTGATGCAAAAAACAAAACAAAAACTCTTTAAATCTTTAAGAGAGCTTTAAAAAACCAAAACCAAAAAACCCCTAAAATATCATCATGGATGAGAAACAAAAAACTGGAGGAGCTGCAAGTTCTCCCAGAATAGGGTTATCATCACTGTAGTTATTACAGTGTTTAAAAATGATCAGCATATGTATTCAAATGGGATCCAATCCAGTCATTAGTAAGTATGGGGTATTAGTCTTGTTTAACTTGTCTCTGCTGTCAAACTGTCTTATGTATTTTTCTGCCTCAGAATCATTTTAAAAGATTTATTTTGCATATAGAGAGTCAGTGTAGTTCTAACATTAACCTTATGGTTCAGAATAGGGGCAAGCTGATTAATATGAGGTGATACGTTGATATTCACAAGTTACCAACACTCAGGAAGATTATATAGATTTAAAAAAGGTGTAATAAGATATGTGACATGTGTATGGCTGCATCACATCAAACTTGCAGAAAGACATTAAAAGACTATTTTTAGACCTGAGTCCAGTGTAACAGTGCACTCAACTTCAAAGAACTTTAGAAGACACCTAAGGTGCCCGCCTGGGCTCAGAGAAAGTAAAAATGAAAAAGGATGTTGCTACTCTCTGAAAAAAATATTTCATTGCATTTATTAAAGAGTCCTTTAGGACAACATTTTTATTTTATTGTACTGTTTTTTAAACATTTGCTAGAACTGATTATGAGTGTGTAATTTGTCTTTAAATGTCATCATATTAAGAACATTATTTATTTATCTTATACAAAACCAATCCCTGGTACATAAGAGGCAAAACACTAAAACGTGGCCATTAAGTGGCATTGGATTGTCTATTGTTTATTATGCTATGTTTTTAAAGGTCATGAGCAAATAATGTTATTAATTTCAGCTTTTGAAGTAGATCTACATTCGTCAAACACTTGTGCATTTAAGGGTTTATGACACTTGCTATACAGCAGGGGTATAGCGAGTGTCATAGGGCGACCGTGGCTCAGGGGGTTGGGAATCGCATCTGTAACCCGAAGGTCGCCGGTTCGATCCCTGGGCTCTCTGTCCTGGTCGTTGTGTCCCTGGGCAAGACACTTTACCCTACTGGTGTTGGCCAGAGGGGCCGATGGCGCGATATGGCAGCCTCGCTTCTGTCAGTCTGCCCCAGGGCAACTGTAGCTTGCCTCCACCAGTGTATGAATGTGAGAGTGAATGAATAGTGGTATTGTAAAGCGCTTTGGGTGCCTTGAAAAGCGCTATATAAATCCAATCCATTATTATTATTATTATACAGCAGGGGTCTCAAGTCATTCTCCAGTGTCCTGCAACTTTTCCATGTTACAACACACCTGAATAAAAATTTGTGGGTCATTAGCAAGAGTATAGAACTTGACTGCATGCTGAAGTGGTGACTCCTAACCCCACTCAAGTAAATTTAAGTAAATGTAAGTGTTTGGAAAATGATCCACTAAATGTACACTTTTTGCACCATGTTCATTCACTCATGAGCTGCTGTAACAGGAATCAAATGGCTGAATTGCCACCTCAGCATGCAGTCAAGTTCTGGAGTCTTGCTAATGACCTACTAATTGTATTCAGGTGTGTTGCAGAAGGGACACATGGAGAAGTTACAGGACACTGGCCCTCAAGGACTGGAGTTTGAGACCCCTGCTATACAATATGTTGAGCCATTAAAAATTTTATTTTAACAGGGGCAACACATGTTACCGAACATCAGTATACCAAACATATGAAGTGTAAACATGGCAAAACTGCCAATTTACATTTACATTGCCAAGGTGGGTTATGTAAAAACATAAATGACATATTAGACAAGAAGGAGTTAAAGATGGTCACAGACCCGGTTTGCTGTTTAAGATATGCATTAAATGCCTTTAATAATGAAGATTACAGCTGTCCATTTTTTTGCCCACGACTAATGTGTATCTATAGGTACTATTCTTAATACTATAGGTACTATTCTTAATTTAAAAACTGACAATAAGGCTCCTCCTGTTGCTTTGTGTAGAATCATTACGTCAAATAGCAGAGCAAAACACGACATAAACACAGGTAGTTTCATTAATATGTCAAAACAATATGAATTTTTTTTCACAGGCTGGCGCTTCTTCAAAGCTCAGTATAAAAGTGCAGTTTTATTGAAGCTTTAGATAAAACCTTTTCAGCGCCATATTCCATCTAAAGTTTTAAAAGCACCGGTTTACTGTCATGATTTCTCTTAGACGCACATAAGCCTAAGTCAATGGGCCTATCTGTCTGCAATCTTATCAAAGGCATTAAAAGCTTTGGGAGACAACGATTAGACAGATGTGAAAATGTTCCGTGAGAAAGAGGGGGAAGAAAAAAAGGAAAGAAAAAGGAAGTTACCTGCCTGCATTCATGAAACTCAAAGCAGCTCATGATATCTCAGTTGGCTTTGCTTTCCCTTAACGCCCCACTCATCTACCTTCACACTTATTAGAAGTGCGTAATTATGCTGGATCATGTTTTTTGTTGCACGTTTGTCTTGAAACGGGGAAAAGCTAGATGACAGCTGAAGGTTATGAATATTTAATATCACATTTGCGGCATTTATTTCAATTTCAGAGGGAGCAGCGAGCTTTTAACTGGAATCGCTTTAAATAAAAGAAAGCTTGTTATCTGTAAGTGCATTTAGGCTTTCTGCTTAATGCGGGACTGTTATCAACAGTGCGGTTCATTAGCAGATTTCTAAATCTTCTTTCAGAGGGCCACGGCCCTTTGATTTTCTGCTGTGAGAATACTGAGTAAATTCCAGCCTTCTGTGTCTCTGACGGTGAATTTATTCCTCTGTTCTGCACATTAATTTCACCGGACAGCTGCTAAATGCCAGTAAAATGCTCTGAGGATTCTATTTGCACCTTCTGAAAGGATTTCTAAGCACATCACCTCAGATCCATTAAATCCAGTTTTGAATCTCTTGACACTTATGCGAGCCGTCTTTGGAGCCACATGTAACATTCCCATGTGATTACAACGCTCCTTGATCAATCTGAGTGAATCACTTCATGATTGAGCGCCCGAGTCTCAAGAGTGGAGGGCCTCAAATTGTCCTTTATAGATCTGGTATTATATCTCCAGCTCCCTTCTGCCATTAGCTGGATATTCACATTTTCAATTTCAACTCACTGCCTTGTCTTGCCTCCAAATGAGGTCACCGTTGCAGCGTTGACTCGATTCCCATCCATACCCCGTGCCACACAACTCAGCCGCTGACAAACACTGCACTTAAACGCTTTTTAAGAGCTGTTTTCTTTTTTTCTTGTGTGATTTTTCTAAGTCGCGTAGTGTATGGGAAGCAACCCATAGCTCGGTTTTGTTTAAGAGTCAAGAAGTAATCTAAGCCTAGGAGCAAGCAAATCTATTTTCTCTAAATGACATGGGTTGGACAGGAGACTGCAGGTTCAGTCTGGGCCTATCCATCACAGACTGTTATAGGCCAGGTAGGTGAGTGATAAGGCTTTAGAGTGTCTCGGAGCACAGTATTTCAGCATTTTATCCACAACAGGCAGCCCACGGCAATGTGACCTGCTTGCTGAACAATTTCAAGGGGGTGGTGTGTGTGAGTGCGTGGTGGGGTGGGTGGTGATCCTCAGTACAGCAGAGCACTCCTGAGCCGTGCACATCTGCATAAGCTGCTGTTAGACTGGAGATGGCACAGTGAATTGTTAGGTTATCATAAAAGAAGCCACTTTTGTCTCAGCCCTGCGGAATACTAAGTGTTTGTATTTGCAACACAACATTCATCCTGGGGTGTTCTCATTTTTTTTTCTCAGGCCCTACTATGGTAATTTATCATCCAGGTCTTGATACATACTGGGAGAGTGGCCGGTGAAAGTATTTGCCACCAGCTCACATGCTGCTTTTCACTCCCTTGGGATATTTTGATTATGAAAACTATAGGGATGTCAGACCGCAACAATGCATATTTTGTTTGCTGCCGCCCTAAAGAACACAAAAAGTCCTGCCGGGCAGTGAAGGCTGAGACTGTGGGTGACAATTTTGCGGCTCTTTTTCTTTCTTTTTATAATGTTTAAGGTTCAAAAGCAGGTAATTTCACCTTGGTCAGAAGGGATGGAAACTGTAGAGGTGGGCACTGTGCAGGTGGTTTAATAATGGAAACAGAGGTCTTGAGGGACAAGTCCATCTTACCGAGCAACAGAGGAAGTCCATTACCTTCCGTGTATCTTTGCCTAATGCAGTGTCTTATTTGTAATTGAAAATCACATGTGTTATTACGCAGAGATCAAAAGCAGAGATGCGGAGTGGTGTCTTCAGACACCTCGAGGCTGAGAAAAAAAATATCTCTAAAAGCAGAAATGATACGAAACAGCCCAGCATCCTTAACAGATGAGCTAAAGTACCTTTTCCTCAGTGTAACCTGTTATCTGTTCATTTCATTCTGAAGTCAATATTAAGTAAAAGTGCATAAAGTGGATATTGTTACAATACCTTTACCGTACGGTTCCTGTTTTTGTTTGTTTGGGAAGCTTTTAGCTAGTCATTTCACGTCTTTATTTTTCCTTTTTAACTATATTTTGATTTTAGTCTTAGCAATTGTGTCTTAAGTTGTTAACCTTCTGTATCTGGTAGGTCTGGAGACCTACAGTACGGTGCAAGTCTTGGGGAAATTTTATTTGTTTGTTTGTTAAGCCACTTAACCCTGACCTACGAATCCTTCAAGCATAAAAGGCAACTCGCTTAAGTGATGAACCAGTGTCTACACATAATAAACAAAGTAAGGAACTGGTTCTAAATTATATTATTACAGCAAACCATAGTCTTAATTTTTCAGAATGACAATGATCCCAAACACCACACATTCATTCCCAGTGTTTAAGTAATGCATTACTGTAATAACACAGTGATGTAATATGTTACTGTACTAAATTCAGTAATTACATTACAGTTACAAATATGTTGTTATTCCTGTTAGCATTTCCAACAATCAGCTGATTTCAATTCATGCTCGGGAGGAGAAAAATGGTGGCTCATGCAGCCATTTAAGGAGTGAAGATATAGACATCAATTTATTTTTATTTCACAAAAGGACAGTATGGTAAAGCACAAACAGCATCCAGGACAGGGACAACCGCATTATACTGCTAACACAACATCAGCTCTTTGCAAGCTCTCACATCTGCATAGATAGTTTGCTAACATGAAACTAGCCAACAGCCCAAAGGGATTTTAAAGCTGAGTGCACGCTGACCCCCCAGCCCAAGAGCCAGACCCTGCTCATCAACAAGTAACAAAGCAGTGATGAGCACTCAGACTTGCAGCCTCCATTTCTACCTGTTCATGTTTCTAAAGTAGAAGGACTGTGGCGATTGCTTTAAAGTGTCTTTGGACTGGTTTTTATCTTTGCTTTGTCCCCATACCTAAAAACTAAAAGAATTACCATGTGTATAGAGATGTGTGTTAGTGTGCACTGTAGCCTCAGATTTATATTGTTAACTATTTGTGACAGTACCTTTGAAGTAATTTCATAGAGTAACAAGAAAATAATGTAACGCGTTGTGTGACTAATTACGTAATTAAGTAACGTGCTGTGCTGATTTTTTTTAAAAGGTAAGGCAAGGAGCTTGGATAGCTACTCCTTAAGATTATTTAAAGACATGACAAGAAAGCTTGCCTAAGAGAGTTCAGGCTGCATTGAGGAATAAAGGTGGTCATCCTCAATATTGACTTTCAAGCTAATTAAATTAAAACTATGTGTTTGCCTTCTATACTCAATTTCTATGTCTGTTTTCACGTTTCCCATTTTCCTAACAAAATATAAAGAAATGAGGGGTGGCTCAAGACTTTTGCACAATACTGTATAAATGTACTGAAACATTCCACCAATTTGTATGTTTATTCCTAAACACAAATATGTGAATATGCAGTTTAAAAACAATTTCAATTGATTAAAATCTGTCACAGATTTGCATGATTTACACGATTCATTATAATCCTTATTTATTGCAAAGTGGGCCTTTGTGCAGCTCCCAAGTCCATCCACTGTCTGAAAGATGCCATTTTAACTCCTCCCCCTCCGTGTAAGCCATTTGATTCGTTGCCCCTCAAAAAGGCAGGTGGGTGAAGCATCACTCAGAAACAAACTATCTGAACCCTGAGCTTTTTGAAGCCACTGTTTGAAGCCACATTGTAATCTAAACATCCACATTGTAACAGTAGCACATGCCCTGTTTGTCCCTCAGTCAGCCCTCAGCATATATACAGCGCTGCCTTTCCTTTGTCCTTTGCCAAGACATCAGTTGTCCTTCCCTGTTTGCTCTTGTGTTTTCCCCGTATGGCTCTCTGCTCCCCTTGTGTATTTTGGATCTCAGCTTTTGTTCCCTTTTTCATTTGCTATTTGGACTTTGTTCATTTGGACTTCATGTATCAGCCAAATTAAAGGTTTGACTTTGTTATTTCTGTCTGCTTTGGTGTCAGCATTTGCATCCTCGTGTCTAACGCCTCTCCAGACAGAAATGTGAAAAAAGGAAAGATCTGTAGCCTAATATAATTTATTTAGTTTGTATCAGGAGCAGTGATGTATCAGTACCGCCATCTTTGTTAGCATAATGTTTGACTATTTAGATCTACTGCGTGGGTATTTGTTTTCTTGTACGTTAAATAATTTTAAATAGTTCATTTAAAATAATTGCAAACATGCCAAGCCGGAATCATTTGCCTAATTATTTACTTGTTGATTATTCCTTGTGTTTGTTTGCGTTTATCTTTGAATACTTAATAGCCCTCCATTTTTGGAAGCTTATGGTTGCGCTTCCTGATAAACTAATTCATTACTGTAATGATGTGCCTGAGTCACCCATTCAAGTGACAGAATTGGCCACCAGTTTTTCCCCCCCATGCAGCTAAAGCCTTCTCTCAAAGGAGGGCAGACGCCACCGTTATCCCAACTTCGTCATAATATACAGCTGCTTGTATGTCTGCTGCAGTCACCATATTCATCACTGAAAGTGACATTGCGTTATGCTGACTCTCCCCTGGGGAATGTTAACATTAAACCATCATGCTCATGCGTCTCCATGATAGCTCGGAGAGGGCTTTGCGGGGGGAAGAGGGTGTGTGAAAACTTCCATATTAAAAGCATTATAAGGAGCAGATTTTTCACTCCCACCTCCCTCATGAAAAATGTACAGCGGCATATTCATTACTTCATTGAGCTAACTGAGTGTGACAAGCGGAGAGCTGCAGCAACCGAGGGCCGGGAAGCAGCGCTACAATAAAGCCTTCGGCCACTCTCTGAGGACATGGCTACCCCTGCTGCTCGTGGGAGCTACATCTATGCGCTCTGTTTGGATTTTTCCAAATGGTTGAGGGTGCCACACACAGCATGACACAGACTACACTGCAGCCAATTTGCCCTCTAATCTAATGCATTCATGGTCAACGGGCAGTAATCAATTCAGTGCCTTTACAGTGTGATGAATTTGACCTACGAGTTATGACTTAGGGCCCTTGTGCTATAAATATGGTCATGCATTTTCAGCAGTTTACAAGACATACGGACGAAATCCCAGCCGCGGATGCTTTATGCAACAAACGTCGATGGGGCTCTGTTGTATGAACTCTATTGCATATCATGCATACAGAGGAATTGCTTTTATGAGCTGTGGCCCCAAAGGTATTGCTGCCTAATATATCAAACCTTTATGCAGGACTGATACGAACACATGCAGACATTAATATCTGTCTTTCATCTCTTTGCGTTTATCTGTTTAATTTTCTTGCAGCTCCTTCTTCCAGTGATAAACGATGCTGTCTATCCCCATTCTAAAGCATCCTCTCCGCCCCGTGATGATACGCTCCCCACGTGCCAGGTGGCCGCCTCACCTCCTAGCCCTGCCTGTACGATTCTGAGGTGTCATACCGACTCACCCTCAACCCTCTAATTAACAAAAATACTGGCTCTGCTGCCCCGGAGCAGCATCGGCCTATATTGTCTTCAGAAAGCCGGCGCTACATTTGGGAGTTTGCTTTGATGACCCTCTGCAGCGACAGCATCATCGGAGACAACAGCGGCTCTTAATCCAGAGCAACAGTTATTTCTCAGATGAATGCAGACCGTGCAAATTAGTGGCTGCCGCACTATAGCATTGGACCTGGCACCACAGGCGAGATGTGAGATTTAAATTATTTCTGAGACTGTGGAGGAGTCTAGAGAATAGCAGACAAGCTGACTAATAACACAGGATTCAGTAACAAGGGCTGCTCCAATGGTAATGACTGCTTGCTCCAGAAATATCTGATTCCCTGCAAAAAAGGAAAAAAAATAATACAGTCATCTCAAGCCTAGTCTGGTATTTAAAATCCTGCAGCAACAAAAAAAACCCTCTGAAATAATTGGTAGACAAAAGCATTGGAAGGAATACAGTGTGATGCAGTTATAACCTCTCATAAGGGAAGGATTAATGGAATCCAACTCCAGCAAGTCATGTGGACCTCTAGACCCACATATAACCGAATTCCTACAAAATATTTGAAAATCTGCACACTTCAAGCCACAAGACTGTTGTGACAATGGTGTGATATACCAGAAAAAAAGTAATTTCCAAAAAAAAAAAAAAAAAGCCATAGAAGATTTCACAAGTGTCATTCCTGCTCTCCTTTTGTGGAGGAGCACTGTGTGGGAGTTGGGCATATTCACCAGTCGGTTATCAGAATAACTCTAATTAGGCTATTTTTAACACATCCTTTTCAACAGCTCTTGGGTGTTTACATTTCCTAATGACAGCCCGAGTAAAAATCATCTATCAGCAAGCATCACCATCATCACCACCACTGACACATTAGCATCAGTTCTTTCCCAAGAAAAAAAATGCCACTTAGCCAGGGTGCCTTCAGTATTCATTATAAAGCACGCACACCCCCACCGTGCCTGTAAATTTGTGGGGCATTTATTTACATTTGTACGTTAAATTTCAGACAACATGAGGAGGCTAATTAATAGGCAGCGAGGCACATAGTATTCCTGTGCTTTTTGGCTTCAGTGAATATGAGACAGCTCTTTCAAAGCCTGCACATTCACCAGATTACAGCCTTTGTAAAAAACACTTTTTGCTTTGGCTGTGTGATTTACATAATTTTCATTTAGTTTACTGCCGGCTTTAAAAAAAATTAAAAATAAAAACAAAGCAGAGCCTACATTTGAAGTCTCTCTGTGCTAAAAGCACTTCAGGCTTGGAAAACAACTTGTTTAGCCTTCATGAGCAAAAATAAATAAATAAATAAATAATTTAATTTAATAATATGTCTTCAGGGACTTCGGTCAAAGTCGGTGTTGGACTTGTGGTCACCTTGGTAGTTCTGAATTCATAGTGCATCATCATGACAGTACAGCTGAGACTTTTATTTTTTGCTGTGATATTTGTGGACTGTCATTGAATTCAAAAGGGACTGGGTTGCTCTGCTTCATCTTACGTCTAGGCTCTACTGCTCCATCTTGTGGTTTCTTGAGGGAAAAGCGGGCAACTTTTCAAAAGGAGGGGGTTTAAACGGCTCCTTACCAATCACGGGAAGTAATGTGGCGTTCTCCGAGGAGGAGACACACAGTTCACTAACCCTGATGCTGGGCCAAGTCTTCCCTTTATCATTTGCCACTAAAACAACATTTGTGTAGAGTATTTTTCCAGGGCATGGCTGACTAAATGTTTTTATGTGGTCAGAGTGATAAATTAGTAGGTGTAGCTTGCCAAAATATAGAAGCTCAGAGGGAACATTATTAGTTATGAAAGCTCCCCTGAAGTGAATCAGCGTGGTGTGGCATCCAGAATGGATACGATGGGATGTTTTTAGACCTTTTCTTTATTGTATTATTACAAATACAGAATAATGTGCTCAGGTATGTGGAGCTGCACCTCCACGCTCAGCACACAGGTCTACATGTCAGTAATTTGATCCGAGCAGGAAACTAACCCAGTCTCTGGGCAACGAGCGCTCACTGCACAAACTCGCAGGAGCCTTCGAGGAATTTCCTCCCAGGCAGTAATGACTGCAGTTTTGGATCCCTTCGAGCCTTTTCCCTCAGAGCTTCACGTCATCAGGCGGCTGAACTCCAGTTTGCACCGAGATGGTAGGAGAGATAGACCGAAAACTGGACACGTAGGCTCCCTTAGACTTCAGCCCCCCGCTGAGCGTGTCACCCTGGCTCCTTTGCGAGATGATGTCCCCCTGTTGGACCCCTGCTGTGGTCAGCTGAGTGCTGGAGCTGAGGTAGTCCTGGGCCTCAAAGGTCGAAAGAAATTCATAGATTTTGATCATGTCCCCTCTGCTCTGTGGGTCCCTCCCGGTTTCAGAGAGAGGCCTCAAACAACCCCAAATTTCTCAGTGGTATGTGTAGACCTGAGCGAGGACGAGGCCTGGAACTCCAGGAGGATCCCCCCTGCGGCTCTGAGAGCAAGACTGAGTGGTAAAAAACAAACAAACAGAAGCATATTTTAAATACTGTGCAAGTCAGAGCCTTGAAATTGGATAGTTAATCTATTGTTGAGTGATAAAGGCTTGATTGCTAACAGGGCAACTACCCCTAGAGGGAAAAAAACAAGCTGAAATTTTGTCAAATATGAAGACCTTTTGCTTTTCTTTATCTCATATGGGAGTAAATGCTCCTTTAAATTTGTGCTTCGATGTTTGGAATTACATAACGTTTGACTATATTATATATAGATATTATCTCAGTTGTTTTTTCACGATGCACCAAATGAATAACCAACAATTGAAAAAATTAAGTGTCAGTTTAATATATCGCTTGCCCCCCCAAAGGAAAATCTGCTGAGCTGTTGCATTGTGAATACAAATTAAAAAACTGTTTAAAGAGTAAATTATCCCTTGGCTGAAAAGCTGCAGTATCACCACGCTCTCTGGTCGAGTTTCAAGGTTGTTTCATCAATCTTCTTGTTTTCGTTGTAATGATTATGGATGATGGCTGCAGCAGGGTGACAGATCGAAACACTAGATATTTTATTCTCATAAAAACAATTCTAAAAATAAGTTAAATAATGAATAAATGTATAAAATATTAGGCTCTACAGAAACAGTAAGCAAACAAACAAAACATAAAGCACCCACAATGATTCAAATTATTCGCTGTAGCTACCTGCTGTTGGGTGCTGCAGTGCCCCCTTCTGGTCACTTCATATTAGTGGTCTTCATGCAGGTACAGCGTGAAGTTCAGCGTGGAAACCAATTTTACTCGAAAAATATTAGACACCTGTTCAACTGCTCATTAATGTAAGTCTCTAATCAGCCAGTCAACACATTGATTATTGTGTAATTACATCTAAAAAACATAGAAGCGCATTTGTGTAGCTTTAAATTGAAACTGAGCATAGGAGAGAAAGGTGATTTATTGGTTGCGACAGGCTGGTATGAGTATTTCAGAAAAAAAATTGAAAGTTTTACAGCAAAACTGAAAAAAAATATATATATATTGGAGTATACTTAACAGAAATTTGTTGTTTAAGTTACAGTGTGTAAAATCTTACCACTAGATGGCAGTAGATTGCAGTCAACGGAATTTTGTTTTCTTTCTCCTCCCAATTCAAGCGCATAATCCAAACTATGGTGGCCACTGCAGAACAAATATGTTTTATTTCTTTAAACTATGTCTTTTTTAAATTATACCTTTCACAGTTTAGTCAGCCAAGAGTAATCAACAACATTATACTGCATCCTGTTACAACCATAGCCAGCTGGTGTGCGTGACTGTTTGTGTAAAATATATTTTTGGACACACTATATTATGGCACATTAAAACAATATAAACACTTAGCAATAAATTACTCATATAAAAAAGAAAGGGCTATGCATGAATATAATATTCAGTTTTACGTTTTTACCCCTGAGTTAACTACTGTTCATTTGTTGTGAGTGTTTGCTGTTAGTCCACTGTTTTCCTCAGCTGTCAGAGAAGTGTCTAATTTTATTTACTCTGGAGGAGGCTTTAACACTCTCTGAATGGGTCCAATGCCAACTGATGAGTGAGTGAAGCTTCTGTACAGTGATAGTGATACTGAGGTGAATTGTTGAGGATATCTTGACCTTTTCTGTCGATAAGAGCTGCTGTGTTTGCTGCCTTTGGTGAAATTTAACGTCAAAGTTGATCTAACTGTTGTCAGACTTGGACACTTAGTGAATAAGAACTCGGGGTAAATGCCATGAAAGCATGGATCCCTACATTTTGTATCAACAGCTCAGGCTGCTGGTGTTTCTTGGCAGACTTAGTGCCCCTTACGTGAGGATTGTTGCTGATCATGCTCATCTCTTTACAACTAATACGGACTCGTCTTATGATGGCTGCTCTAGCAGGATAATGTGCCTTGTCCCACAGCTCAGATAATCTTGAACTGGTTCTTTGAACATGACATTGAGTTTACTGTAGACAAATGGTCTCAATAGTCACCAGATCTCAGGCGAATAGAGCACTTTTGGAGAGATTCACATCAGTGATGTGCAGCTAACAAATCTGCAGCAACTGTCAACATGGCCATCAATAATGTTCCCAGCACCTTGCTCAATCTGTGCCGGAACAATTTAGGCAGCTCTAAAGGCAGAAGTATCTACTGTTACCCTAAAAATTATTAGCTAGTAAGCTTTTTGTTTTATAAAATATTAAACATTACATTACTTTAAGCTAAATATTGCTGCTTTTTTTTTTTTTTAGCTAGCATTGGCTAGCTCTAAACAAATATTGCTTGGCTCATCATTTTCTTAGCGCAGTACTTTCCACTGTAAGTTAAATTTGTTTTATTCACTCTCTCTCTCTTTGACATTTAAGCTCCCATTACATTTTTACAGTAAATATGCAAATATTAATGAAAGCCTTTTGTTTACTAACAGACTTAAAACTGCTAGCAGTGCTAACTGCCAGAGCTAGCTTTTGAAACAACAGCTCAGTTCATTTCATGTCATAATATGGTTTTATAACATATATAAAAGTTATTCTGCAATTAAATTATTACAACAACCCAAAGCATAAAATACCTGGAGCAGCTACTAAAGAGCATTGGTAATAGCTAGTTGGTATGTACATCTCCAGGCTAAATACTGTATAATTAAGCTTAAGCTGGCATTTGTAGTCTGTTGTGTGCTCTGTGCCTGATGGGTAATTAGAGGCACAACATCCATACACATCCAGACTGGGAGCTGGTCAGCAGGGACCATGGCTGTTTGTTGCTCCGGGGCCTTCTTGCAGGGTAATTTGACCTTGAGGGCAGATACTGCTGTGCATAGTTATAGTGCACAATTTGTCAGAGAATGTATTGTTGTTGTGTCATCCTAAGGTTCAAGTGATCTTGTTAAAATTCAACCTCAGTCACCGAGGACACCAGCAACAGTGATGATCAGTAACAATCTGCCTGATACACATCCTGGAAATCAGGTGAGTGATGACTGACTGAACTGGTTTCTGTACTGAAGTGCGACTGTGTGACATCTTCAATTTGCTTGTTTTTGCCCAAATGAGAAATGAAAGACTTCACACATTAACAATTCATCAGTTTTCCCTCTTCAGTTTTTCCTCTGAGCACATTAAAGTTTTGTTGATTTATATACTAAATCTTACTACAGTGCAGACGCTGGAAACATTTTGGTTGAACTAATGCTGTTGGCTTGCTTACTATCATTACACTTCATCACAACTGCTGCATTAATCACTTTCCTATCATAACACAAGCACATATTAAGTATTAAATCAGAAATGCGTACCTTACTTACAGTCTCATCACACCTCACATAATACTGCTTATTATGTGGGCAGGTTTTCACTTTGAGGACATAACCTTGCTTTATTATTTTGTTTCTGAAACTGCTAATTGAAACGTCCATAATTACCTTGACACACATTATAGTTGTTTAAGAGAGGTCTCGCAGTGCTCAGTTATTGCAGATAGGTATTTTGTTCAGTGAATAGAGACTTGATTAAAGCCTGTATTTAAGTAGTGTGAAGTTCAGGATTACAGTGGTGATAATACATTTTTAGTATGGAAGTTAACACATGCGCAGTGAAATCAATGGACCTTCTCAACTCTTTTCTGGCAGTGCAGTGATTGATGGCCAGAATATAAAAAGCTCCAGGGTGACAGATTCATGATGATAGTGTTTTATCAATGTTTTATTGAGTCATCTTCTCTTTTATGTATCTGCTAGCAGCAACGCTCAAGGTCACACATATTCACATATTAGTTTTCAATACGATCCCTGATATCTACAACAAAATAATTGGAACAGTGCAGAAAATACTGCAGGATGAGTAAAAAAATAATTATATCAGACAGCAGATTCCATACAGCTGATGTTATCTGCTTAGATCGGCAAACAACTGATATTGGCTTATTAGTTATTTGGTGATCTAAGTCAGTTTACAGCAGACGATGATAGAAACACCCTGATGTCCACAAGAGGGCACGCTGCAACTTCTCTATTGGGAACACAGGCTTTTGCAACACTGCAGACATCCCAACCAGCTGATCAGCAGTCAGCCAGAGCTGAATCCACCACGATAAGCCTTTTAGTCTTCTTTCCTCTCCTGTACTGCATTGTGCTAGTTTTTTTTCCTTTTGCAAATATAGTAATGTAACATCCTCCACATACTTCTACTAGCTAAAATGATATATATATATGCTATAATTAGTTCAAACAGTCCTTTATACTGGAAGCTGGGACTCACGAGAAAGTTCAAGATACAATATTATCAAAATAATTCCCTCATTATTCGATGTTATTGCATTTTTGTTTATTTTTTACATTTTGTGATATGCTGAGTATTACAACAGGTGTTGCAAGTTAGGTCCTCAGAGTTAAACTTTGTCAGTATCTGTTTTATCCAATAAGATAAACTTATCTCACTTCTGCCATATCACACTTTCCATAAATGTTGACATAAGATGCGCCAGTCCGTTATCAGTCTGTGATAGAGTGGGGTGAAGTTGGCAGTTACAAGCAGTCTGTTTCTGATAACACAGAAATTAAGTGTAATAAACATTTGACATAACATAGCTTATAGTGTCTGCATGGAAATAAATACACAATGAACAGAAATTTATATTTAACTGTTATATTTGCAACCTTCCTGTTCAAGAGGAAGATAACCAGAATACAACCAGCCGGCAGCCAGTTGAGTCAAGTCCCCTGGAGTTGTGCTCGTGCAGACTGATAACAGAGGTTGCCTTCTGTCTGGTGATCTTCGCAATCGCCTTGCAATCAAAAGTTGTCATGAGTGTGCAACGGCCTCAAGCTCTGAGCAGTCATTTGGTCACCGCAAGTTGCATGTAAAACAATTTAATGTGGTCACCAGGCAGCCACCATTCTTTGTAGAAAGAAGGATGTTGTCCTATTTCTACACATGTGACCGAAATTAGTTGGCTCTGAATTAGGTGGTAGCTAGAATGTTTTTTTGGTGGAGTCTACGTTATACTCTTATTTCATCTCCCTCTTTAACTAAAGGAGGAAAAGCCAGTTTACTTTTGCTTTGCATTTGCTATTCCTCTGGTTTTGCTGTGTTTTCAGCATTGTGTCAACACGCCTTGTTCTTTTATGCACAAAGCTGCAAAACCAATAGAATCTGAATGCTGCCCGCTGATGTGTAAAAACGTCAAATACTGCGATTGACTCGCTCGGATGCACTTTGGAGTGAATATAGGAATTTGTGTGTCTTTGTTTTGCATTAGTCATTAAGAGAACATCCTGATATTTTGTGCTTTTAGGCACACTCAGCTTTAGGGGTGGTAATTACAGCCTGTTTGTTGGTCACGACTGAAAGATCTCGAGCACTACTGGATGGATTTCCATAAATTTTGATTCAGACGTCATTGACCCCCGTAGGATGAGCCTCATTATCCATTTATGTTTACTTGATGAATCTGAGCTCAGATGAATTTTCACAGATTGTGTCAGATTTTCTGCATTTATCAGGGGTAATTTGAAAGATCATTTGGCTGGTGCCATCGCTAATTAATGGGCTAATGCCAGGTGAGAATTTAAGTGAGAAATTATGGTTTTTAATAGCGTTTTTTAAAATAATGGTTTTCAATACTGTTGAGTATAATTATATTAATAATAACAGGTAAAAAAATAAAACCTACACTCATCATTAGATGTGTTAAAAATACATACGTGAACCTCATGATTTCCAGTTGAACACGACACTGATAAGTCTTCTGATATTGCTTTTTAAGGATCTAGGAGTCGGGCCAGATATCTCACCGGCAGTTCGACACTTCAGATACACTTCTGCAACACAGAGGTCAGAACACAGGCACCTTTAATTGGCTCCTTTCAATAACAATAACATTGAACAAAGCTTACCTCCTGATTACTGATATGCGAAGTCCACACACGATGTGGTTGCTTTGAGGGTTATCGGGAGGGAATAGGTTTGATTTTGTGCTCCGTTGATGTCATCAGGGAACAATGCGTCCTCTTGTTGTGTTAATTACTCTTTAATGAAATCATGCAGATGAACTGTAGCCTTGCTTAAAGCCTCGGGGAAGAATCGGCTCCCCAGTTAATAAGCTGTCTAATATATTTTGTGCAACGAAGGAGGCTGGTTAAGAATTCAAATGAAAGCAAATAACTTTCGGGAATCAAGTTAATCAATTGCACTCAAGGCACTCGGTCCACGTGTCTAATGGGCAGAAGTCCTAATTTCTCTGCAGGAGTTATGAGGACGCTGGATGGATTGCAAAGGTACCGCGGCACTTGAAGGCACCAGAAGCAACCCTGGAGAAACTGGCAGACCCAGTGAGTGAGCGTGCCTCACTGAGGCGCTACAACAGCCGACCTCAGCTGTGGCAGGTGAGCCATGGAGAGTGTTTGCATGTTGGTAAACACTGCCGAGGCATGAGCTCTGTTTTCTTGTCCCCAGCAGAGGGCTTCTGGGGGTTTAGATCATTCACACAACTGAGGGAAATTGGATTTTTGGATGGTTATTGTTTCTCAAAGGCAATTTTCATAATAACCCATGTGTGTGCTAATATTTTGTATTTGGTTTTAATAAAAGTGATAAATGTGATTGCAGTTCATTACCTGTCAGTCTTGACCTTTTGGCATACAGTGTGTGCAGCAGGGAGACTGAAAGAAGCAGATATGCAGCTTAATATTTCTTTATTTCTGGAGTTCTCTCCTTTACGTGAAAAGGCCAAAATAAATCTGGTTCTCCTGTCTGGCATTGATGCCGTGGATGCTGCTACATCCAGCAGCTACTTGAACTAACAAATTAATTTTATAGCATGCCCCAAATTTCTGACATTTCAGGTTTTTTACATCCTATAAAACATGACATCCGAAGGCACAGAAAAACTCCCTCCCTGTGTCTCACTTTCTCTGCAGTGTTTTGACTGTGTGTGT
>NW_005187463.1:563366-574799 GCF_000239375.1 Pundamilia nyererei
AAATTTTGTATTGTTCGATACATATGCGTACCGAACCGAAAGCACTGTATCGAACGGTTCAATATCGATATGAGTATCGTTGCACCCCTAATATATATATATATATGTGTGTGTGCATTTTCTTTTTTCCCACCGCATTGATCCAGTTTGTGTAGCACCCCGCCAGCAAACATGACTGAACACACCCTGGTGAGCCACACTGTAGCACTGGGGTAACATGTTCCTTCATTACAGTGAACACATGCACTCCAGTTTATTTTTGAGCCAGTCTCACATTGGACTGCTGTTTCACAGTAGCTGAAAAACCCCATCGTTAGTCTTTTTGTGGGATCAGTTAGAATAAGAAAAATACTCGCAGGCCTATCCTTGCTTCACATGAGTGCGGTAAAGATTTCAGTGTTTGATGCTTTAGTTTAGGGGTTAAAACATAAACACTGCTGCACATGTGTTGTACCTATAGTGTTAAAATAAAGGTGATCTGTAGATCGGTAAATTGTGATGAAGCGGTGATTGTTTCCGTTCTTTCTAAGTCTGTAGGAGCTGAGTGGAACAGGCGACAGCTTCGACTGAGGAATGATGCCAGAAAACCAATATCTTTGTAAGATTTCGTTCATCAGTGGGAGCTCATTTTCTCTTTTAGTCCCTTTTATGATGCAAATTTGTCACACACCTTCCTGTTTTTTTGGTTTGTTCAGCTGCAGTACATATCCAAGATCAGGTCAGATCCCTCTGTACACGTGAGTATTTTATGTTTGAGCTGCCACCACACAGAATACTGTACAAAATCTTGGGGTCCTTTAGCTCTTTAATATCTGCCACATTTATTCTGCTGCATGATGTCTTTAACCTGCTGCTACCATGAAACACTGAGCAACTTTAAACAGAAAATGTTTTAGGTGATCATGTTTTGATTCTGCTATTTTCTTAGCGGCGCAGTATTTTGTTTGAATCCAGCTACTCTGCATATTTTCTCTGAGCACTGACCTTCGCGTTCATTACTGAGTGGGCTCTCGTGTATGTGCAGTGGCACCGTCGGCTCTGAGAACATGGATAACATTGACAACATGGATGAAGACTTCCAGCCACTGACAGTAAAGAGGAGCGTCGTTCCTCCATGCATGCCGACAGCACGGTGAGACTCACTGTCATTGTACACATAAAGAGCGCGGCATGTGGAAAAAAGCAGAGGTTTTTTTAATGGAAATTATTCTTAAAACAAAGTGGACTTAGACTGGGAAGCCTGTTAGTGTGTTTCTTATTTATCGATGGACCGGTATGACACTTGTAGAATAATTATGAACTTCATCTAAACAAGTCTGAAGCTTCAACAAATAACCACTAGAGCATTTTAATTGGTTTATTTCAAACATAGTTAGTCAATTTGCACAAGTGTATTCCTATTGGCCAGGCTGAAAAAAATGTCCACCTTGTTGACAGGTGTTTGCTTTGTTCTCTGCTTTCCTGTGAGCGAGTCATCTGCTGCACTCTGCCCGTCTTTAGCCATCATCTGTTAAAATGTCCGCACAGACAGGGAGGAGAGCAAGTCCTAACTTGTTATTCAAGATTGATTTTTTTTTCCAAGTCTAAGTGTGGCTCCTCTGTGGAATCGTTGCTGCACCATCAGTTGGAAAGCCAACAAGCAGGGAGCGTCACATTTTTTGCAGGCTGCAGTTCAACAAGTGGAAATAAGACATTCCAGATCTCACCAGATTTCACCTTGTAGGGAATTCTAATCTAAATGATCAGTCATGTCCATGGTGCTGACATTTAGAAGTGTCTACGGTTTTATTTTTTTTATCTGCTGCTCTGAATGCTTTTATTTTGCTCTTTTTTTAGCTTCCTGTATTGTTTCCAGGCTGAAAAAGCCTGTTGGGGCTTTGTAGAGTGCTGAAAAGTGATGCAAGGATCAAGGTAGCTTGGAAACAGGACCGAGATACTGTCATGCTGTCAGTCTGTTTTCTGATTTTGTTGTTGAAATCTCAACTTTAAGCACTAAAGATCAGTATGGCGAGGTGGCAGGTGGTGGTCGTCCTCATTCAGGATAAAACAAAAATAAACCAGAAGCAAAAACATGCAGACCTGATGGGTTGAATGCCATCTACACACACACACACACACACACACACGCACACGCACACACACACACACTTACATTCATTGTGGTTTTTCTAGAACTGTTTGTTAAGCACAAAGTATTTTTCACAATTTTTTTACATGTCAGGTGTAAAAAATTGTGTGTTTTTTTGTCTCACTGTGTCTCATTTACAAGTTACAGTGTCTGTAACATCTTTTCCTTGTGCCAGCCGAACCACCATCCCTGGCTACACAGGCATGGCTGCCTATGCTGACTCTGCAGCTCCTGCAACTTCTGCAAGCTCATCTGGGTGAGTCTGAATGAAACTCTGATAACAGACTTCCGTTGTTATTGCTAACTGATTATGTCCTATAAAATATGACATTTAAAAAGTATATAATATATCGTCTGTATTGTTTATCTTGTCATCTTGTGAAATAAGTAAGTCATAAATTTGTGGGTTGATTGAGTTTATCATTTTACTATTTTGCACACCTTGATATTTCTTTCTCCCAGCATTTTATCCAGTTAGACAAAAAAAGCAAACATCACAATTCTCCACTAGAGGGCGGTCTAATGCAATCCATAGACATGAGGTTGCACTGTTAACTTCACTATACAGGTGCCCATTATTTACTGGTGTCTATGAAAATGTGACTACAACTCGCCACAGTGGCAGAAATACACACAAATGACAATACTTTCAGCTTACCTTATATATCAAAGTGTAGCCAGAGACTGGCACTGGGCGCACACTAACTCCTGAGGTTAAGTTTGTATCACCCCTAAGAGTCAAACTGGGGACCTTTTAGATGTGGGGTGCACGTGTTAACCACTACACCACAGAGCCAAGAAAAATGCAAAAAATATGCATAAACATGTGTGCAGTCTGGAGAAAAATAAACCAAAGAGCATGAAATTAGTAAAACTAAAAGAGCGGACACTGTTTTAGGGAAATGGGCAGACAAGATAAAAACAGTGTCAACAAAACAGCTAAGAGAAATAATATAAATCCTGAATAATCACTGTTTTCTCATGCTCCTACTTTTTAATTTGATTTGTTGTTGAACTTTATCTTTTTTTGGGTGCTGTACATATTTGAGTGGCATTGCTTAAAAGCTTAGTATACCTTATTTTTTGCATGAGTGGGCAGGTGAGGTGCAGGTTAATGGTCAGCTGGAAAAGGCTTCAGTAATTGGAAATGTTAAAAAACAGATTAAAAACAACGGCCGTCATTCCTAAAGACAGACAGGTAGGAATTTGAGAGATGTTATATGTGTTGTAGGGGAGGATTTCACCGATGATTTTCTCAAATTGAGCAAATTTCATCAAAAGAAACTGAAAAGGTTTATTTAAAAAGGAAAGCTTAAGGTGTTTAATTCCCAGTGCAACACTGAAAATATGTGCGTTGACACGAGTGAGCCCCTTAACTGTGCAGAGCAAACATGGCTCCACTCTGGGAGTGTTGGCTGTCTGTTAAGGATGTGCAAACCTGTTTCCTAGTTGGGCCCCAGTTTAGCGAACTTTACCGGCTTTTGGAGCAGGCATCTCCAGATGGCTGAATCCAGAGCAGCTCGTGGTAATGGTGGTTTTTCACAACCCAGATCCATTTTCCTGGTGCCTGACACCCCCCTGCGATCTGTTTCCTCTGCTGATTAGGCTTGGCCTCCCATTTTTTTCCCCCAAAACAGAAAAAAAAGACAAGCTCTTGGATTGATTAACTGTCTGCTACAACGGTCAGACATCCCCGGGATTTTCGCTTACTAACGCTCACTCATAACAGAAGTGCCTGAGGGTTTTTTTTTTTCTGTCAGTCTGTGTTTCACTACAAAGATTAGCTTTAGGTTCTTAGATTTTTGCGTCATCTAAAACAACGTGTAATTCAGTGACTCACAGATATCATTACATCTTTTCACAGAGCATTCGAAGAATTTGGAACTTCTGTTTTCAGGCACACAGCGCTCCTGTCCAGAACGGTGACCGCCGTGGCTCCCTGCAACCCCTTCATGAGACCCGTGCTTCCTGTCTGGTGCACGAGCGCCACAGCAAGACTTTAGACAAACGAGATGAGAGAGGGCTCGAAGATGTCAGCTTCCTATTCACGCCATCCAATCTGTTTATATGAATACATCTACGATGATGTGATGTCAGTGAGTTATTCAGAGTGAGTTAAAGAATAATGAGATGCCCCATTATCATAATTTCCCTGATTTAGATGAGTGGTTTTCTAACTCTGGGTAGTGAGTGCGTTGCATTGTCCTCTTAAATATTTGCTCTCTCTCACTGACTCGCTTGCTTGCTCGTTTACTCTATGTGTGTGTGTGTGCGTCTGTCATGAAGGGCAAAGAGAGGGGCGAAATATTGAGGAAAGTCAGGATTTTTAGCGCTATCATTACGTTTTTAAAAGTATACAAATTACGGCAGCTTTACAGATCCATTATGACTAAACAGGCTAATCTGCATTCAAAAGGCTGTCTGTGGGCTTCAGTATATACATCGCTTAGATTTCTGTAGATGCGACTGTAACGCACATTGACATTATTATGATGTGCCTGGCAGCAATAGCTTTATGTCTGCGGTTAGTGCAGCTTGACGCTTAGACAGGAAATAGGGATGAGATGGTTTTCCTGTTTCTCTTCATCTATACTTTGTTTAGATTTACATTTCGTGAGGATTTTGTACTTAAGCACAAAGTTGATACATGTGAGGACTTTGGGTTGTGTGATCACTAATACATGCATCTTTTCTTTTTAATTATTGTATATTTAGTGTCATTTGTGTTTTATTTAGCTATTTATTGTTGCACTTCCAAAAGTGAGGGCACTCAAAAGAGATTTAAATTAAAAATAATCAAAAAAAAAAAAAAACGTTTTTAAACTGAGAAGCCTAGAAAGTCCTAATTTTTGACATGAAGACTTTGGAGGCAAAAGTTACTTATTGCTTTAATGCTGCTAACCTCACCACAGAACACCAGCAGCTCGCTGGCCCAAGCGAAAGCATGAAAAAAACGTTACCCTCACACGTAGGCCACTGACCTCTGGACAGACACTTTTGACTCCCAAATATAGACTGAAAAGAAATGTAGGCAAGTCTGCAAATATCATCCATTGTGTCTTGTTTAATGACCCTAAACTGCCTTTGAACTCCATCGGTCCTGTTTCATGCTGATATTTGTCCAAAGCAGTCTTTACACAGCGAGAAATATGATATCAGCTCTCCATCAAACCCATCACATACGAAGAACTGCACAACTTCCACCATAGTTGTCAAAGTAACAGAGCATTATTAAGTGCAGTAAGTGCAATCTCTCTCTCTCTCTCTTTTTAAAAGATGTTACCAGTTAATGCATCGCTGAGAAAATTGGTAAGTAAAGTGAATTATGTGCATGGAAAGGTTAAGATTTATCCCTTTTCCTTTATGCTGCTGCGACTCCAGTGAATCTAGAGGCAGCACCCTTCCTTTTGGCACGATATCAGCTCACGGCTCTGTTGGTGATTGATGTCTAACAGCCACAGATTATTATGCTAAACAACTTATGCTAAAAAAACAGCTGTTAGTTTTGTTAAAGCGAGCCTTTTCAGTTGTAATTACTGTTGTTTTGCATTAATTTTATGACTTTTGAAAGATACTAGAAAGTTGAGGAACATGTTAGGCAATTAACTCCTTGGCTTTCTTGCACAGTTAGATAGCAGAACTCTCTTAACTGCTTAGCTTAGCGTACAAATGCATGAAATTGCAGAGGACAACGGCACCTTTTAAAGCTCACTATTTAACCCCTAATAATGTGGCTGTCTGCAGCCATGTTTCCAGTATTTATTTCACCTGGTGGTACAATACATATTCAGCGTACAACACGACAGTGGTAATAATCTTGAGAGTGAGACGGCCTCTCTGTATAGCACCCAATTTACTTTGTGTTTAAGACCAACAGGACTACGTAAGACTTCTCATAGCAATCATAACTCTATTTGCTAAAAACCTCCTCCTCCTCCAGCTTAGATTTTCCAGCCTGTGGTCTGAATCTCATCACCGGCTCCTTTTCAAAACAGGCTCACAAACACCATGATTGATTCAGCCACTATCCTCCAGGATCTCTCAATGCTTGCCCGGGCTGCAGATTAATTTCCTTTTCCTCATCTTAATTTTTACTCATCGCCGCTCCATAAAAAGGCTAAATGTCAAGCATGCCTGACTCCTTCTAGTGACACGTCTATTCCAGCAGATAATTACCATAAGGAAATTGATGCTTTAGTGTGCAGAGGGGAATTTAATTTACTCTGACATCCTCGCAGCATAATGCATTCCTAAAGAAAGAGAGTTTTTCACTTTGCAATTGACTTTTTAGATAAATTGGACTATTTAATGTGATTATCGGTCTTGAACGTCTTTGACTTATTAAGGTGTTGAAACCAATTAAGGGTTACATGCTGCTCATGCTTCCAAATGTGAAACAGTGAATACTGCTTAAAGATCCATGAAATAAGAACCGTCCGCAGCCTATTGTATGTTAGTCAGCCGGCTACATTGCCTGATGATGTTTTGAGGCTTGCTAGATAATGATATTAATTACAACAACATGGCTTGCTTCAGATTGTGGATTAACCTGAGAGAGCAAAGGGTTCTGTGCAGTTTGAGTCACACTCCATGCATGTCGCATGTGTCATTTTCGATGCTACAGAGTTATAATAACCTTATAAAACCTTGAAGTTTGAGAGCATTTCCAAACGACCAGTAAGAATTGAACAAGTCAGGCATTAGAGGGAAGATCTGAATATTGATCCCACTTCTGTTGGTACTTCTCTAAAATTTCGGCTGAAGTGAAGCTGCTTTGTCACTGAACGGGACAGCATCTCTTATCGCAGGCGATCACAGCCATGAACCAACATCTTCGAGGTCGCCAGTAGCGCTGAGTCACATTTTCTGTCCCAGCCTTCCCTTTGCGCGACTTCTGGAGTTAACCCATCCTGCAGCGTGTTCACACCTTTGCATGTCATGCGTTAAAACGGACCTTACAGAAAAAAAAAAGCAGCACCGACTGTGAGGCTATGAGGAAGTCAGCGAGCATTGCTGCAATCCATATTATGGCCATGAAGACACAGCAGGCCGCATTGCTCCTGCCCAAAGTTCCTCCTTTTGCAACCAACTGAATGCTGTGTTTCTTAGGAGATAAGGGCAGCCTCCCGCAAAAGGTGACTCAGCAATCCAGCCACACGGCCTCTCCTGAGATAAGAGCCCTCTTTGGGGCTTGTGGGACACTGGGAAAAAACAGCCACAAGGAGAAAGAGAAAATAGTGGAGTATAAACTATCACATATTCTGTAAAATGAAGTGCAAACTTGTCCAACCTAATCCGGTAGGTTCATTTATATATGTAAACACAGCTGATCAAGCAGGGGTTCAAACTGAACTACATTACAAGCTCCACCATGAGATACTAGTGACGGGACATATCTCAAATTGAGTTTTAAAGTCGACGGCGGTGTGCAATTCCTGTTTTATTTGGAATTTTCTTCATTTTCAGTCCAAAATGTATATTTATTTGAACAAATTCAGACTCCATATGTGGGCAGTCCGCTCAGGAGTCACCTATAGGGCTGCTTTAGAAGCTGCCACACAGGTTAGCAATAAAACAAACTGTAGGCCAGAAAGCCTCTTTGAAGTACAGTGTTGTATAATGGTGTGTGCGGCTGTCACCGGGCAGCAGTTGCGTGTGTGTTATCGCCGTACTGTAAGATGTGATAGCTCGACTTTGAGAGCATGTGAGCTGTCGCCGCGTTGGAACTGAGATGATTGACTTTAATGTGAATGCTGGTAGCAGTGGCAGCATCTGAAACTAACACATCTGATACACTTGGAGCCGGTGGCCCAGTGTTGGTTTGTAGATTCCTGCTCATGAAACCAGAGGGAAAACCACATTTCAGTAAATTAATGCATATCTGAATGATGATCTGCTGCAGGACTGAGAGAGGATGCACTTACTGTACACGTATTTTAAAACAGGAAGTAATAAAGGAGGCTAATGTTAAGAGATGCAACTGTTTGCTCAGGCTCAGACGTAATCCTGATTGTGTACGCTGCATTCGTGCTGTGTTAAGGTACAGGACAGGAGGCTATGACGCTAGAGGTAACACAGAGAGGTGGGGGTGGGGGGATGGGGGAAGCAAACTGGATGAAACATTAAATAGAAGAAGAGGAAAAGCTCATTATATGGGAAACACTTGTGTTATTTTCATGGACTGCTTCAGAGTGCCAGAACAGGTGACAGAAGGGGAGCTGTCCAATATGCAAGTGAGGAGTAACCCCCCCCTCCCCCTCCCTCCAGCCCACACTACCCCCCCACCTCCCCCAACCCCAATCAGCTTCTTCGGTGTGAATGAAATAAATAAACAATGAATGGTCCACTCTCCTCGCTCGCCTCATCCCATCTCATGCATGGCTGCCAGTGATGGTCTACTGGGTGTCAGCTTTTATTGGCACGGCACAAAGCAAGTGCCAGGGGTTCGGTGGCCCGACTCCCCACTGCAGACTGTGGATAAAAGCAAGCAAAATGCCTCAGCCGAGCTGAGAGACATAGTCATGTTGGGCTGGAACGAGGAAGTGCAGTGGAGAGGGGAGGGACTCAGGGCGCAGCTCCATGGGGCCGCCGCGGCGCTGCGACCTTCTGCACATGGAGCCGGGGAGAGTTGGAAGAACTTCATACTGCAAACTCAAGGAATAGCAGGTAAAGTGACTTCAACCGCACATTTCAGCTCGGTTCTCACCTCAAAGGCTAGGCCAATACCTCTAAAGTGATTTCGATGGCAGTGAAATGGTTTAGGAGACATTTGCGCCTGACTGGAAAAGACTCTCCTTATAGTTTCGGTGCAGGTGCGCCTCAGCATCAAGGTCCCGTTTGATGCGCGTAATTTTCTACTGCCACAGAGTTTATAACGGATTAAATAACAAGACTGTATTTCAGTAATATATCGGGGAAAATATATTGTTTTTAAAGCGTTGTCTGTGTCTGTAAGCTACGTGCAGCAATTTAAGGGAAGTAGAGGGAAATGTTCCCCATTTTCCTTGCGTCTTTTTTTCTCTCTCTCTCTTTTGGGAAATATGGATAAATTATTTTCCAATTAATTCGACTTCTATAAAAATCCGAATCACATTTTCTTTAAGAATTCATACAGATCGGCTCGGGGCTCGTTATCATTTTAACTCGTTTAACTGTTTTTCCCTCTTCGGCTACGGCACCTGTTGCAACAGATGTGCGCACTCTGTAAACTTTAGGGCCCTTTTTTTAAAAGTGCCTCAAGTTTATTAAGATATTTAAAATGAACTTTTTTTTCAGGAAATAATTTTCTTTAAATTGTTGAAAGCGCAAAATTGACCGGGGCCTAAACTAATGCGAACATGTTTTTGCTTAAACAGGAAATCAGTACGCACCGACTAAACGCGCTCTCAAGCGGCTCGAGTTTACACACAAATCAGTCGCTCTGAGCATTTCTCGTTCCGTTAATCTTTGTGTCGGCCTGTTCAGAATCGAACCGCAGTCTCGGTTAGCCGGTAAGGCGTCTGTGTGAAGGGAAGAAAACAGGCAGGACTGATGAAACTTTTCACGCTGCTGACGCTCAAACGTGAAAAAGTTGCTCATCAACGCCCAGGCAGAAAACTGAAAGATTCACCGCCGAAGAGATGGGGGGGGGAAATGATCGGGTTTTTTTTTTCTTTTTAAACAAGATAAAAAAAACAGAAGTCCAAGAAAGCTGAGTTTCCTCAAATATATATATTTAACCCTTCTCTAAATTATTATTCATTAACTATAATTAACCGTGTGTTTAAAAGTGGCGTTTGTGGGACGTAAAATAAGTTGGCATTAATTACATTTTTTTAAACTTGGAAAGCATCTTTCTCTGATGTGTCCTATTTTTTTTATTAACACATTTCAAGTTTACGGTCAAGCAGAAAAAAATATATTTCTCCGCAAATGTAAAGCAGTTATCTACTTTAACAATAAATGTAAGATAATAAATAAACTACGCGAAAAGTCAAATAAAATAGCAGAAAACTCATTTTTGATTTCTGAACTTGTAAACGGAGCTCAGTACCTGCGCACATAGGGCTTTTTTCATAGCTCAGTTGGAAAGAGAAGTGCTGAAAGTGCTGCAAATCTGTCTGCGGATACATCATCTTTCTTGTCAGTAGAAACAGAAGTAGGAGGGGGTGTGAAAGGGGGAGGGGGGTGGAGGGGTTAGAGGAAGACAGACAGTTATTAAAATGATTGTACTGTCTGAATAGCAGAGTAGTGAAGTGTGTCAGATGCAAATGAAGGAAACTTCTTCTTCAGCGCACCTTTGCTCTCCCACCACCACCACCACCACCCCCCTCCTCCAATGATAGACTCCCAGAACACATCTGCTAACACTATCTGCCCACTTCCACCCATACATTTCATGAATTACTGATGAGCATCTCTGCGTGCACACACGAACAGAGGTGTCCGCGCGCCACGTTGCTTGGCAGTGTGGGATCATCTCTTTTCCTCGTTATTGATAAGAAGGCGCCCACGGCGGTGTTACTTATTGCAAAACTCACAGGACGGATCGTTATTATTTGAGATGTTTTTCGATAATTGTCACTCAGACTGTTCAGTTAAAAGTGGAAAGTCTGAGTGGAGCGTATGAGTAGGAAATCACTCAAAGTGGGGCTCCTGATGTGAGGCGAAGTGTGATGAAGCTGCATTCACATAGCCGTGTCACAGCACTGCTGTTTATCTCCAGATATAGTTTAATTTATTTAAAATATTTAATTGCTGCCAAAACCTATAAGTATAAACTTGTTTTAAAAATACCGGGCCTTCAGTCATATTTATGATGTTTAATCAGTAGAAAGTTCCAAGTGAAACTCTCAAGAAGTGTCACTTTAAAAAAAATCCTTCATATTTTCAGTTTGTTTTAACTGTGCATTAATCTAAACACACACAGACACGCCACTGTGTCAGCTTTCTCCAGGGTATCCAGGCTTTGCTGGTGTGGTCCTCAGTATCTGTTAACGGTTTCGTGTGTTTCTCATCTCCACCCTGCTCCCTGGTGTAGCTTTGCACCTCGCTACCCCCACCCCCAGCGACACACCGCCACAACCATCCACCAAACACACACACACACACACACGCACGCACGCACACGCACGTGCAAACACACAGGAGGAGGACCGAAAATTCTGTCAACCCACAAGCCTCTTCCTGCCTCTCCTCAGTTGACGTACTCCGACCAAAACTGTTCCAGTCCCCCCTTTGCGCTCTGTGTTAGAAGTCTTTTCTCTGACTCCTATTTCACCGCCTGAAAGATTCCACCTGCCCCCAGTTCGTACACTCATACACTT
>NW_005187463.1:574819-605818 GCF_000239375.1 Pundamilia nyererei
ACACACACACACACACACACACACACACACACACACACACACACACACACAATAATTTCACTCTGATTTGAGAAGGAGAATCATTAATAAGTCTGGATAGTTAGATGGAAATGTTTTAGTCGTGCTCCGGCTTTTATCAAAAAGTTCTACTTTCAGTCTGAGTCTTAACTTGATGATCACCAAATGCCAAAAGTATGTTAAAGTAGAAGCACTAAAAGTAAAAACAGAGCTGTCGGTAAACACAAGGAAAAAGTGCCATGAGTGTTCTGAACAAAAAAAAAAGAAGAATTTCCTGAATATTCTTCATGCACTTTACTTTCCACATGCCTACGCAAGTGGGTTGTGGCTGAATGTAGGAACTCTCTCTCCTTTTTCTAAACTTCTGTCAAAGCCCCCCCGCCAACACATCCGTGATTCCCCTCTCACCATCTGCCCAGAAAAAAAGGGCACATGAGAATACACCTCCCTCTGCCCCCGACCTGCAAACTCCAGATGCTGAGGAACGGCGCTGCCGAGTCGTCGCTCGGCGCAGTAACACGCAACACCACCGTGTTATGCTGAACAAATCATCTGCACCAGTGACCTATCCCCCCCCCCGCGCCACCCTTTCTCCCTCCTCTCGCACTTGCATCCTGAGTATCTTGCAGGCCTTTGAGCTCCTGACTTGACTCCGCAGAATCTTGTGCGTTGCGACAGAGCGGCCCCGTTGCTTCCCACTATTTGTTCCAAATGTGTGGAGCCATCTGTCAGTAAAACAGGAAGGGCTAGGTTCCCCTTCTCCCCTGGGTTTGTTTCGCTATTTTCGGGAGCTTCACTTCTCCCTGTGTGGCTGCTTGGACTGGGCAGCGGCCCCACCAAGGGCTTCTTGAAGTGGCGGAGCTGGGGCTGAGGCTGTCGGGCCCATCTGCTGCAGGCTTGAGGGCCATCCATTATTAATGGGGCCACGAGCATTGGTGACTCCTCAGATATGCAGCCCTGGCCGGAGGAGCGCTTCTGGACTCGATTGCCTCTTCTTGCTAAAAAAAAAAAGGTGGGGGGGAGTGTAAAAATAAATAAATAAAGAGAAGTTCTCGGTCCTTCTGCCTGCTTTTCTGTCTCTTTTCTTTTTCTGCACCTTCCTCTGACTTTTTGCCCTTTCACAGACATCTACTTCTCTCCATGCACATCTCGCAGCCTTTCTCTCATCTCCTTCTTCTTCTCTCTCTTTTCCCTCCCTCTCTTTGTTTCTGATTGTGGCTTGCGTGTGTCTGCACTCAGGCCGCGGGCTCAGCGATGCATGCTCAGTAAATTAGAGAGAACACGAACGCCGATCAGCTGGGCACGGCGAACACCCGCATCCCCGGTGACCTGGGGCCAGTTAATTTTCTGCTTAATTTTGCGGCAGTCAGTTTGCATTTTGGGATGATTATGTGGCAGGAAATTAACAATAAATAACAAATGTGGTCTGAAAGCCTGTTCCCGGCAACCCCGCGCTACCGTCAGGGCCCCCATCAGCCGGGGCCCGAGCTGCTCTCCGTGCTCCGTCTTTCTGTCAGACTTGTAATGAAAATGTCTGTAATTCTTTGTAATGTAATGTGAGGGAGAGTGGTGTATCTGCGGCTGTGACAAGAGCGATCTCAGTGAGGTTATGGAGTCACGCCGAGAAGTACACGCTTTTACTCCACTCTAGCTTTTTATAACATTGTTTCCTGCGCCTGCACTTGATTAAACTTACACGCACCTACATCTCTATCTTTCTCCTATTAGAGTACTTGCACCGCATGGAGACAGAGGAGGCCCAGGAAATAGCCCAGATGCCAGGTAAAAGCTCGCCTACTGCATGATTGAGCTGTAGAATGCACAAAGTAGATACAATAGGCCCACAAACAGGCTCTTACAGGACGGAGAGGTAATTTTGCTACCCCTGAATGAGTCATGTCGCGGGGGTTGCGTAGTGAGTGATGGGTGTTTGCTGGTGTGTGTCTCTACCCCAGACAGGGACAGTCCCCCTGCCAATGAAGCGTCCGAGGAGGCAGAAGAGCCCATGGCTGTCCCTGAAGACCTGTCAGCCGGCTCCACCCAGCAGCAGAACAACCGAGGGGACAAAGGTAACTCAAGCGCAGCCTGACCGTCACCGCTGCTTCTGTGAATTAAAATGAAAGTAAAAAAATCAGTGTGTGATAGCAAAATTATGTTGATGTATTGAATATATCCCATGAAGCGGCAATCAAAAACAAGCCTAAACGACTGCAGTGCCCTTCCCAGCAGTAGTCAGACGTATCATTCCCAAAGCATCCAAATCAGAGTAAAGCGATAAGTGAAAGTAATGTAAGGATCAAAAGTGTGACATATATGTTAAAAAAAAACATAAAATTAATCAAATGAACATCCAGTGGGAGATATTTGCTGTTCCAAATCCCTTGGAAAAATTAATTTAAAGCTGCAAGGAGACACATTTAGGTCATTGGCAGGAAAGGTAAAAAAAAAATCCCTTTGATCCATGGCACGTCATTAATAAGCTGAATCTTAAGGAATAGCTAATGTGGCCTTGATTTGAGTTTGCAAACAGCAAGCCAGGGAATCTCCTGGTGAAAATCAGGATGGAGAATGCAAGGGGGACTCACATCAGTGACATATGTTTATCTCAAGTCTCCTAACATGGGCGGTTTGTGAAACAGGAAATGTTTACTGGTCATTAAAGGCTGATCAGTTTTATATGACAGCAAGATAACCGGACATAGCATTCACCTTTCATAGGACAAACAGCATAGTTGTTTTGTGTGTATTGTGCCTTTTTAATGTCAAAAACATACTTTCACCTATTGAATGAATCACTTGAAATCTTCACATATCACATATAGGAGTTAGAATGCAAAAAAAAAAAAAGACAAAATGGAATGGCTCAAAATTGACCATCTTATCAGTATTTTTCCACTTACATCCAGATAACGGCAAAGATTAGCAGCGCACAGTCAAAAATAAGATGTGAGAGGAAACTGAAATAGGATGTGTAAGAGTTTCCTAAGAAGAACTTGCCATCAGGCAGTTTCAACACTCCTGGAGATAAAGAGTTCAGGAACGGGGCCAAGCTCGGAGAGCGCATCACCGCACCACATAGGTCGCACACCTGCTTACTCACAAAGGCTCTCTCTTTCCTACTTTTGAGCTGTCAGGTGCTGAACCCGACACAGGCAGGAATCTGTGAGTCTAAACAATCAACACGTGTTCAGCCGAGTAACGGAGGATGTGTGTGGAACCACGTTTTACATCACACATGCACGTCTTAGTCAACCGAAAAAAATGGGAAATGGTCGTCGTGAGCATTATCTAAATGTTTGACTTTCATTGGCAGCCTGTAAAGAAGGGAAAGAAGGTGCAGCTGGGTGTATGACTTTATGTTCTGCGTGCGAGTTTCTTTTCAATCCTTTTGCACGAGTGTGTGTCTATATAAGGGACAGAAAGAAAGAAGGGAAGTGCAAGTATCTGGTACATCTATGCATCACTGCCTCAGTGATAAGAGCCCAAATGAGTTATAATTATCGCCCAGGATCATGTGCTGCTCAGTTCTCTTTAGTGAAAAAAGAGGGGGGACTATATGTGGGACATGGGACCTCAAAGTATCGAAAGCTTAAAACCTCGAAACCCAGGTTATTTCCTGTTGCAAGTGAGTCTTTATAGCCTGGGAACGTCATTGTTGGCGCACATTCGCTGTGGTACAAGCTACACATGTATGACTACACGCACGAGGGAGGTTAATATGTGAGGCCTATTTAACCATTTCGTGAAAGAAACGTTTTTACCGCCTTGTGTTTCTTACACCGAACATAAGCCCAGAGACTCGGTTAAAGTCACAAGACTGTAAGATGACCTTCACAACATCCCAGTGAAATGATTTCGCTTTCATTTTCAGTGATTCAGATAGGTCCTCGGCTATGTCAGAGACATGAGACTGAGAAGGAGACTGAGCGGTTTAGTTCCCGAAAGCATGGAGGCGAGTTTAAAAAAAAAACAACAAAAAACGAAAAAAGAAAAAAAACTGTGTGAGGGCAAAAAGCAGGCTGTTTTTGGTGTTCCTGCAAGTTGTGTTCAGTGTGTTGCTGGCGTGGTTTAACACTTGTGGTTCCACTACTTTGCACACAGGGTTATTTTCAGGCAGTGAGAGCAGCACAACTCAGTAACAGGAACCTCCAGTGGCTCCTTGTGTTTCCACGCTGCAGAGCACAGTGCTGTGTTGCTTCCTACCCGCTATGCATCCTTGTCAATGCAGCTAGTTTATTTTTTCTTTTTATGCCTTTCTAAAGCTCTAGCATTTTACTTGTTAATAATTTTTCCAGTCACTGCTCCAGGGCGTGCTGTTTCTTTACCTGTAGTGTGAGGAGTAAATCCGTATCAGGTTATAACCATTTTATTGAGACCTGTTTTGTTTGTCTACTGTGATCTGACACTTGCTTCCCAAAATGAGTAAATCAGGATGTGTGATGTTCATGACAAACACGATGTAAAGCAAAAGCTTTCTTCCTATTCCCAATTTAGTCACAACTTCCCCATATCCATGAGAAGTGGGTGTCAGCCCAGTGTTCATGGTTCCCTTCTGCTCCAGCTAGTTGATAATCTCAAAGCTTCACTGGTGTATTAGATGATAATAGATAAACACATTTTTTTCCACCCGCTCTGTATCAACCATTTCCTGAAATTGTACACCTGCCTCACTGTGAAAAGGCGTTATTCTTGGATCAGTTCTGTATTTTTTGGGGGGGTAGAGAATTCTTTCAAAAGCTAATGTGCACGTAATTTATGTACTTTTTACAATGTCTATCGACATTTAAAAACAGTGTAATTATCCTACGCTGTGGCAGTTGAAGGTTTTGCGGCTAAAACCATAAATTAAATTAGCAGGATTGAAGTGGTATAGCCACTTATGGAGTTTTGCTTTCGAGTTCTGTGATATGCAAATGCAAATTCATAACTCAAAAAAATCCCTACAGCTAAGCTACATTAACACATAGTCATGTAAATGTTTTGTTTCAATGAGAAAAAAACCCTCAGTGGTTAAAGTGAGAACCTCATAGACGTACACTTTGCAATAAATGAAACGTAAAATCTTCAAAAAAGATGACTACGGCTTCATAGCTTGTGATTTCTGTTTGTATCTGTAAAGACAGTTAGCAACAACATTCCATAAATCGGTGACGAGTTAACTTTACCAGGGGAACTGCTGGATTGCTGCATTTGCATTCATGAAATTCAAACATTTTTCCAGTAGCAGAAGCAGATTATTTTTATTTTTATCTCACTGATTTTTTAAATTTAATTAATTGTATCACATTGTATAACCTAAACATGACTTGCTGAGAGTGTACATAAATTGGAACTGCTACACAGTTAGCTGTCACAGAAAGGTTAGCTTAAAAAGTAACAGAATCATTATTAGGAACGCCATAACCAACAGATAAACCAAAATATGTGGTAGTGGTTAATTGTTCAATTAGTTACCTAAATGTAATAGATAAATTATAGAACTACATAGTGTTATCCAAAAGTAACAGATAAATGATCAAAAGTGCTAGCTAAAATTAAGGGACAAATGATTATAGTTAAAAGTAGCCAGAAGGAGACCTTAAAGCTAATGCTAAATATAATGGTTAACAGTTTGATGGATAAAAACAAGGGAGAAATGTCTTATATAATTTTGATAAAAACCCACAAATAAATGGTTCTAATAGATCAAGTTTGAGCAGGCTAATGGCTAAATGCCTAGCTAATAGCTAGTGGATAGCAGCAATGTTAAGCTACTTAAACAAGGACAGTTGTTATTTTAACTGATATAATGTGAAACAGCTGATTCTTGAAAACTCAGAAAGATAGCAACAAGTAACAGATAAATGGTTGACATATTTGACTGAAGCTAATTTAAGTCACTGATCAAACTGAGGGTGAAACAGATTTTATAGTTTTTCTTTAATGTCTGTAAATAGTCGTTAAAATAAGTCGTAAACGTCTGTAAAAACAGAGAGCTCCTAACTGAAACTAAACACAATAACAGAACAATCCCCACTTACATGCCATGCTCATCTGTGGTGCATTGTAAGGACATTTTGAATGCTGTGTAGCCCCTAATTCCTACTTGGTTATGTAACATAAATGATGGCCAGTTTAGCATTCTAACCACACTTTTGTTTTTTATAGACAGCAAAACGGTTTCTTTCCTTTCTTTGCATGTTGGTGTGTCTTTTATCTTATCTCCCCAGCAAAATACAAGTCTGTCCAATAAACCCAGCAGTTTAACAGATGAGATTACTTCTCATGTGACATAAAATAAATAAATAAATAAACACATTGTTTTCAAAAGTGTGGGTATGGACTGTCAGATTATGAGAAAAGGGATGATCACCAACATCTCGTGATCCTACTCAGTTCTCATGTTTCACTCTTCCCTCTGTGGAAAATGTACATTAGGGGATTTATGCCCCCTCAGTGACTCTCGGTGAAAACAACACTCCTGCATTAGAAAAAAAAAACTGTTTCAGTTACAGGCTGTTTTACAATTCCTTTCCCATGCTTCCCTTTCTGTCACTTCTCCATAATTCTTGGTATTTCAGTTAGACAGGCCCTCTTTGTGAAGCTTCCCCTTTTCCATGGATTCCTATATTTCATGATTTCCACTTCTTCCTCTTCAGTTGTACAAACAGAGGTAGAGGCATGGGGAAATCAGGCTGTCACTGTGACATGCAAACCACAGGTTGGTAGCTGCGGGACTTACATGATCTGTCAGTTCTCTTAAATATTTCTTAAGTCCATTGGTGGGAAAATGAAGCGGCTGAGAGTTGATCGCACAGGGCACTTCTATTTTCCTTGGAACACTGGACATCAAATACACGCTACAGTGTGTATTGGTTTTTTTTTAAGCTTTTCTACAGATAAGATAAGAGCAGGCGCTGATCGCTCGGGTATAATTTTCTTTCGGCACTTTAAAAAGCTAGAAATGTACAAAATGACACGAAGACCTTTGCAAATGAATACGAGTGTGAAGAGGCCACATGGCTGTATATCTGTGTTGTTCGCTCGGTTGCTATGATAGATACCGCGCGTGTCCCTAGTTTCGCACTGCTTCCTGTGTCTCTGTTTCCTGTTTATCTTGCTGTCATTTGCTTCACCAAAGTGTGATGGTGTGAGATGATCGGCACGTTTCTTCATCTCCTCACTGACATCCTCAAAGAGTAGACATGCTGTCCACCTGTGTGCCCTTATGAAGAGCTTTGCCTTTTAATGTGAATTCAGAAAAAAAATGTCTGAAATAGGAGGGAAAGTTTCTGAAGGGCTGATGCAGCATCCCTCTTCACAAGAAAACGTGCACTAAAGGAAGTTGCTATTACAAAGCTGTTGGTGCCCTAGTTAGGGCAGTTGCAGTTTCTGTGTTACAGCTTACGGTGCTTATTCCAACAGGAGTAAACACAGAATGTGCAGAGCTCCACTGAAAAAAATATCTCTCTATATATGAATAAATTCAAATAAAGCCAGGTATATTTTGTCACAAATTAAAAAATCAGTAAAGTTCAGTTTAATAGCTGGAAATCCCAGTATGAGTTCAGCATCATAGTTCTTTATACAAAAAGCAAAAAAACAAAAAAAGTAGGAATATTAAAACACAGTGTTGGGATAAACATCTCTCTAACTTCTCATGCCACAGTATCAATATCACACTGATAAATTGCCCATCTTTAGTATTTAACATCATGCAAGAAACAAAAATGCTCGTATTCTAAACCGTGGCCCCCCCTTGCCCTCTTTTCCAGCCTGTAACATTAAAGTTGAGGCTCGCAGTGATGAGGAGAATGGGCTGGCCTGTGACATGAACGGTGTGGAGGAGGAGGAGTGCGCGGAAGACTTGCGCGTGATCGATGCCTCCGGGGCCAAGGTGAACGGCTCACAGCCGAGCCCCGAAGCCAAGGCCTTCTCCTCGGCCGGCGGTATCCGGCTGCCCAACGGGAAGCTCAAGTGCGATATCTGTGGGATAGTTTGCATTGGCCCCAATGTGTTGATGGTGCACAAGCGAAGCCACACTGGTAAGCCACGCCGTCTGCAACACTTCTTGCCCTTCCTTTGCACCCATGTTCACTGTTAGTATAAAGGAGATGGATATAGGGGTAGAGAGGTGTGCGCTGTGGCTCCTCCGCCTGTTTAGCCAAACATAAATTCTTTTCAGAAACACAAGCAATGTCACCATGCACACATACACACTCTCTGAGAGTAACTTCTTTTGCAGTCCTCCTCACACTCACTTGTAGCATGCTTGCATCTGGCTGTGTGCGTGCAGAGCCTAATATCGTGCATGAAATAGACTTCAAGATGTAGCATTAGCATTCGTGATTGTTTATCTAACAGTCTCTGAATTGCCACGTGACAAGCAACTGATCAGGTTATTGTGTGATAAAGTAGCAGAGACAAACTTGGTCCAAAGAAAACATACCCTCAGTTGAGAAACAGGATATCTGCAGCAATTAAATGGGATCTCTGCAAAGTGACAATTATCTGGCTATTAAAAGTTTTTCAGAATTCAAAATTGATATTCTATTGTAATGGAGCCAAACCAGTGGTGGGGAACATTTGTGAAAAAGGCACTTAACTGTCAGGCTTTAGAAACTAATGAAACTCAAAATGGAAGAAAGGAACAGTAGACTAATGTAAATGCAAAAGAAAGTACAATAAAAGATATAATGAAGTGCCTCCTATTTAAATAGAAAATATTCTGTGGTGAGTCTTTGCTCCTGAAATGCATTTTTAATGAATTTCCTTTTTTATATATTTTTGCTGCTTCACTGGTGACTCTTATTTTACGGGGGGGGGGGCTTTGAAAAAAAAAGAAAGCCATATTAAAACGTTCTCACAGAATGCCACAACACTCGGAGAGGATGGATATTGGTTTATTCCAGAAGCGCTGATCAGGAAGACTGGCTCTCAACACAAAGTGTTTCCTTCGCTTTATTCAAATGAGGCTGAATTTGCATTGTGATGTGCCGCTCTTATTTTAGAGACGAAGAAGAGGAAAAAATGAGATTTTCAGATCAAATTGACCTAGGCAATGGTGCATTACGGAGCTGGCAGGCTGAGTCTGAAAGGCTCTTGTTCGATCAGAGCGCCAGAAGTCTGTGGGGCAGGGGGAGCATGGAGAGATGGAGTGTCACTCTGCTGTGAAACCCTCCCCACAGGCTGCTGGATCGTTCTCCGCCCCGGAGACGCTGCATCATCCGGCTTGTAGTGCGGCGACCTCCCGCGTCCCCGCAGCTTTTCCATCCGCACAGAAAAGACAAAGACTTTTATCGCTGTCAGTGGAGGGAGGGAACAAACACAGTCAGATTAGTGCACTCAAGGAAAAGCTTAAAAATGAAACAAACTGTCTGATCCGATCCATAAAATCCGAAAATTAGAAGCCAATAAAACATACAAGTTATTCTGTCCCACCCCCCTGCCCTTTCTTTCCTTGTGTTTACATCTTTGCAGTAACGTGTGTCTGCTCTGTCTGTTCTCGTCCTCAGGAGAACGTCCATTCCAGTGCACCCAGTGCGGCGCCTCCTTCACCCAGAAGGGCAACCTGCTGCGTCACATCAAGCTCCACTCAGGGGAGAAGCCCTTCAAGTGTCACCTGTGCAGCTACGCCTGTCGCAGGAGGGACGCCCTCACCGGCCACCTACGCACACACTCGGGTGAGCATGCAAAGGTCACCCCCGCTGAAAACTTCTGCACTTTTATGTTGGACGATTTTTACAAAAGGCACAGCAACTTCTGCAGCACATGCAGCATGAGCTCGGGACTATGTAAAGGGAAGTTGACAGGGTGTAGATATGGTGTCACTTTTTTTTTTTCAAATGCTTTGCAGAAGTACGTGTTAGTGTAATTTGGGTGTAAACAGAATTCTCCTTCTGAAGGGTTTGTCAGAAAAATGGAGGGATAACAATCACGATTGTGTCATTTTACAACGTAAATGTAACAGCACCTACAAAAAAATAAGTGAGAAAGATTAAAGCATATGTTGGTTATTGAGCTGAATTGTAATCATATAAATTCAGCCTGGAGAGCTTTCAAACTGGAGACAACTGGACTTATAATATTAATGACATAGAATACTGTTATCATAGTAATGTAACTCCTAATATGTAAAAGGAATGTATTTAAATATAAATATATGTTTAAAAAAAGGCATATTATTTTCCTTAAAAAACCAAAAACGCTAGCCACTTATTTTTAGCATGCAAAAATAAAAAGTGCATGCATTAAACTAATTTCACCTGTTTTTATGAGCATTCACAAAACAGGATTGAGTCACACCAGTGTATGAATGGGTGGATGAGGGTCCTTAGGGACTACAGTAGTAAAGCGCTATACAAGTACAGGCCATTTACCATTTACAGGCCATTTGAGTTTGTTTTGTTTGTCTGTCCAGGTATGGGCAGAAAAATCCTCCCCTTCCTCAGATTTTTTCATATTTTGGATTTAATTTTCAGCACTTTTAAATTTAGGTTTATGGCTTTTTTTCTCTGTATTTAAAAATATAGCAAAAATCATCAGTATTTGTCAGCATATATTTTCTTAGTGAAAAATAAAAAATGTTGCTCTCCATCATAAGGTTTCAGTTTGCACTGTGTTCACTCTACACTAAGTTGCTACCTGAGTTACCCATAAATACAGAGGACATGAGCTCAGCACTATCTGCAGCAGCAGAGCTTATGGCATCCTAAGACATAAACTTCTACTTGTGAGTTCTTCCACAGGGCCTCCCAGAAATTGTTTTGGTTTTTGTTTGTCATTTACATTTTTGTAGGTGGTGCTCTTTTCTTCCCCCTTTACCACTGGTTGTGCCAGATCCCTAATCAGCCCTTATCTTGTACTTAATCTGATCAAAATGCATTCGTTACATCAATTCCTTCCTGTGTTCTTTCAAGAAGGAACCAAATGGCCATTTAACTTACTTTAGTGTTAATTATTTATAAAAAAAAGTTTTGCACTGCTCTGCTTTCACTGATGTAATTTTTTTTTTGCAGTTGGAAAACCCCACAAGTGTGCTTACTGTGGGCGGAGCTATAAGCAGCGGAGCTCTCTAGAAGAGCACAAAGAGAGGTGTCACAACTACCTCCAGTGTATGGGACTGCAAAACACCATCTACACAGGTTGGTGCCTCACGAGGCGTGCGCTTTAACTTTCACCCAGATCTAATGACCTACTTTATCCTAAGCACGGGATGCAGGAAACTGTGCACAGAACAGCAGCCTATCACAGTCACTGTCTTTGTTGCTAAAAAACAAGACAGGCTACATTGCCATTTAAATATAGGCTCGTGTAGATATCCGAGCTAATTAAGTCAGTTTCTTTGTCTATATAAATTTAGACACTTCATACTTAGTGTTCTGTACAGCTCTACATTAAAACCTGAAAACAGATCATTATGAGCAAATGTTATATTCGTAAACCAAGTGCTTCACGTGTGTCAGAATAGTCCGCTCTGTGCTCTGTGAGAAAACCACCATCAGGCTTGTGCCAGCAGGACAAACTCCAGTTACTTTGATGCTAAAATCTACTTCTCTGTCTTGCTTTCCAGTAGTAAAGGAAGAAAGCAACCAGAATGAGCAGAGGGAAGACTTGAGCCAGACGGGATCTGACAGAGCCTTGGTGCTAGACAGACTAGCTAATAATGTAGCTAAACGTAAGAGCACTATGCCACAGAAGTTTGTGGGTAAGGGCTGAAATCTGCTTCTTTTGTGTCAATACAATTTCGCTGCTTTTTGCTGAAAGAAAAAAAAAGTGTAACTGTGACTGTTTGTGTTCATTGGGGTTGCATTTTTCTCTGCAAGCCTGGTTCGATGCAGTGCAGCCTAATCACAGACTGCACCTTTTATTTGCTTAATCGTCACTGGAAAAGACTACATTGAAATATTACCTTGATTCTGCATAGACATGTTACATTTAAGCGATTCATATCCACACAAAAAGCAAAAAACAATCAAAAGAGGGAGAATAATAGAACATCAAGAGGTAGACTGAAGTGACTCATTTTAAGACTCAGTGGCTCAGTGTCAAGATGGTGAGATGATAGGATGGTGAGATGATAGGATGCAGGTGAAAGTGTGTCAGCGTAGTACGAACCTCACCCTGCCCTTCTGTCTCTCCTTCTCTTCAGGTGACAAACGTCTGTCGGACCTCTCTTATGACGGAGGAGCAAGCGAGCTGATCCAGCCCCACGTCATCGACCAGGCCATCAACAGCGCCATCAGCTACCTAGGCGCCGAGTCGCTCCGGCCTCTGGTCCAGACCTCCTCTTCCGATGTGGGCCTCGGCTCCATCTACCCCCTCCACAAGCCGGCGACGGAGGCCCACGCGGGGACGGGCTTGTCAGCCAAAGACAGTGCGGCCGAGAACCTGCTGCTGCTCTCCAACTCCAAGTCTGCCTCCAGCGAGAAGGACGGCTCGCCCAGCCACAGCGGCCAGGATTCCACGGACACCGAGAGCAACAACGAGGATCGCCCGACCGGAGCAGCCCCCGGCCTCATCTACCTGACCAACCACATCACCCAGGGGGTTAGGAACGGCGTGCTTCCCCTGGTGAAGGAGGAACAACAGAGGCAGTTCGACACCATCCGGGCCATGGAGATGGCCTCCGAGGGCTTCAAAGTAGTGACAGCGGACGGGGAGCAGGTGAGGGCGTACAGGTGCGAACACTGCCGCGTCCTCTTCCTGGACCACGTCATGTACACCATTCACATGGGCTGCCACGGCTTCAGAGACCCCTTCGAGTGCAACCTCTGCGGTCACCGGAGTCAAGATCGATACGAGTTCTCCTCTCACATAACACGAGGAGAGCATCGCTACTGAGCCACATCGACCAGAGAACACACATACACACTTTCACAGGATAGAACAGACACACACACAGACAGACACACACACACACAGGCAAGCACATGCAATAAATTAATATAAATACATCATGTAAAATACATTGTTAATGTCTGTGTGTTTTTTATAAGGTATGCATGTTTGTTGACACACAAATAAATATACAACTATTAAAAACATTGATCTTCATCTCTGATACGAACTATTCTGGTTTTTTAAGGGTTTTTTTTTTAAAGAAAACAAAGTAAAGAAGTACTGCTCTTCATTCCTCACAGGAATGAAGAGCAGTACTTCATAAATACACATCACCTGTGTATGTAAATATATATAAAAAAAAGGTCTTATTTTTCCTCCTTTTTTTCAAGATTTAAAGTAAAAGGATTTACATCCTTTTTGCTTTGACATCTTTCTGTGTTGAATAACAGAAAAAATGTCAATTCCTTCTGCGGCTGTTTCCAGTGCAGGCAAACCCAGTGTAACATAAATACAATCAGTAACGTAACAATCAGTGTAGATAGACCCACAGCTCCCCTGTAAGGTTTTAACCTGCTCTTGTGTTTGTAATAACCTTCACGTTATTTATACATTTACATGCCTGTCTGTTTTTTGTATTTATTACAGTGATCGATGTTTGTTTCTTAGAGTAGTCAAAGCTGCATTTTTTTTCTTTTTCAGTTCGGCTGTACTAAATGTGTATGATGTTATCTGATCCATGACTGCTGCTGGAAGCTATTTTTAGTGTTATCAGAGGGAAATGTTATCCTGGACTTTTCTGTTTTATACCTGATGGCTAAGAATTGTTTGACCCGTGAGACGAAAACGAAGTTGACCTCAGTTGAAGGGAGCTTAATGCTTGCAAAAATATCAATAAAGGATATTTTATATATGCAAATAGTGTGGGAAGAGTGTTGTGTTCTGTTTTTTTTTCTGTTTTTAAAGATGGCTGTAGAAGTAAGGAGAAAGCAGACCTCCTGGATATCCGTGTGCCAAAGGAAATGTGAAAATCTACAAATTGGGGTCGGGCTCGGCAAAATTAACTCGGGAGTTAACGGAAAGTTTCCCTCAGATTCGTTCCCACATTTCGCTCTCGTCACACGCTCCTCAAAGTCTGTGAAATAATTACGTTTACATGTCATTCATGCTGCCAGCTCTAGCTGTCAAAGAAAAGGGTAGCAAACAGTGAATGACTGGCATTTGTGCAAAGAAACAAACACAAAAAAAGGAGACGGTGAGAAAATTAAGAGGGAGTGAAGAGTAAACAAACACAACCACACTGTAGACTTGTTTTGCAGGGGAAAAAGGCAAATACTAACTCAATTAAAATTTAATTTTGCCACATTAGATAATAAATCACCAAAGGGACAATATGAGACTGAAATATTGGAAGGTACATACTCCACACACACACACATACAAAAGCATGTCGACGTGTGCCGTGCGTCCAAGACCTGAAGAGTCTGGATGGTCCTCTGAGCGGCAGAGAGCTGGGACAGGGAGGATCAGCCACCGGAGCAGAAGGCAGGGGCCAGGGCTCTGAGGGCCAGGTCTGTCTGGAGATGCTCATTCGGGCCGGCAGAGGAGCTCAGCAGCGCCGCGCACTGAGACAGCCTTGTCCAGATGGCTGCTGTGTGATTTAGCTGAAACGGGAAGCAGCTGTGGCCAGCGCTGAGCCCCCCTACGCTTGACTAGGACCCAACAGGGGAGGGAGGGCATTTGCATGAGAGGGATAATCTGGCCAACCAACTCTGGCCCTGCCAGAATCCCAGATCTCACTTCCCCTTTCAGCCCTGGACAGAAATACTCCTTCAAGAAGCAGACTAAACCAGAGTGGTGGCTTTAACATGTTCCAACAAGAAGTTTGAAATTACTATTTTTCACACTTTTGCCGGGCTGCGGTTCATTAGTGGAAGACCATAATAGAACATTTACTGCAAACTTCGCAAATGGGAGCGCTGTGTTTACCAGTGTTTCTCAACATGTGCAGATTACATTTGATTGCCTGTCTTGGCATTTCGTCACATGGATTTCACTACTTAGGAATGCAGTTTGATCATGTAAAGATATGTCTCACTAAATGAGCAACAGGGACATTAAGTGCATGTTTGCATGTTCTGCAGAAAGAGAATACTCAGCAGCAGAAATTAACTCATATTATAAAACATATTATGTTCTTTTACTCTCACATTCAGACTGAGAATTTTATATTGAATTGTTACAATGTAAACAGTGCTGCAAGCTGGACAATAAGCAAAAAAAGTGTGGTTAGAGAAATCATCATAATTAAACAGACAGATTCATATATAGCTAATTAGTGCTAACTAACAGACTACTAAAATGCTACCGTTTCACTCAGCACAAACTTGTTAGATAGTCTGTCTCACACAGCACGCCATAGTATTACTCAGATAACCTATTAAAATACTGTAAAAGGCCCAGCAGACCCAGATCATCTCTGGCTGCTTGCATCAATACACCTGTCAATGAATATGACCTCAACCGAAGTCAGACAATCCAGGTGAATTAATTATTTTTTTAAAAGTTCACCCAGCTCACTGTTACGAGCAGTAAAACTACCCATAGAGGCCAGACTGCTTTATTAGCAGGCTGTAAATATGTTATTTAACATTGTAAAGTTGGACATTATAACACGGGAGTCTTTGTGAACTGATGCTTTTGGAGCCAGCCTCAAGTGGCCATTAGTGGAACTGCAGTTTTTGCGGGACTCGATTTTTCCACTCTGGCGACTGCACTGTGGTAAAACAGAGTAAAGAAACCCCCTTTTTCAGTAATAGCCAGCAAACACAGTCTAATTTCATGGTTGGTGGCACAGAATGTTTTTCTTTAAATAAAATATTTGTGACATACAACAGCATGATGTACTCTTTCCTATTAGCCAATCTGAAGGCAGTATGGAATTACCGGACCCTGCATCAAACAATGCAGACGGTAACTGCACAATATGGATACATTGCAGAAAGAAATGTTGACTAAAACCATTGTATGCTTTCACAAGAACTCTAAATAAATATAGTAATAAATTTACCTGTAATGTTTCTATATTACAAATGACATGAGATTTGATTTTAAATACTGGAATTTTATTCCTATAACTTATTACATTTAATCTTCTACTTGAGCACAGCTTGTGTAGTTCTTCCACAACTGTATATATGTGAACACAGGGAAAAAAGCAACACCAAGTGCTTATACTTATTTCTACCTCAGCTTGAATCTGTATTAAGGATAAAATGATTCAGTAAAATGACCTTATTTTCTTCCCTGTAAATGTACTGTGTGATGTGTTTGTTTGTGACCACACTGCCCCAGATGTGACCACTTGCTTCACAGCCACAGTCAAATTGAGCTACAAGCTTACACCATATGGCACAGTTTTCAGTCCATACTCAATGGGCTCTATAGATCCCATCAGCACCAGAGGAATTCTGCGCATCTGTCCTAGTCCAGCTGTGAGGAGTCCCCGCGATCGGAGAAGCCCACCCGTGGGGGGGGAAGGGTGCGTGTGTGACTACTTTCACTGCTGGCTAATTCAACAAAGTTTCTATACAGTGGCCAACAACACAAGTGTGAAATATTTATCAGGGACCTGACAAAAAAGATGAAAAATAAATGAAAGCCCCGTTTTCATGGTCTTCCAGATTCTCAAAGATTTCTTGATGAAATTTACATGAGATTTTGTTTCATGTGTGCACAATCTCTAATGGCCCCCTTCAGTGGTAGTGCATGTGTGACCAGTGAGGCATTCAACTTGAAAAACATAATGTTAAAAATCCTCACACCGCTTGCATGAGGGACGTCTTCACTGAGAAAGCAGTTGCAAACACTTTGACCGGGCACAAACTCCATGGATCAGAACTAACACAGAGGCCCTGCAAAAGGGATGTATTGCAGTAACACTGCTGTCTTAATCACTAACAGGAAGACAGGCAAAGTTTTTCTTTTTTTTCTCTTTTTAAACACAAGACCCAGGATACTCTCCGTGTTGCCCAACTTCCGCGGATATGATTAACACATCCAGCCTCAGGAACATTTCAGGACAGTGAGACTTCAGGCAAACCGTGGTTGTGGTGCTCAAACGTAATCACACTGCCCTCTGTGGATCGCATGGGATCGGATATGTCACCGCAGCATAGAGATAAACTTATTGCTTACTGTCACACTCTGAGACAAAAACTTGTGGAGATGTGTGTGTGTGATATATACATTTATTAGGGACAAAAACAATTTCGATGCAGTTAACTGAAAAAGACCAAACAGATGACAAGCATTAAGTCACAATTCGACTGTGAATGTGTATCCTTGATGTGAAATACTAGAATTTAAATGGAAAACAGGGCTTCAACTGGAAAATGGTTTGTGTATAATACACACACTACCTAACACCGGATCACAAAGCAACAGAACAAAATCAGCCTGACCGGCACAAACACCTGAAAATGACCAAAAAGCTGAACGCAGATGGCAAATTCTCTCAGTACAAAGTGGGAACGAGGTAAGGTTTTCTTCATTTTTTCTTCATGTTACGACACCCTGACCTTTACAAGTAGTGTTGAAAAACCTCAAAACAACAGACCACTAGCACAGAGACTAACACTTACACCCATAAAAGAGGCACCTGTTCACCTGTGCAATCCAATATGACTGAACTAAGCTGATACACAGGCTTAAAATAACTATTTAACTGGTAGCCAATAAAAAGGTCCTTTTCTCTTCTTTAATTCTGTTTTCCTTGTCATTTATGGAAGCCCTGTTTTTCGTAGGCAAACAAATACAACTGAATTCAGCTCTTCATCACACAGATAAGGCCAACTTCCCATCATAGGGATATTTGGCAATATATGGGGAAAAAACCCAGAAAGACTGCATTAAAGAGACCCGTCTTATAGTTTTCAGCTTTTTCACGAGACTGTCATTCTTTGTTTTTAGTCCTGGGTCCTCCCACTTTGTCGGGTTTGTGCAGAACAAAGAAAGCATTTAACGTCTTTACATTTTCCATTTCTTTCAACACCCAGAACCTGAACGGAGACAAAGAAAAGTTTAACGCCCACATCCAAAGGTTTTATTCCACTCTTCATACAGCTCCAAGTCCTTTGATGACACACTGGGACGTACAGTCTTCAGGGCGTCGTGGAAGTCACTGTAGATGATGGGTCGCACCTGATCCGCGGTGATGGTGGCGATGTCACTGAGCTGGATGCTGCGTATGGGCCCCAGTGCTGCCTCTCGACACAGCTGAGTCATATCGGCTCCGGAGAAGCCCTCCGTGGCTGTCACCACCCTCTCCACCTCGCTTTCTCCCAGCTGGTTTTTCTCCTGAGCCATGAGGTTTGTCACTATCTGGCGTCGGGCAGTCGCTTCGGGCAGGGGGATGTATAACCGCTTTGCCAGGCGGCGTCGTGCTGCCTCGTCGATCTCCTGGGGCCGGTTGGTGGCACCCACCACCAGGATTCGGTCCTCTGCTGCAGTGGCCGCTCCATCTAGCTGGACCAGAAACTCTGTTTTTATCCTGCGCGAGGAGTCGTGCTCACCGTCCGTCCGCTGGGACAGCAGGGAGTCGATTTCATCGATGAAAATAACAGCAGGCTGGTGGCAGCGGGCAATGGCAAACAGAGCTCGCACCATTTTCTCTCCTTCACCCACCCACTTGGATGTGAGTGATGAGGCGCTGATGCTAAAGAAAGTGGCACCTGATTGACAGGCAATACATTTACCTATCAGAGTTTTTCCAGTTCCTGGCGGTCCAAACAGCAGGATGCCTTTGGGTGGGCCACGGAGGCCAGTAAAGATGTCAGGTCGCAGCATGGGCCAAACCACAATTTCCTTTATGGTAGTCTTGGCGAACTCCAGACCTGCTATGTCGTCCCAGCCCACCGGAGGCCCGTGGTCCATGATCTCACTCATGATCAGCTCGATTATCTTTGGCTCAAAGTTTTTCAGACGCTCGTCCAGGATTTGAGGTTCCTGATTGGAATTACGGCTCGCCACACTTCCCTCCTCTTCCTGTCGTGGAATGGGAGACACAAATTTTGAAAATGCACCTCGAGGCCTGTTGGCGCCCAGAGATTTCTTCACAGTTGCCGCCATCCCAGGGGCCTGACCTCTCTGAGGCTGATGGGAGTGCTTTCGCTGCTGGTCAACAACAAACTGCTCACGAGCTGTTTTGAAGGTGGTAACAGCCCGTAGGTCTGATGACACCTGACTGCCATTTTGCTCCCTGCCAACATCACCTCCGTCTGTGTTGTAAAAATGTTTCCGCTTCGATGTGTTGGAGGTGGGAAAGAAGGAGGACTGATAGTGCTGCGTGACCCCTGCAGGGCCAGGGTTTACATGTGGGAGAGCTGGAGAAGGGCGACTAAACACAGACTGTGGCTGAGCTGGAGGTCGGGAGAATGAGGGTGGATTGACTGAAATCCCTTCGTGACTGCTGGGCCTTTCCACAGAAACATTAGCAGGGATACTGGCTGCGATTTTAACCTCTGATTTAAGCTGCGGTGGTTGCACATTTTTAAAGGGAGGAGTGAGAGAGCTACCTTTACCCTCTTGCCCCACAGTTATGTTAATGTCAGCTGGTGCCACCACAAAGCTCTCACCTCCTGTCTTTGCCTGAATTGTTTTCTGAACACTGGGCAACTCCAGCACGCTCTCTGCAGTGAGGGATGACTCCCATTTGTCGCTGTAGTTCTTCTGACTGCGGGCCAGATGGAGCGCGCTTTCTGCATAGTTGTTGAGCCCTGTGCGCGGGTCGTCCGAGTCCAACACTGCAGCGTAGCGCTCCGAGTAGGTCCTGAGCAGGCTGGCCATGCCGGCCTGAGAGAGCTGGGAGCTTGCCCATGCATACTGAATGGAGAGGATGTGGGCCCGGTAGGCATCGGCCGTCTGTTCAGGTGTACAGCTGCCAGATGAAATGTCAAAGGACCTCTTCTGCCATTCGTCCAGGTGTGCGCCACTCATGCCTGGCCTGCTCCAGCCTGGTGAAGACGAAGGGACAAGAGTTATTAAAAATACATGACCCCAGTAAATGCCAAGGCACAAATCTCCCCAAAACCCATACACAGAAAAAGCTGCCACTTAATTACGTTACATAAATAACCATGTATGCAGTAACACTGAGTTATAGTGATTTTGATATAAATGAAAGGAATTAAAAAAACAAATAAACACGTGATTTGAATCCAGCTTTAAAAATGGTAGGCCACACTCATTAGCATTGAAACTGAACAGCCTTCATCCTTCGCCCATGTCTTTAATACTCCACATGTCCCAGCTGAGATAAACTCTAAATACAACATTTCGTTTTCTCAGACTTAAGTAAAACTCCTTCATCCCCACATAAAGCAACATACAACTGCCTCCCTGAGCATTATCTCCAACGATGAATAGTCAGTGACAAGGCTAAAAGTAATCTGAATCTCTATAGCTGAACCACGGAGAGCTGCAGTAAAAACTGGTTATCAGTCTCGGTGCACCCAACTTGTCTGAACTGTTATCTGAAAATGCGCCACAACAAACAACAGGATTCGTAATGGACGTCACTTACTATTACTGATATCTTGTCAAAAAATTATAAAAAATATATGAATACACTCGTAACAACTTTTGTAATGCACTTTAACTCGATGTTTACAGTAGCGGTAATTCCCGCCTCTAGTTTGTACTCCCTCCCGAAACTAGGACTTCCTGTCTCGTTCCAATTCGCTCTCAAAAAATCTACAACTGTGGCCGTCGCATAACTTTTCACCTAATACAGGGAACCAGCGCAAAGAAGCAACGATCTTAGTTTTTGAATACAAAAAACATTGAATAATGATGACGAGACTGGGACATTAAAGTAAACGAAATGAAGCAACTAAGTTTTTTACATGTTGGAACGAGACCCATAAGTTGTCACAAGTAGGGAGTGCTCCATTTATCCTCCAGTTCCGCCCAGTCCAGGCTACAAAAGCTAATACACCTCGTTATCAAATTTCACAAAAAGTTTCGTGATTGATGTTAGTTATTTTAAGAAGTAAGAGGAACTTAATATAAAACGTGGAGCGATTTTTCTTCAGTTTCAAGACTTTTTTCTGCGGACTATGTTGCCAACAGTACACAGGTCTGCTAATTTTAGTGAGGTCTACGATGCCATCTCCTGGCTACAATACGCATATGGCATTGCCGCTTTAGAGTCTTTCATTCTGGGAAATGTAGTTCTCTTGTCATTGAACTTCATCCAGACTTTGAATTAAATCAAAATCGAGTTTAAATGAAGTAGATTTTTTTTATACATATCGAATTCATTTTGTGTTAAATTGCTTTAAAAATATAAAATAAACATCTAAACAGATATTATCCTGGACATCACTCTGTTCATAAACTACACTAACCACAACGGTTGCGCGGTGGTGTTTATGCTGTCGACGGTGGATGACAGGGTTTGCTGCTGATTTTCAGAGAATAAAGCGCACGCCGGCGGTGGGAGAATAGCCCGTGTTTGTGATATTGTGCAGCAAACTATCCACTTAGTTAATGTTTCCGCTCCTTGTGACTTTTTCCTTTGCATTTGAGGACAAATACCGGAAGTGTCTCGTAGATAACTGTTAGCAATTGTCGCAGACCGTTAGCTATAACGTTAGCTAATCCGGAGACGGGATGTAAATTTATCCAGACGGGACCAGCCCCAGTAGCCGGTATCAGCAGTCAGTCACTCCCTTGTGTGGTGCTTCTGAAATAACCCTGTGCCGACTTATGTGAAATTGCTTTACGTGGCATGGTGTTTTATATATAATACATATTAGCCACGGAGTGCTGAAATTAATCTTCCGAGCACCAGTTTGAGTTAACTGGGAAGTGTGGAGGGGATATGACTGACTCATCATCATGGCACGGACAGAGGAGATAACCCCAACCGTTCTGTCTGCTGCAGTGCCAACCCGGCAGCCGCACAACTAGCCAGACAGCTAAGTTACTCACACACTAAACCGTTTTGATTAAACCTCTGACCCCCTATCGCAGCGGCATTATGAACGCCCCTATGTACACCTTTGTTTCCCGTGACGACAACAGTACTGTTTATGCTGAAGTTTCCAAAATCCTCCTCTCAACCGGGCAATGGAAGAGGCTGAAAAGAGACAATCCCAGATTCAACTTGATGCTGGGTGAGCGGAACAGATTACCCTTTGGGCGTTTAGGTAAGTCAGACTTTCTTTCTTGTTTCTCAAGAATTGTTTTCGGGCTATTTTTGGTGTCCACCCTTTCTGGATGAGAAAGCAGCTGTGACTGTGCAGGGCTGCATCCTGTGGAAAGATTGTCTCTCTTATTGAGAGTTTCTGTGCATGCGGATTTATGAACAGACGGTAAAGCATCTTCACTGTGACCTTACAGGCCATGAACCCGGACTGATGCAGCTGGTGAATTACTACAGGGGGGCAGACAAGCTTTGCAGAAAGGCATCCTTGGTCAAGTGTGTGCAAATCTGTCATTCCTGCCATCATTCATGTTACTGACACTGCAGTTTATTACATGACCACTTTCCTTCTGACCCCTTTCTTAAACACTAGGCTAATAAAGACCAGCCCAGAGCTGTCTGACTCCAGTAACTGGTTTCCAGAGTCCTACATCATCTATCCCACTAACCTCAACACACCTGTTGCTCCTGCTATGAATGGCATCAGCCATCTGAAGAGCAATCCGAAGACAGATGAGCGGGAAGTTTTCTTGGCCTCCTACAACGCTAAGAAAGAAAGAGCAGAGGGTACAGTGTGGATAGCCAAGTCCTCTGCTGGAGCTAAAGGTGATATCTATATTTAGTATTTCATTGGTTAAAAACAAGACACTAGTTGGAAGCTTCATACATATATATATATATATATGTATGAATATAAATGTATGAATGACTGAATGTAGTGTAAAGCGCTTTGGGGTCCTATGGACTAGAAAAGCGCTATACAAATGCAGGCCATTTACCATATATAAATGTGTGTGTGTGTGTTTTTTCTTCTTGTTTTCTATTACTACAGGTGCTGGTATTTTGATATCCCACGATGCTAATGAGTTGCTGGACTATATTGACAATCAGGGACAGGTTCATGTTATTCAGAAGTACTTGGAGAAGCCTCTGCTTCTTGAGCCGGGACATCGGAAATTTGACATCAGGCAGGTTTTTTTTTTTCTTTTTCTTTTTTTTTGCCAAACTTAAAGCCACAGAGAAAGCACTGCTATGTCCCAACTTAACAGCTTAGCTTTATGTTTATGCTATTGCTAGGAGCTGGGTGCTAGTGGACCATCAGTATAACATCTACTTATACCGCGAGGGCGTGCTGCGGACCTCCTCGGAGCCCTACAACAGCTCAGACCTGCAGGACATGACCAGCCACCTGACTAACCACTGCATCCAGAAAGAGCACTCCCAGAACTACGGCCGATACGAGGAGGGGAACGAGATGTTCTTCGACGAGTTCAGGCTGTACCTGCTGAACACTCACAACGTCACGCTGGAGACCACCATATTACCTCAGATAAAGCAGACCATAAAGTAGGCACCTATTTTGCTATTGTTTTTATTATTAGTTCTTAGATAAAAAGCTGAGCTTAGCTTTTTTATGCCACACTAAAAGGCAAAATATTATTATTTTTTTTAAAATTAGAAATCAGACATAATGCCTCTCCGTGAATCGCTACCTTATCGTGGTGAAGGGGTTTGTGTGTCCCAGGGATCCCAGGGGCTATGTTGTCTGGGGGCTTTTGCCCCCCTGGTAGGGTCTCCCATGGCAAATTGGTCCTGGGTGAGGGACCAGACAAAGAGCGATTCAGAAGACCCTTATGAAGAAAACATCGAGGGAACAGTTTACACTGCCCGGGATAGGGTTGCCGGGGCCCCGCCCGGGGAGGGTGCCCGAGGGAAATTGGGTTAAGGCTGCCAGCCGTGCCAGCGCGATCTTACCCTTCCGACCATACATACATATTCCCGTTTTCCTCCTGAATCCTGCTGGTTTTTACCTCTTTAACACATAAAACTTTCAAAACATCACCTGACCAAGCTACAATTTAAGTTAAAGCACACTCTATCAGCTCGGTAATATGATGATTGAGTCCATGTGAGAGTAATTGTCCAGAGAATTCATAGAGAGGGTGGGTATCATGTGTCCTACCTCTTTAGTGCTCCAGTCTGAGAGCTCTCTTGTCCAAACTGCACAGAGTATTCCTAGCTGAGAACATGTCTGATGTGGACTTTCGCTTGTTGTGCTACAACATGCAAAATAGGAACTTTGAACAATTCCTGGACCTGATCCTCCCAACATTATCATGGGGGTTCATGTTTTCACTCTCGCTTATCTGCTCCTTGCTTGCTTGTAGTTACCCTTCTTGCGTCCTGTGTGAACAAACACAGCTTTAAACATATGCTGTGGTTTTGTACAGGAAAAGGAAGATTGTGGTTTTTAGCAGAACCTCTTTTCGTAACTGTTTTTTAACAGATATGAGTGGTTTTACACCACTTTGCATATAATTATTGGTGATTATTAATTTGTGAATCTCTTCCAAAGCATGTCTTTGTTCTTTCTTCATCCACTCACCCCCAACCGGTTGCAGCAGATGGCCCCGCCCCTCCCCGAGCCTGGTTCTGCTGGAGGTTTCTTCCTGTTAAAAGGGAGTTTTTCCTTCCCACTTTTGCCACGTGCTTGCTCATAGGGGGTCATCTGATTGGTCGGGTTTTCTTTGTATTATTGAAAGGCCATATAGCGCCCAATCACAACTCCTAAAAACTGTCGGTGTGCGATTAAACCTCATATACTGGTGTTAATAACAGCAGTATACAACCATTACTGTTGTGAAAACGTGACTGATGTTTGGCAAATGCTGGCTGCTCTCATCACTCAAAGAGACTTTGTTATAAAAGGATGATCAGTGATGATTTTGGATGTCTGGTTTCACAGGAGCTGTCTGACATGCATCGAGTCCGCAATCAGCACCAAGCACCTGTCCTACCAGAGCTTCCAGCTTTTTGGATTTGATTTCATGGTGGACGAGAACTTCAAAGTGTGGCTCATTGAAATCAACGGCGCTCCAGCCTGTGCACAGTCAGTACCTTCCATGTTACGTGTCCTTTAGCAATGTTTTTCCATTTAAAATATAACAAATTTCACATCTGTTTAAAATTTGAAATGTTTATTATCATTTTTATTATTGTTATTATTTATCCTTTCCTAATGCAGGAAACTATATCCAGAGTTATGTCAAGGCATTGTGGACGTGGCCATTTCCAGTGTCTTCACCCTAAACAGCGGCGACTCCTCATCTGCGTCCTCTTCTCCTTACTCGTCCTCCCCATCTTCCTCCTCCCTGTTCACCACCAACTCCTGTTCCTCTCCCAAACTGAGAGCACCTCTCCACGTGGGTCCTTTCACTCGCCTGTAAGCACAAATATGCCCCCTCCCTTTTTCTTCTGTGCTAGAAGCTTCTTCCATCTCCCCCATCCTCATTGGTCGCACGTGCCGCCTCTCTGCACCCTGAGATGCTGCACATGCGAGCAAGCTGCCGAGCCGCTCCTTCGTACTTTTGCACACGTTGGCCCAAGGGAGACTTTCTCTTTAGGGACTTCTCTGAACTGCAGGAAAGATCCGTGCGCTCCTGATTATGCATATTTTGAATGCGAGGATGGCAATGAACTGGTCAGTAAATGTTCTCAGAGTTTCTGAACGATGACGGGCATACCCAAGCAGATTGGTCGAAGTGGTGAAAGTCGCAGAGACGCTCCAACTGAGACTGTAGTGCCTTACATTTCCAACCACTCTCCCTTAAAAGAAAGCCTGCCAGTTAGCTTGCTCTGTTACAGTAACCTGTACTCGTTCTTTAAGCTTTTGCACTGTTGCTCACTGAAGTCATGTTAAGTCCACAAGAAAATAGCATAAAACAAGGCATTTGACATTTGCCACTTATGGAAGTTTGAGTGCTGTTCAATCATCAGACACTTCTTGTTTTTTTGTTTTTGTTTTTAATCACTTTTTATAACTGACTTACAAACAAGTTTGTTTGAAAAATATTAGACATGATCAAGAAGCTCTAGAGACTGAAGGATGAAGGCTCTGGTGTGTTACGCTAACACTATTTGATTGAGCTAAAGGATGGCCTTGAAACTGAACATTCCTCCTGACTTGACCATGTGGACACTACATCAGGGCAGCTGGGTGGCATAAGTGAGCAGGGAGACTGTGCTTCAGCTGTAAACCCGGGAGCGAGTCTGCTACAGGGACCTCTCAGTGGCGAAAAGGGAAAAATCCTCGTCAGTTATTCTGTAATCAATTTGTTTTATGTGATCTGAAGAGAGCATGTTTGTGTGAAAGCATGTAGCATACAAGCCCTAACCCACAGCTCTGTTTGCTGTAAAGAACTCTGTGTTTTCTCTCTGATAGACTGTTATTGTAAAGTGTAAAGTAGGTCTTTGTTATTGAGCTGGTGAAGTGAGCGTAGAGTAGCTTGTACAGAGTGTCTCACTGCTTCTTAAACATGTTTAACGACCCCATTAAAGGACACTTGGAAAAGATAGCAAAGCTGATAAAATGCTTGTTTCCCCGTGTGTTGAAAAACACACTGTGGTGAGCATTACCACATCGTCATTACCAAAGAAAAGTCAGCGGTGTTAAGGAAGTCCCAATACAGTGGTTAATTTCATAATAACTTGGACTTGTTTCGCTTTGTGGGGTCTTTAAATATTTGACCTTTTCATTCGAACGAAATCTTTGTGAGTAGACAAGATTTTAGAGGTGTTCCCGTCCAAGACGACTTGTGTCAAATCTGTTTTGTGTTACTGCTCGTTAGAAATGATTGTCAGATTGTTCAGTTGTTGTCTTTTATTAGATTGAAATAGTTGACAGTTGCACATTCATGTGTTTCTAGGGGCTCGTTTGATTCCCTTAAAAAAAGGAAAAGAAACAAAAACACCCTTTTGTTGAAATATGTGAGGTTTTGTGTCCCAATAATTAAGGTGAATCATCAAAACATTTCTTTCTTTCTTTTTTTTTACTCTGTGTTTACAAGAAGACTCGAGAATGAAGGATGTGTAAGAGACTGAAGTTAATACGAAGAGAAAACAAAATCTTAGTATTGTTTTTAAATCTGTAGGGACATTTCCATCAAAGGGAAGGGTTCCTTAGAGGGAACTGTATATTGTTGGTTTTTGTTGTTGTTTTTTTAAAAGGCGTTTAAATGCACCTTTATTTATTTTTTTGTACCGGGGTAAATTTGCCTCTTTCATTAGAAAACCTCATTGATGTCATTTCCTCTTACTTAGTGTTTTTGTACATGTGACTCATTTTCTCATGTTTTTCCTTGTGTGTTTTATATCTCTACTTTCTCATCTTTACCAAAGATTATCCTGCTGCATTTTCAGTGTTACACCTTTTGTAGTGAACAGATTGTCACAGACCTGACTCGAAAGCAAGTATCAAGATCAAAGGAATGTGTGCTGTTTTGTTTTGTTTTTCTTGTTTTTTGTTGTTGTTGTTGTTGGGTTATGATTTATTGGAAATCTGCATGAACGTTTGTCTTTATCAGAGACAATATTATTAGAATAAAACATGTTACTGCTTCTGTCATGCAAACATTTCTGCACATCCACGTGTTGGGCTGCATTTCTGATGTGCATTTCAGGCTTCTGAGCAACACTGAAGAAGATGAGGGAAGCAGAGTGGTCTGTGAACGCAGCTCGCAGACGAGCTACAGAGCGTTCAGAAATGACCCAGACCTTTGGTAGGTGGATGGTGAAATAATACGACACTAATAAAAGTTCAGTTTTTGTTTCTAAATTTTGCCTCTCTGCTGTGAGACTGGTTATTAACTAATGTTTTTTTGATTTGTCTTTGAACGCCTCGCAGATTAGTTAAAAAGAGAAAATGTGTCTAATCCATTTGTTAGGTGTGACTTCTTTTATCATGGGAAAAGTCCACATGAGTAGGTTATCATGCAGATAAACCACACACCCGCACGTAGTTATCTTATATTTCTTCCTTCTTTTATTACTCATGGTTTTCTTCTGAAATTTGGCTTCTCTCTGACATAAGTTGACCTCATTTGCCACCAGGAGGTGTACCCACATGACCTTAAACAGGGACATTCAACCAGCTTTGCATGAAGAAATTCCTTTTAAACTAGTTAACCAGGAAATGAAACAAATTATTAAAATTTTATCTAATAATCTTAGCCAAGATAGCAGTGAAAGAACTGATGTGTGGCACAGCTGCATCATCTGTCCGTTGTTTTGTTCTAACCCACTGAGATATATGTAGGGTCATGTGATCTTAGATGCTATATAAACATACAATACATACATACAAACACAAACTTATGTGGGGTTGCTTTTACTAAAAAAAAATCACTATCCACGATGTGAAAAAACACGAGGGAAATAATTATTTGATCCCCTGATTGAATTTGCAAGATTGCTTACTTCTTTGGAAGTGAACAATCTTTTAGACTAGTTTCATTTTGATGGAGAAAGACAGAATATCAACCAAACTTCCAAGGAAAGAGATGACATGAATGTTATAAATTGGTCTGCATGTCACAGAACATGACTTGGTGGCGAAATCTTTGTTGGCAACCACCAACAGCGCCAAGCAGTAAGACATTTCTTGTAGTTGGTCACCAGGTTTGGCCACATCAGGAGGGATTTTGGGCCACTCTTCTTCAGAGAAACTCAGAATCATTTTGGTTTCTTGGCTGCTGCTTCGCAACTCAAAGCTTCAGCTCCCTCCACAAATTCTCTCTAGGACTGAGGTCTGAAGACAACTTCATGATCAGAGAGAAAGGAGGAGCTCTGCACACCTTTACTTGTATGTGTTGATATTTGCGTATTTTTATGATTTAACATAAAACCACTGAAACATCCTGTAGTCTGTTGCACATCTGTAGTCACAGAAATCACAGCCTCAGTATTTACACTCAGTTTTGACCACAAACCTTGGTCCAAACCTTCTCCTGGACATCCAGCTGAGGTGAAATTGGAGCCCACATTAATTCCTTTTATGTGAACATTTCTGAGATCCTGCATTCACCATCCCACGAGCTTCCTTCCAAGGATGTTGAATGTGAAAAATGCTAACAGTTCACTTAATTATCCAAATTTCACACAAACTAGCACTTTAACTGCTCTTAAAAAACAAGTCAATGTCCTTGTCCAGTTTAGAGCTGGGGCTTTGTAACAAACAGAAAGAGTGGGACAGACTGGATTGTCCCATGACTGAGACATCAGCCAGCAAAGACGGGCATGGAGAAGACGCCTAGAAACAGAGCTGCAATCACTCATTTTATGGTGTGTTCTTAATGCATAGGTGGGCTTCGGACTCACAGATGGGTCAGCCTACTATTCACGTTTCAACTGAAGGAGGAAGAAAGACGCCAAACCAGGGAGTTTCCAGATGTTGTGATGGCCTTTTCTTTCGTTTCTGCAGTACAGAAAGGTAACTTACAGGCCAGTCAGGCAAGCAGGCCATCGCATTGCCACATGTTCTCAAGTTGTAACTTGAGATCTCTCTGAAGGAATTTTCCCTCTTTTTTTTTTTTTTATCTTGTACGTATATCAAAGTTTATTACATGGGAAGGCAATGAAGTCACTGCCTGTATCAGATATACAAAAAAGACTTGTCACATAAGTAATGTCGTCAGAGCGAGGTGTGGAGAGGATTACTTGTATGGATTGTGTATGTAAAAGTAAAAGAGTAACATCAGAATCACAATGACATCATTGCGTGTGTTTTGAATCTCTACCTGTTTCATCTGGGTCTTCTTCCTGCACAGTCATCTCAACAAAATTACACAACAAACCCCAAATGTGCACTCTGCCACAGGCTCCCAGATGACTGATTGATTCCCCTATTAAAAGCAATATTAAAACATCACATATTTATGTGTGTGATCTTTTACCGTTATTAAAAAAATGGTATTGCTTACCGAACCAGCAGTAACACTAGAGACAGCTTTGACCACGAAGCACTGTATGTGACTCATAAGCTGGTTTTCAGCAGTTTCCACTAAAAAAAAAAAAACTTTCCATAATTACAGGTTTATTCTTCAGTAACTGAATGACGTTGTGAGGGGGAACACAAACTCCACAACAAAACACTTTATTTAGTGTTAAACGTGTTAACCTGTGGCGTTTTTACTGTCACTAATGTCAGGTCATTATTGCTGAAAGATAATGTTGATAACGGCTTTCTAAACTGGTTCCAGATGACGTCACGTGTGTACTTAATGCTTAATGCTCATAATGTCCCCCATGTATATATTCACTTTATGTATATAATGTTCTTCTCTCCCCTTTTGCAGTTGAAGAGCGTGTCAGGATACATTTCACTGCGTGTTGTACTTGTATAACTATGCATGTGACAAATAAAGAATCTTGAATCCTGAATCGTGAATCTTCAGTATAATAAACATCACAGTGTTACATTGAAAAGCAGCTGAATTTGTCAGATGACCTATTATAGTGTCTAAGAATAATTTGGAGTGAATAATCATAGATTTTAATATAATAATTTTAATTTTAATTTTAATAATAATATAATAATATAATTTAATATAATCCACCTGTTTTAAAGTGAAGACTTTGGTCATCAAACCAGAGGCAAAGGCTCAGTCATTAAAGAACTTTCAAATTCTCATGACCAATGACCAAAACCCACTGATCAAAGCCCACTGATCAATGGCCATGAGTACCATTCACAGAGAGTTGGGGAATGGCTGCAATCACAGCATTGTAAGATGGCGAAAGATGTACCCTTAGACCCCTCCTCGATTCAGAGATGGTCTTTCCCTTTTCACGTAAATGGCCTCCTTGACTCCGCACTCAAACCAGAGTTCCTCCCTGTCCAGGATGTGTACATCCTCATCATTGAAAGAGTGTCCACTGACCTGTAGGTGTAAATAGACTGCAGAGTCCTGGCCTGAAGAGGTAGCTCTTCTGTGTTGTGCCATCCACTTCGCCAGAGGTTGTTTGGTTTCCCAGATATATGAATCATAACAACCCTCCTGGCACTTAGCAGCGTACACTATGTTACTCTGCTTCTGTCGGGGGTCCAGTGTGCTTTGGGGTTTAAAAGCAGATGAGACGTGGTGATCACATAGAGGCAGTCCACCAAATCATCAAGC
>NW_005187463.1:605838-607587 GCF_000239375.1 Pundamilia nyererei
GCACACACACTCACACATCACGTTTTTCACAGCTTATAACACCGTCAACACAGCTTCTCTCTCCTTTCTTTCCATTGAAAAACACTGCTGTTTGTTGGTCCCACAGCGCCTCCAACTTGAGGAAGAAGAAATTACCAACACATTGCAACTTCACTAATAATAATTTTTAATAATAATTCATAATAACTGTAAAAATTATACAAATAACCATTTTTCTTTCTTCGGTGACTGTATTCAATGAACATAAAAATAAACAAAAGCAGCCTAAAGCAAAGCTCTACTTTCTCTTTTTTAAATAAATGAAGCATGAATACTTTCAGCTATTATGTCATCCAGAGCTTCAATGTGTAATCTTTTGCTTGGCAGTTGTAATATCCACAGTCTCCCTGTGGTTTACAGTTTAATGCTACAGTGCATCAGGAGTATAAGAGAACCTGTAATGCCTGTTGCAGGCAAACTGATGTCTGAAGATTTGAAAGATATTAATTTACTAAATAAAATCAAAATGCTGGACTGTAAACAGCACAGAACAACAGCTTGAATTTATGTTGTGTTTTTTTCTGCTCATAGAAAAAAATATTTGAAATGCACTTCAAATAGGTAAGCACTCACCACAAGTAATAGATAATGCAATTAAATATGAGAAACTACAACTGCGATAGGCTACAACTTTAGCTGGCTAAGAGAAATGGATGGATGTGGATGGATTTTTACACATTTGTCCAAAATAATGGAATGGGAGTTTGTTCCTCTTTGAACTAATTTTTTTTTTAAAAACTGGAAAAATCCTCAGCACTCTATATAAAGACGTGTGGACATGTCCTATAAAGATTTAGCCTTGAAAAGTAAAATAGTTGAACTTGGTGTGACTTTGAATCTTATTTTCAATCCACTTTTATTACATTACAATAATTTTGTCTGCTATTTAAGATGTAGCAGGGCTTTATGGGCTATCAAACAGAAATCTCTTAAAAGTGAGGAAACATTAGCCAAATAGAATGAATATGGCACATTCCTCTACATGACTAGAAATGAAGATCAGAAGCAGGGGCCACTCTGGGTTCAAACCTTTAGGGGGGCTCAGCTGTTAAATCATAGTGTCATGCATACAGTGCCTTGTAATTAATATTAATGGAATATGCTGTTTAAAAGTGTAATTTAAACTTTTAAAATTTGCAAACCTCAATTCAGTATATTAAACATCACAATGTTACATTGAAAAGCAGCCTAATTGGATGATCTATTATTGTGTCTAAGAATATTTTGGAGTGAATAATCATAGATTTTAATATAATCCACCCATTTTAGTCATCAAACCTGAGGCAAAGGCTCAGTCGTTAAAGATGTTTTAAGGAATCATTTGTTGCCAAGCAGATAAGATGAGAAACATGCACAACATTATTTCAGTCTCTTAATCACATAGAGGCAGTCCACCAAATCATCAAGCTCTTAAAGCAGCATCATTCAGTACAGACACTGGATAATCAAACTGCCACTCCCTGTACCCGAAGCAAACTGGTAATAGAGTTGTTTTATATGAAAGTTTCTGCATTCATACAAACCCTCCTGTCATTAAGCAGACTCAGCACAGAGCAGTTTTATTAACAACTCCTCAGCTCAAGGAGACTGTTGTTGTTTTTATTTACTAAATGTTGTAGTGTAAAATGATTGCTGCAAGCAAAGTGCAATAAGTGGAGTTGTGGATTATGTGTCAAGATAACCAGTACTGAATGATTTTAGAAACTGGAG
>NW_005187463.1:607607-633754 GCF_000239375.1 Pundamilia nyererei
AGGAGGGGTGCACCGGCCCAGGTCGGAAACGGAGCAGGTCAAAGCCCCCGTGCCGCTCAGTAGTGGGATCGCGCCTGTGAATAGACGCTGTAGTGCAGCCTGAGTAATACAGCGGGACCCAGTCTTTTTATACTCTTTCTCCTCTCCACAGAAATATACACACAGCACACACACTTAAATGTCATGTTTTTACAGTTTATAAAAGCGTCAACGCAGTTTCTCTCTCCTCTTTTTCCATTGAAAACCACCGCTGTTTGTCGGTTGCACAGCGCCTCCAACTGGAGGAGCGGCGCAATGACCACCACTCGCGTCATTTTAGCTAAACGAAATTTTATGCATAACTACGCCCACAAGATGGCGCTAAGCTAGCAGTGTGCGAGTCTAGTTACACCCAAAAAACTTAAGCGAAGAAGAAAACGCTTCTCTTCCTGTGTAGGGCATGTGCTTCCTGTGTCAACCATGCACATGTGGTAAACAAGCGCAAGCATGGATTTTTCAAGTAAGTGGAGTGATCTTCCCAAAGGTCCGAGTCTGAAAAATCTGACAGATGGAAGCTTTGGCCACATGAAGGACACCCAGCATGCTGCCATTCAGGATCTGACCAAAGCTCACATCGAGTCGTTTGACCAGGCAGTCACAGACGGACTCAACCGCGTTGTGCAGGTCAGCAAATGTTTCTTCAAAGTTCTCAACAATGTGACGAATCACTTCATTAAGATCAGCGATTAACCCCAACTAGTTAAAACTACGATTAATAGCATACACTGTGTGACTCGGAGTTGTGTAAGCTTGTCTTGAGCACGCAGTGCAGTCATATGCAGTGAGTTACTGTAGGCCAGTGAAAGCCACCATAACAACGATGAAATGAGTGAGTGAAGAAATTGGTTTCCTGCTGGTCGACTAGCTGCTGGTATCATTTCCAGCAGTATTTTCTCTGAAAGCTGCTCAACCTGCTGTGAACATCCCTCTTGCAGTTGCTTCCCATAATCTTTGCCTTTCTTACGTTTCTCACTTTTCTGTCACCTTTCCCAGTCCATCCCCCCCTTAGAGTTCATGTTCAAAAATGAACGGATCAGCCTTGGTTTCGTTGAAGCTGCCATCCAAAACCCAGTGGTTGCCAAAGGGAACATCTGCAAGGAAATGAAGGTGTTCCCAGCAGAGTGCCGGGGAAGAAGATGCTCGTACAAAGGGAAAATAGTGGTAAGCCTGAGTCGTGTTTATATTCCCACAGCAACGTTTTAAAATAATCCATGTTGACTGGGTGAGTGTTGACTCATTTCAGGCAGACGTCAGCTGGTCGATCAATGGAGTTCCCAAAGGCATCATCAAGCAGTCTCTGGGTCATGTGCCCATCATGGTGAAGTCCAAGCTGTGTAACCTGCATGGCATGTCCCCCAAAGAGCTCGTAGAGCATCACGAAGAAGCCGAGGTAGGATATGGCAGCTGTACTTTTAAACTGAGCCAGGATGGGTTTAAATATTGTCCTATAATACCAGCATCAACTTTGACAGGAAATGGGAGGTTATTTCATTGTGAACGGAATTGAGAAGGTTATCCGCATGCTGATAATGCCAAGGAGGAACTATCCTATCGCCATGTCAAGACCCAAGTGGAAGAACAGGGGTCAGGGTTACACTCAGTACGGTAAGTATTACTTCTAAAGAAAACAGTGCAGCAATGAGTCCACGCCTGCATGTTTTCACCGGCTTTTTCTTCACTCAGGTATTTCTATGCGTTGCGTGAGGGAGGAGCACACAGCCATCAACATGAACCTGCATTATCTGGAAAATGGAACTGTGATGCTGAACTTCATCTACCAGAAAGAGCTCTTCTTCCTCCCACTAGGCTTTGCATTAAAGGTGAGCAAGCCTGCAGCTTTCATTACAGAACAGATTATGATAAAAATCCTTTAGGCTCACTGTGTGCTCATTTGCTCTCATGTTCCTCAGGCTCTGGTGGACTTCACAGACTTCCAAATCTACCAGGAGCTGATCAAAGGCCGCGAGGACAATTCTTTCTACAAGACCTGTGTGTCCGAGATGCTGCGCATCGTCATGGAGGAGAACTGCACCACCCGCAGCAAGGTGCTCAATTACCTCGGAGAGCGCTTCAGGGTTAAGATGAACCTCCCTGAGTGGTACACAAATGAACAGTGTGCCAACTTCCTGTTAAAGTAAGTTCTGGGGATGGATACGGTTGACACCCTTCTGCTTTATGTTTGGTGGTATGTTTATTTAAAAAAAGGGGCTTACTCTGTTTTGATCAGTGAGTGTATCTGCATCCACCTGAAGTCAGACGTGGAGAAGTTCTACCTGCTCTGTCTGATGACGAGGAAGCTCTTCACTTTTGCCAAGCAGGAGTGCATGGAAGAAAACCCCGACAGTATCGTGTGCCAGGAAGTGCTCACTCCTGGTCAGCTCTACCTCATGTTTCTGAAGGCAAGAATCTTCAATATTTTTCTTAGTTTTTTTTGTCTTTGTCCTTTCTCCTTTGCTGAGCAGGACTGTAGTAGCATTTCAACAGATCATTTGCCTCCATCTCACCCGATTGCTAACATCTTTCACAGCAGCCCTCTGCATGTCCTCCTTCACTACATTCATGTTTCTTTTCTGTGGACTACTTCTTGTCTTTTTACCTGACTGCTCCATATCCACAGTCAGTGTTGGGTAGTAATGGAATACATGTACAGTGGTCCCTCGCTGTAACCTTTCACGTCCTCGCTGTTTCGCGGATTTTTTTGGTGCAATTTTTCATGTTTTTTTTGTTTTGTTTTTCCAGCACATTGTGTTCTGCATCCTGATTGGCTGTAGACCATTGTCAGTCAATCTCGTGCCGTGTCTCCTTTACAGTACAGAATGCGTTCAGCTTGTTAAATTTACATAAATCTTCGATCGCTAGCAGTGTGCTGTACTGTATGTTTGTAACTTTTCTCCCCAACAAACACAATGTCGACGAGACGTTTTGCACCGTCAAAGGCAACCGCGGGTGCCTTTGCCTTCATTTTGTAATACTGGACTTATTTTTCTATGAAGGTTTGAACTTTGAGAGCGTTTAAGAGAGAAAAGTGTGAAAATGTTCATGCCTGTCTGCGAAAAGTGTATAAAGTGTGTAGTGAGGGGTTTTACAGCCTTAAAACATCTGTAGTAATTGTAAAAAATAAAGTTGGCTACTTTGCGGATTTCACCTATCGCGGGTTATTTTTGGGACATAACTCCCGCAGTAAACGAGGGACCACTGTACCGGCATTATGTATTTAAAATAACTGTATTCTATTACAGTTACCGTTTAAAAAGGTGGTATTCAGAATACAGTTACTTTGTTGAAATAAATGGATTACACGGCAGTCTTTTCCTGATTCATATGTTAGACTGTGCTCTCTTTTGGTATTTCCACGCCGGTGGAAAGCCATTATGGCGAGTAGCCTTCAGTAATAGTAATAAATCACACAGCAGTAGTACATTCATGTAGTTGTAAAAAGCATGATAATATATTAACTAATCCAAAGTATTTGGAATACGTTACTCGCATTGAGTAACGTAATGGAATACCTTACAAAATACATTTTGGGGCATGTATTCTGTAATCTGTAGTGGAATACATTTTAAAAGTAACCTTCCCAACACTTTCCACAGTGCTCACACAAAGTGTCTTCTTCCACTTAAGCCTTCAGTTGTGTGATTTAACCACTCAAACGTTTTCGCAGGAGAGACTGACTGCATGGCTGGTGTCTGTGAAGCTGTCCTTTGACAAGAGAGGCAGCAAAGTGACCGGAGGATGGAGCTCTGAAATGATGATAAAGATGCTCAACATGGGAACTGACTTGACCAGACCATTTGAATATCTGCTGGCCACTGGAAACCTCCAGTCTAAGACAGGTCCTGTCCAAGACTAATACATGGTCAGCTTTGAAAATTCACTATAACATTCATTCATTCATCTAAAAATGTGCTCCCTCCTCCCACAGGTCTGGGCATGCTGCAGAACACTGGGCTGTGTGTTGTAGCTGACAAGCTCAACTTCATTCGCTACCTGTCTCACTTCCGCTGCGTGCACAGAGGAGCAGCGTTCGCTAAGATGAGGACCACCTCTGTGCGTAAGCTGCTGCCCGAGTCCTGGGGCTTCCTGTGTCCTGTCCACACTCCAGACGGCGAGCCTTGCGGACTCATGAACCACATGACAGCCAGCTGTGAAATTGTGGCATTGACCTTGTCCACCACGTCACTGCCTGCTCTGCTCTGTTCGCTTGGTGAGGACTCACTTCAGGCAGTTGTTGTACAATCTTACCCAGGACCAAAAGCTAGTCCATTGTCTACCACAGAACTAGACTCTATAGATTTGTGACAATTAGGGAGGAGAGGTCGGCGCGTGTGTGTGCAAATGAGAGACATAGCAGTACTTTCATGAATCAATTGTTAAATAATACTTTTTTAAGGTATTCCAATAACAGTGACCTGCCTGTGGGGAAACGTCATTAAAGTAATGCTGAAATAAAAGATTAACTCAGGCAGTCATTGATATACTTCGTAGGCCTGGCCAGGTAAAGTCTCTGCACGTGGCACTGGGTTGAAATGCGTTTGCTGTATCTGCTCGTTTAGGTGTCACTCCAGTGGATGGAACTCCTGGTCGGGCCTTCGCAGACTGCTACCCTGTGGTCCTGGACGGTGCTGTTGTTGGCTGGGTGGAGGCTGACTTGGCTCCAGTTGTGGTTGAATCACTGCGCAGGTTCAAGGTACCGGTATTGTCTTCTGTTAGCTGCTCCCTTTAGCTGCACCACAGTGGCTCATCTGCCTCCATCCCTAGAATCCTCCCCTGTCACATCGGCCCTCTGCATGTCCATCCATGAATCTTTTCTTGCTCTTTTTCTCCTGCCTGGCAGCTTTATCTTCAACATCCTTTGTCCGGTATATCCACTGTCCCTCCTCTGCACATCCAAACCATCTCAGCTTTGCCTCTCTTCGTTTATATTAATTTCTCATTGCCTCCATCCTGGTCTCTCCCAATGAAAAGCTATGATAACATAAGCTCCACCTCTTTTTGTCAGTTCATCAGAGCAGGTCTTGCTACCTACTTAAATCCCTTTTGCTCTTGTTGCTATCACCTCTGACACTGGTCTCCATCCACTCTACCCTGCCTACACTCTCTTCTTCACTTCACTTGTGCACTGTCTGTTGCAGGTTCACGGTATACTAACTCCTGCTTGGTGTCACCTGTGTATACTGTGCAGAAAACTGATCTTTAAAACTTATACCTCCAGGTGTTAAGAGAGAAGAAGATTCCTCCCTGGACAGAGATTGTCCTGGTTCCCAAAACAGGCAAGGCCAGCTTATATCCAGGCCTGTTCCTCTTCACAACACCTTGTCGCATGGTGCGGCCTGTACAGAACTTGGCTTTTGGCAAGCAAGAGTTGATTGGCACCTTTGAACAGGTAATGTGTTAAAAGTGGAGGTTTTTTTTTGTAGCTGTAAGAGCACCGTTTTAGTCCGAGCACCTTTTCTCCTTTGCCTGCAGCTTTACATCAATGTCGGAATCTTGGAGAATGAGATTGAACCAAGAGTAACCACACACCAGGAGCTCTTCCCTCACAGTATGCTCAGTGTGGTGGCAAACTTCATCCCATACTCGGACCACAACCAGAGTCCCAGGAACATGTACCAGTGTCAGATGGGTAGGTTATTTGAATCTTTTCTTTGACAGTTTTGAGCAAACCCACATTTTCCATGAACCACTGTGCTCATTCCCCTTATTTCAGGTAAGCAGACTATGGGCTTCCCGCTACACTCTTTCATGGATCGCTCTGATAACAAGCTGTACCGGCTCCAGACCCCACAGAGCCCACTAGTCAGGCCTTATATGTACGACCACTACGGCCTCGACAACTACCCCAGCGGCACCAACGCCATTGTGGCCGTCATATCCTACACAGGCTACGACATGGAAGATGCCATGGTGAGTTAAATGAAACTGTTCTCTATATTTAATCGGGATAGGGTTGAACTCTTGACACATGTTGTTTTCATCAGATTGTGAACAAGTCGTCATGGGAGAGAGGCTTTGCCCATGGAAGTATCTACAAGACGGAGCTGGTGGACCTGGCAGAGAAGGTGAAGGGAGAAGACGGCGTGGTGTTTGGAACCAAGCCAGGCGACCCCAAAGTGAAAGAAAAACTAGACGCTGATGGACTGCCCTTCATCGGATCGGTGCTTCAGTATGGAGACCCTTTCTACAGCTACATCAACCTCAACACTGGGCAGACCTTTATCTCCTACTACAAGTACGCGATAACATTTTTGTAGCAGTGTGATCATTTTTCATCAGCTCAGTTGTAAAATACCTCTGTTATTCACATTTTATGGTTCCTCTTCTCTGTTTGCAGGAGTCAGGAAGCCTGTATTGTTGACAACATAAAGGTCTGCAGTAATGACGGCGGCTCAGGCCGCTTCAAGCGCGTGTGCATCACTGTACGAATGCCCCGAAATCCCACCATCGGTGACAAGTTTGCCAGCCGCCACGGACAGAAGGGCATCCTGAGCCGCCTGTGGCCGACGGAGGACATGCCCTTCACCGAGAGCGGCATGACTCCGGATATCCTGTTCAACCCCCACGGCTTCCCCTCCCGTATGACAATTGGGATGCTCATCGAGAGCATGGCCGGCAAGTCGGGCGCCCTGCACGGCCTCGGCCACGACGCCACACCCTTCACCTTTTCCGAGGAGAACTCGGCGCTCGATTACTTTGGCGAGCTGCTTCGGGCGGGCGGCTACAACTACTACGGTACGGAGCGGCTGTACAGCGGACTGAGCGGTCAGGAGCTAGAGGCAGACATCTTCATCGGCGTGGTCTACTACCAGCGGCTACGTCACATGGTCTCCGACAAGTTCCAAGTTAGGACGACAGGAGCACGAGACAAAGTGACCAACCAGCCCGTAGGAGGAAGGAACGTGCAGGGAGGCATCCGTTTCGGGGAGATGGAGCGAGACGCCCTGCTGGCTCACGGCTCTTCATTCTTACTTCACGATCGCCTCTTCAACTGCTCAGACCGCTCAGTGGCTCAGGTGTGCGTTGACTGTGGCAGCCTTCTCTCCCCTTTGTTGGAGAAACCGCCGCCCTACTGGTCATCCATGCGCCACCGTAAGACTATCTGCACCCTGTGTGGCAAAAGTGACTCTGTTGACTCGGTGTCTGTTCCTTATGTCTTCCGCTACTTTGTAGCTGAGCTTGCTGCAATGAACATCAAAATCAAATTAGAAGTCAAGTGAATTTTATAGGATGTAAAGATTCATGCCTTAAAGCGCCAACCCTGCACACTTTGTTCAGATGGGTCTCAATAAAGCTGCTCAAATCATGCGTGCCAACAGAAGACGATAAACGCATAACATGATGTCCATGAAAAGTTTTATTAGCCCCAAAAACATGACCAAGTATCAGTGTATGATGGGATGCACCGGTTGACAATCTTCTGCGATGAATAAAAATGTTCAGTATCAGGTTAATTTGTCATTGCTACAGTAGAAGTCAAGACTACTCGGATCCATTAAGAGAAATTATGAAATATTAAAAGTGCCACATTGGACTAAAATTTCACGCATGACCACCAAATGCACTGGGAATATAAAGTGTCCTGAAAATGTCCCCTTGGGGAAAGTGTGTGCTTATTACTTTACTGAGGTGCAACTAACAGTAAATTAGTGTAAAAGTGATCAGGATGAAGTAAAGGCACTGAGCCCGTTTCCCACAAAATCGTATTTTCTTCAAACAAAACTGTTTCAAGCTTGATTAAATAAGAATAAATTAAAACTGTCTAAAACTATTTTATCACAACAACGGAAAAGAGGGAGGGGTGAGCAGCTCTGGATAAAAGGTGAGTTGCCTACAGTGCTGGGATCATTACTTTTTTTAAGTAATGCGTTACATTACTCACTGGAGAAAGTAATTTGTCATCCCACTCATGACATTAAATACATTAGCAGCCTCTTATATAAACCTTACTGGGAATTTATGCTTCAGTGAGAATGCTGTGACCACTGGTGTAACCTGTAAATACACGTTGGCTCGAAGTAGTCGACAAACACTGTCGACCAGTTCAGTACGTCATTTCCTCTTGTGCATTTCCAGCTACTGCTTTGTTGAGGTTTTTGGATTTATTAGTAAGAGAATAATCGTCTCAGTATAAGGATAAATAATAATAGCATCAATATAAGGACTAGCAAATGTCAGCAAATTCCTGGAGGGAGATTGCTCAAACTATTAGAATCACCACAATGAAGAGCTGGATGCAGGAGGAAAAGAAGGCCCAGTGTCTTGACTGATACAGCATGTAAAACATAACCGCATGGTAATTAACACATAAAGACAGCCGCTTGCGTAGTTTATGTCGTAGGCTCTACAAAGCAGAAGTCTAAATCAGGCCTTAGGCTGCACTCCCACAAATCCCAGCCTATTGAGGACATAAATATTCTCTTATTTTAGTTTTAAGTGTGACTGCAGAGCAAAGTTTAAACAAAAAGACTTTGAATGGGTCAGCACTGTGATTCTACTGTAGAAGTGGAGGATACAATGCTGACTGCTCATTACTGCCTTTGCTACCTACTAAAGAGCAGGCTTTGGCTGCTCAGCTTTAACATCTGCTTGGCTTCCTGAATGCTAGTTTGTGTGGGCGTGCTGTATGTGCTGATGCTCGCAATGAGACGATGTTGTCTTAGCAGTATGATGCAGTTGTTTCTGTCCTGGACACAGTTTGCACTTTACCTGTACACTCTTGTACTTTTGTGCAATAAAACAAAAATAATGTCCATATTCTCCAATTTTCAAAAGTCTAAAGAGCAGGTAACCTAGTAATAGGACGGCTGGTGATTCAGTCCCCATCTGCTCCAGTCTGCACGCCTTGGGCAAGATACTAAAGTTGCCAATCCATCGGTGTATGACACTGTGAATGTTAGATAGAAAGCACTTACATAGGTAAGGCATAGAAAAACAGTGCTCGTATGAATGGGTGAATGAGGCAAGTTTTATAAAAGCACTTTAGTTCAGTCCATTTAACTCCTCCCAGCACACAAGCTGAAATTAGCTGATTATATACACGTGTTTTTATTTCATCATGCAGGTAACTTTGTGTAACTGAAGAATAAATTATAACTAATGTGATTACTGAATTGAATACAGAAATGCATGTGCTATGGAAAAATTTAACGTGATTACAATAGGGCATCAGTCTGAAATGCCTTGAACCCAACAGTGCCAATGTCAAAAACATGCTTAATAATCTCGTACAAGTATCTTAACTGTACTCGAGTTTTTAACTAAATGCAATTACTTTGACTGCCTCATGTGTATAATAGTGAAGCTTCAACACACTATGTTCAAAATTACGGTGTCTAAAATCCCAACCAGAAACCTCAAATTAAAATGCACCTCGTTGAACACTGGAAAACTAATAGGAGTAGTAGTCATATCTAAATCAATTATATCAATAGGTAAAAATTCCCACAACATCTCAAGTAAAACTCATTCACTCTTCACCAGTTGTTCTTATTGCAGCTGTGCCAGAATATCTGGTAATTCCAGAACAGTAGTGATAGTGTAGTCTGGCTTCTCTGACGCGCCCCCCCCTGCACTATTAATCCAAACTGTGGCCCGAACTCCGGCATTCAAGCCCCCCTGAATGTCTGTGTCCAGAGAATCTCCCACCATCACACAGTCCAGAGCCTCTACCTCCAGCATGCTGAAACACAACCTGAAGATGGAGGGGAATGGTTTCTGCTCTTTGTGTTCTCCTGCGATCACAATGGCATCGAAGAACTCCTCACATCCAGCCGTCGCCACTTTCTCTCTCTGGGTCTGGGCTACGCCGTTGGTCAGCAGCAGCAGCTTGTATCTGCTGCGCAGCTGTTTCAGGAGGTTGCATACTTGAGGAGACAGAGTGAGAAGCTCCAGGCGACTGCTTTTCCACATGTTATAACACTGAGCTGGCAAAGAAGGCGTAGAGCAATTCCCTACAGTCTCCTTGATGCTTTCCTCCCAGTGATGCGCACGGACATCATCTATGGTTTGACCAGCTGAGCAGTCAAAACTCTCATGGAACAGCTTCTGCTTGAACTTGTCACAAATGGTGCAGACGGTGCTGTCATCAAGGCCCAGCGTGGTCTTCAAAAATTCACTGGTCTGTATGAAATTCAGAAATTCACCACAAGATGTTAGCCTCCAAAATCCTTTTTTCATTTTATGCAAATGCAAAAAATTAAAATAGTCATCTGTGGCTGAAGAACAATCAAAGATACAAAGAAGGGCATTTATTTAGGTGGTTGCAGGGGCTTTAGTATTCTCGTACTCTAAACAAGCAATTTTGAGGTGCGACAGGATTTTAGTTCCTCACATGTATTATGTGCTTTTTTTTCTGATTTTTCCATGCTTTAGTGGCATTTGGAATTTTTGTAGCAAAATATATATATATAAAACAACTTTTTTTTTTCTAATCTCCCTTTCTTTATTCTCTTGTACAGTGTGAGTGTCGGGGATGGTCATCTCAGACGCACTGCTCTGTCTGTGAGCACACCCATCCACTAGCTGTTCAAAACTTTGGTTTGCAAGGATTAGCCAATCCGAAAGTTTTAGAAAGAAGGACAAACGGAGCCCCTGCCTGTTTAGTGATTAGCTGAATAGTGTCCCCTTCCGGACTCCGTATGCGGTCCTGCCAATCGGACAATAAAAGTGAAAACTAGGCAGCAACAGCAGCACAAACGTCCATAACAGCCACTCAGTTAGTTAAAATAGACAATAAAGAGCCCCGAACTGAAGACAGTAAAATAAATGTATCATTGGGTTGACTGAAAGACGTCACTAGTCTACGCACTTCCATGTAAAACTTACAAAAACCGACTGTAATTAGCTTACGGAAATAACTTAAATTCTAGGCGAATAATTTCTTTATTTTATTACCTTTTTTAGCGCCACTTCACCTGCTCGACTCGTTTCAATGAGCGTGTTGTCCAAATCAAACAAAATCGCTTTCACAGCCATGCCGTCAGCGGTAGAGGAGTGCTCTATCATTCTACGCCAAAACGCTGGTCGTTTGCGGAAGTGCTGCCGAGTGAAACGATTAATGGGAGTTGTAGTTCTAATTAACATCAATCCATTGCTATGTAGCTGTTGGATGGAGAGAGACTTCACATACTTAATTCAACTTCTGCTTCTCCTGAATTTGAATGAAATGCAAATGAATGAAGTTTTATTATTATTATTATTATTATTATTATTATTATTATTATTATTATTATTATTATTATATTCCTCCCTAGTTATTCCCTCTTATGTATCCCCGGTATTAATTGTTAACAATTTTTTGAGAAAACTAAAAAGAACATGATCGTCACGTGAATCGAATAGCCTTCAGATAGTTCCCGGAAGTGCTTAGCGGGTAATTACAATATATAAATACAGAACTTCAAAATTGCCTTTCCTACTGTAGTTTGTATTATACAAAAAGTGTAGTTAAATCTGTGGATAGTTTAACTTGCAAGCCTTACCCTCATATATTTTAAACTTGGTCTTTTTTCCCCTTTTTTCTTTTTTTTAAAGAATGCTAAATAACCACAGTCAAATAATAATATAATTACTATATTTTCTTGGAACAAAATAAACATTTTGAAGTTAATCATTTTCTGACAGTTGTTCTTCCTTGTTCTTTCAGTCATGTCGTGATAACTCTGACCGCTAATCTCTGACTAAGACTTTCGGGAAACGACATAATGGGACTGTAAGGTGACTATCAATGATGATTAAGTGCACTAGCATGAGGATAAGTGCTCTTTCTTATTAAATACAATGCACACTTAGTATTTCGAATGACTTACTCAAAGAGCTCTGGGCATTGTGATGTTTTTCCTCGCGATGGCGCCATTAAGACGAGGTATTGCATTTGTGCGTCCAGCATTATGTTGCAGATGAGATTCCTCGCTTTTTGTAATGACAATAATTTTAGTTCTTGTTTCCCCGATTAATAGTTACTAATACCTTTGATTATAACTTTATTCACACTTTGTCAAACTATAAATACACATATTTGCAAGCAGTACAATAGTACAAGTGATATTAACTTGAAATGAAATACATCAAATCAATCAAGAATCTGATCACAGTGACTCAACAAAACACAAAACATTTACACAGTTTTTGGAACTCAGCATCTATAGTGCATTGGTCTTCATGATTTAAACAACTTGATGAGATGTATTCTATAGTTCATGACATAAATTCTATTTATATTTTTTAAACTGGAGTTTTTATTTTAATCCTTTAACTATTAAAAAATAATAAATTAAATGTTACTGTCCATATAGGTTTTAATTTGTAAGATTTTTTTTTTGCTATATTGGTTTAAAAGGTCACTGTAAAATTTGTTCTGGTTTCTCAGAAAAAGAAAAAAAAATCACACTGAAAGGTCCCAAAAACTCATGTATCAAATATAATAGTTTTGGCTTTACAGCTTTAATTTATATTTCTAAAGCCTAAATATAGCAGCTTTCCTAAACGTATCCATTGCCTCATTATGATTTAGACTCTGTGCACTATTTTCCACAGCCCTAGTTCCCTTTTAATGCGTGCACTTTGTCTGTGTCCTGCTTATCTTAACCACCAGAAGGTGATGATAGAGCAGGAAACCATCAGTGTCATCGCTTGTCTACATAAATTGCCTACGTGACTCTTGACCAGGCATATTTCTAATTTAAACCATATTCCGTGACACACACTCTTTCAAAATAAAAACATACCTCAGTTCTTATGCAACCTGTCCTTAACGCTGTCTCATCTGGCAGTGAGCCAGAGGTTCACACGCAACAGTGTGCAAGCCTGTTGTACTCTTGTACCAAACCTGATCAGAAATCACAACAATCCTTTCTCACGTTACTTCAGAGGACTCTGTCTGCAGCTCGAGTGATTGTGCCTTTTTACAGAAACTGGGGCAAAAATAGTGTGGGAGGCTTAACCTGTTTTTATCTGCCAGACCAAACAGCACCTGATGCTTGCATGCGAATGATACACTTATTCAAATGACAGACATTAAATGAATCCAAAACCTCTTTTTTTTTACTCCTAAACTTAAAAGGGGAAACGAAACATAAACAGTGAATGAGTGAAGAGCACACTTACAAGTGTAAAGATGGAATTTCCCCCTCTCATGTGAGGGGGGGTGGGGGGTACAAATAACTTCCCTAATACTTGTCACTCTTTCCAAGAAAGTGCAGGCATCTGAATGACCGATGAGACCTGGTGTCTTTGTGTGCACGACAGCCATCCTCCTTTATCTGTATGGGTAACCGTGGCTGCACAGTCACACGCTATCTCTCAGCTGGTCACGAATCTCCTGCAAAAGACGGTTATTAAGGGTGCAATTCCTCTTTGTAACCTTTTCATAACAGGAATATGATATCAGGGTATTTTTGATCTATTTTTCCCCCTTCACTAGTTTAAAGATATTATCATCACCTGTTTTTTCTTGTGACCCTCACTTGGCTCTTCAGATCTGAGGTGCTCATCTGTGTTTCTGATCTCTTTATGTGTGTGTGTGTTTGTGCTTTTCGCGTGTCTTCTGCTCTCTGGACTAATTCTGGGTCAGGCCTACAAGTCATTGGGACAGGTGAGTGTAGGATATCAAAAGAAGGTGGTGATCATTTGTTATTAAATGGATTTTGCTGCTCCGCCTCATTATTAACAGCAGGTGAATATGGTTACCTGAACTTTACAGGCATGTTCTGAGTGCTACGTGACACCAGGCATGAATCGTAGGAATTGTGCAGGTCAAAAGATATGAGGATCCCCTCATGTAGATAGTACTTCATCTGCACTTCTCATAACCAGGTGACACAACGTTTCATTAAATCATTGAAATATCTAAATGCTCTTCAGTTCTGAAAGATTTGGATCTGTCATGCACGCTGCGTTAGGAAGGATAACTGAAACCTAGTTGTCCCTACTTTGTAAAGTTGCCTCCAACAAACCTCCCTCTGATATAGAGACAAACTGCCACACACACATATACACGTACAAGTGAGATTTAATCGAGTGTAGGGGAATGCATGAACTACAGTCTAAATAGAGAAACACCGGTGTGTCAAATGGCACTTGTTATGGAAGCAATGGGATGAGTTTTAAGCTGCACGTACACACAAACAAAATCAACACAATCCGGGGCAGGATGGTGCCTCCTCGGGCGGTTATGAAATGCTCTCTGTGATCAAGGAGCGATACGCCTTTCTGCACAGCTTATATAAATTGTGTGACCTATAGAAGTGTCTCCTCTACAAGCAGCAAATCTCAATAGTCAAATCTTAAGCTTCATGCGTCTCTTGGGTACTAAAAAATCCAAATGCACATAAACTGTCCACTTTCTTTGTGTTTTTTTTTGTGTGGCTGATTATCATCTGAAATGTGGCTACTATGAGTGTTCCTGTGTAGGAGAACATAGGACCTCCCATAGTAGTCTGGCTGGTTGCCAGTTCTTCCACTAGCCTCGGTTTCTGTGCTGATGCACCTGAGCTCTCCTGACCAGCCACTGAACCAGCGCACCAGCAGGGAGGCAGGCAAACTATGTGTGGGCAGTGGAGTATAGCACCGAGAGCATCAGAGCCATCAACACAGCAATCGAAAGCCAGTATCCAGAGGGCCATTTGTGAATTTATACTGTGCACATTGTCAGTGCTTTTTTTTTGTATTTGAAATCATAAAGTTGCACACTGCATCAGATAAATGAAACTTCTATGATAAAAAAAGACAAATTTGAGGTTAATAATTGCTGCTGTTGTCTTGAATATATATCTTTCAGCCTAAACAAATGCTTAAACAACTATCTAGTCAAAATTGGTGTCAAATATATTTAGTTTATTATGCAATTTTCATAAAACAATCTGTATTTAAATTCACCCTCCTAAGTGTTTACTTTTAAATCCCACATCTCCAGTTTGTAAAGCACTTTTTTACTGCAAATTAATACAAATACAAAGGAAAGACACAGACCAAACCAACAGGCTCAACGTATTAAAGTCCCAAAGAAAATTTCCCAATAAAATTATTTCATTTTGTTAATTTTCCAGCTCATCGAGTTTTCATTTCCATGAGCTAAAAGTGATGTCATTTCCCTAACACCTATAAGGATGTTGTATTTTATTATTACGGGCCTATTAAATCAGAGATGCTTGTTTTTTTTGTATTTGTTCCGGCAGGCCTACAAAAAAAAAAAAAAAAAAAAAATTCCACCTAACGAATAATTCACAGATTTCAGAAGAGGTGCGTTCATCTTAACAGTAAGCCCTGGACGGTGACTCCCTTCCTCGTTTCTGTTTAGGCAGGAACAAAGTCGCACGAATGACTCAGGATGTTAAAAATACACAGAAATGCTGCGTAACCGTGACTTGAAATAATCTGTGACTGCTGGTTTCACGAGAACGGCCAAGAAGTTGCAACAAGCTGAAAAGTTCCCCCGCACTGCTCTGCTGGCATGTCGCTGACATTAATTATAATGTCACATTTTCACAAGAGAGCAAAATAAACTGCCAGCAGAGTGAACCAGCTGACATATGTTTCCATGCATCCAATTACTTTTGCTTTTCAAAATGTACATTTATATCTCTTTAGGTGTGGTCAAAATATGGCTTTTTGTCCCATTTTTAATTATTGGAAAATTCTGATATATTTTGAGGTGACTGAGTGAGATTCAGACTCACAATACACTAAACCTACCTCAAAGTACACAATAGGAAATTCCTGTTATACATTCATGTTGTGAATATAATGAATATCGTGGATATCGTGTGTGTGATGACACAGCAGCGATGCTGAATGATTCTACATCGTGTCACTGTATGCCAGTGGTGCAGTTTTTCAGGCTGACTGGATGAAGACGAGATGGGGGAGGCTGGGACAGATGAGTGGATGAAGTGGATCCGAGGCTCTGATGGTTCCTTCTCACACGTGCAAGGAAAAACACAACACACATGAAACCATAGCCAGTCGCTTGTACTGCAGCTCCTGAAAAGCAATTTAATCTCTTATCAAATTATTTTTTTCTATCTAGGACTCTTTCAGTCTTACAGGGAGTGCAGAATTATTAGGCAAATGAGTATTTTGTCCACATCATCCTCTTCATGCATGTTGTCTTACTCCAAGCTGTATAGGCTCGAAAGCCTACTACCCATTAAGCATATTAGGTGATGTGCATCCCTGTAATGAGAAGGGGTGTGGTCTAATGACATCGACACCCTATATCAGGTGTGCATAATTATTAGGCAACGTCCTTTCCTTTGGCAAAATGGGTCAAAAGAAGGACTTGACAGGCTCAGAAAAGTCAAAAATAGTGAGATATCTTGCAGAGGGATGCAGCAGTCTCAAAATTGCAAAGCTTCTGAAGCGTAATCATCAAACAATCAAGCGTTTCATTCAAAATAGTCAACAGGGTTGCAAGAAGCGTGTGGAAAAACCAAGGCACAAAATAACTGCCCATGAACTGAGAAAAGTCAAGCGTGCAGCTGCCAAGATGCCACTTGCCACCAGTTTGGCCATATTTCAGAGCTGCAACATCACTGGAGTGCCCAAAAGCACAAGGTGTGCAATACTCAGAGACATGGCCAAGGTAAGAAAGGCTGAAAGACGACCACCACTGAACAAGACACACAAGCTGAAACGTCAAGACTGGGCCAAGAAATATCTCAGGACTGGTTTTTCTAAGGTTTTATGGACTGATGAAATGAGAGTGAGTCTTGATGGGCCAGATGGATGGGCCCGTGGCTGGATTGGTAAAGGGCAGAGAGCTCCAGTCCGACTCAGACGCCAGCAAGGTGGAGGTGGAGTACTGGTTTGGGCTGGTATCATCAAAGATGAGCTTGTGGGGCCTTTTCGGGTTGAGGATGGAGTCAAGCTCAACTCCCAGTCCTACTGCCAGTTTCTGGAAGACACCTTCTTCAAGCAGTGGTACAGGAAGAAGTCTGCATCCTTCAAGAAAAACATGATTTTCATGCAGGACAATGCTCCATCACACGCGTCCAAGTACTCCACAGCGTGGCTGGCAAGAAAGGGTATAAAAGAAGAAAAACTAATGACATGGCCTCCTTGTTCACCTGATCTGAACCCCATTGAGAACCTGTGGTCCATCATCAAATGTGAGATTTACAAGGAGGGAAAACAGTACACCTCTCTGAACAGTGTCTGGGAGGCTGTGGTTGCTGCTGCACGCAATGTTGATGGTGAACAGATCAAAACACTGACAGAATCCATGGATGGCAGGCTTTTGAGTGTCCTTGCAAAGAAAGGTGGCTATATTGGTCGCTGATTTGTTTTTGTTTAGTTTTTGAATGTCAGAAATGTATATTTGTGAATGTGGAGATGTTATATTGGTTTCACTGGTGAAAATAAATAATTGAAATGGGTATATATTTGTTTTTTGTTAAGTTGCCTAATAATTATAAGTAATAGTCACCTGCACACACAGATATCCCCCTAAAATAGCTAAAACTAAAAACTACTTCCAAAAACATTCAGCTTTGATATTAATGAGTTTTTTGGGTTCATTGAGAACATGGTTGTTGTTCAATAATAAAATGATTCCTCAAAAATACAACTTGCCTAATAATTCTGCACTCCCTGTATTTGGAGTTTTCAAATCTTGGTCAATACAAATTAAAAGAAGGCAGAAACAGATTTTTATAGCACTGCTTCCAGTAAGAATGAAAGGAAAGGCTGAAAATGTAATACAACACTGGAAACAGAGTCGATTTTGTAGCCAAAAATCTGTCAACTTTAGCAGGTGATTTGCAACTCCTACTTTCCCATGTAATCTTGAAACTCTGACATCATGGGTTGTCGCACGCCATTTGCCTTGGAAAAACCCCCAGTGGGACATTTAGAAAGTTCCAATCAACTGACAGCAGTTGATTGGTGAAGTCCCATGACTTATCACAGGTTTCCGACCCATTAAAGATGATGATAAAATCTTAAAAAAATCTAATGGCCCCTATCATGACTGAGGGGTTAGGATAAGATATGTTGTGCGTTTCAAGATTCTGTTTCTTTTTGAGGTTTTCCCTAATTAGTTTTCATTTCTGGGAATATGATTTTTTTAAAAGTAAAACTTCAACACACTTCAAAGTTCAGCGTTTGTTATTTTGCACCAGGGTATTTCCTCATTTTCTTCTTGTTTTGTTCTTTTTTTCTGTAAAATGTTTACTAGACATAACTTTGCAATATTATTTTCACTAATTCTAAAAAGAAATTGACACGTTTGTGGAATTTGTTTGTTTGTTTTTTGTTGACTTTTAAAACAGATTTACAAAGCAGCACACAGAAATTGCTCCATTTCAGACAGTCGGTTACTTTTACATGGACATTAAAAACCCCATTATGAGTCCTCTCCTGACTGGGAGTCATATTTGGGATCTGGCATTTACACTGAACCTGGTCAAGCAGTTTTCTGATTGTGTGACTGCCCTCAGTGTCATAACTGTAGCACGCCAGGCTGTTCCAAACCAGGATCCGGCCTTATCCAGGTTTTCTGAAACCAGCAAGCATATGGCAACACATTTTAGGATCCTCCATTATCCTTCTCTTTTAAAAGGCCACTGTGGGTAAACTGAAAGCTCAGCTCAGCATCTAGTAAATGATAAATGGCTTTTTTCTAGTCTTATTGCCCAATCAAAGCACTTTAACGCTGCCAAATTAATAACTTCTCTTATCGACAGCTGGAAAGCTTACAGATTAGCAAGTTATGTCATGTTTGTTTTATCTGTAAAAACCACTGAGTAAGAATTACAACATGTGGTGTTATAAGTGTTAATTATCACACACTGTAACTTTATAAAAACTTTGTGTTTAGATTTTATGGATGCTGAGAAGACAAGTAAAGTGGCCAAATGCCCTCAAAACAACCTAAATAATTATTATTGTACACGAATAAAAAAAAAAAATGTTTCAACAGAATTGGGGGCGAAACATTACTTCATGTATACACACACCACAGTGCGGTGTGTGTATAATGTGCAGGGCTCTTCTCTGATATGACAAAAAACCCGCCCCCGATCAAATCTCCCTTTCCGTGCGCTCTCAAACTGGATCATCTGCTCGAAAAAAAAAACCCGGAGGTGGAGAGAACAGATGGCGTTTAGCTGCTTGACACTTTCCATCTGATGTTTTTTCTTCCTTCATCGGGGAGGAGTGTTGATGACATGACATGCCCCAGTGTCGTTGCAGAGGTTTTAAAAGAGGCTTCCAGATGGAGGCTCTGGCACTGACGTGGAGGAGACATGACTCTGTATGGATTTTGTGTGTCATTCCTGCCTGTCCCTGTCTATGGGCTCACTATGAGATCACCCGCCAGTCGCCTCCAAACGTATGACTTTAGAGCCATGACAAATAAGCGTGTCCTCTTTCAGTATGGAATAAAAGCGTGATCATTTAAAGGAAAAGTCACAGTCTTTTTCTGGTCATTATGACTCTGTGTGTAAACTTGCTTCAATGTGTAAATTGAAATGAATGTAATAATCAGTGCATCAGATTGAAATAACTCATTTTGCATGTCTATGTCATGTCACAGTGAGTTGCAGAAACCTTTGTAGGTAAAATGAAAAATAAACAAATGAATTGTGGGATAATATTTTGTATAATGTGTCCCCAAATGGCACACATGATCCAAAAACAGGTTGCTGTAATTTGGATTGTGCATGGAGTTGTGTTTCTTGTGCATCCTGTGCCTCGGGGATTTGGAAAAGTCTTCTTTTAGCAGGGACTATATGGCTTATGTCATTACATAATTGGATCAAGTGGGTTTTGTTACCTGGGCAATGAAATCAAGCATGCTCCAAACTATACTAACCAGTTCCCATTAACACACCCCTGAAAATGCTGCTGGCAGAGAATATGTGATTTATTTCAAACTTAAATCTAAAGTACATATCGGAAGAGAAACCGTTTGCGTTCTAAAGATGCTTTTTTTGACTCGTTGGCATTAACCAAAGGTTCGGAAATGCTGGTGGGTTACATTCCACGCTCAACATCCTGTGGGTCTTTTGACAGAGCTCTCTCGTGAAGTAGGACACCAGATCTGGATAAGGGTGGTGACGGATGGCCCCCAGGAAGACTGTTAGCTGGACCCTCCTTTTATCTCACCTGGCTGGGAAGAACGAGGCCTCTGACCTTGGATGCAGAAGCTGAAGGGAGCCTTTGTTGTCAGTGTGGCATGGGAATAACGTTGGATAACAAAGAGGCCCTCTCTGCCGGGCAGCGACCTCCTCTTTTCATCTGTAACTTCTACACTGGTGAGAGTTACACCTGTGCCTTTGTGCAGGCTGTCAATGAGGTTATACAGCAGCACTGTTTATCTGCTGTTGGCTAAAACGATTCCAGCATGTGGAGCAGAGGGATGCGGAGTCTTAAAAGAAAAAAAAGGAAATATAAAAATAAGAGATAGGAAACATGAAGCTGTGACAACAAACAAAAAGCAGCCTAGGCCTATTGCAGTGTAACAAACTGAGGACCTTATCCAGCACTAACTACATGCTTTATCAAAAAAGGAAAATTGAAACCTAATTTTAAAAGCAGGAAGGGCGTCTGTCTCCAGAATCGAAACTGGGAGCTGGTTCCACAGAAGAGGGCCCTGAAAGCTGAAGGCTCTGCCTCCCATTCTACTTTTGATATCCAATTATAAGCCCATAGTGTGAAAGCAATGTGCTCTGTTGGGGTGATGTGGTGTTATGAGGTCTTTGTGAGGTCTTTACCAAGACCATGGTGCATTCATGATAAGCAAGTGGGTGTAATGTGTCCTGCCAGCCAAGAGAGAAATGGATCTCCCACTTTATGTTACATGTAAACGATATTGCAACATGAATTTCCCAACACGGTCTGGAGTTCATGCGTGAACTTTAGTGGGCTGTTTTTTTCTTTCTTTCTTGATGAGGCACAAAGATAAGTCTAAATAAATCCTAATGTTGCACCATGTGTGCTGGATCTGTCAGCACAGGTGATTCTGTGCTAACGTGAGAAAAAGTAAAAGCAAAAGAAAAAGTAATAGAAACTAGTAATATCCCACCTTTTTTTTTTAGTAATCATTCGGTTTTTATCTGCCTTTAAGTGCTTCATGTTCATATTCCAGATAGGAACTGTGAACCAGCTGAAAAGCATAAGGAGTGTCTATTGGTCAAGTGGCCACAACCAATTCAGACTTGGTAGGAATGACAGTAGGACAGAGAGGCCAAAAGAAATCAGTCACTATTTGAAATGAAAGCCAGTGCAGAAGTACTTTGAAATGCTTTACACATGAGCTGCCCCCACAAAATCTTTGGCTCTGTGTTAGTAATTTTTTTCCCCCACAAGTCAATGTGACATTATTATGTAAATGTCCTCTTCAGATCAATGTGCTGGTATTCATTTTGAAAATAATCCCATAATTAGGAAGGTTTTAAATGTTTGGGGATGTGATTGGCTTGACTGACGTGCTTGGTCTGAAGCGACTGACTGGGCACAGCAGGTCAGGAGGCTTGTTCACGGGTAAATCCAAGTCACATTCAAACAGTTTCAATTGCAGTGTAATGTAAAGCCTGCAATCATGCGTCATCTGTTGGTGAAGTAGCCAGGAGTCTTTCCACAAACAGCTTTGCTGTTCCTTAGCAATCATTCGAATCAGTTTTCCATTCACTGTTATTACAGCTTCTTCTGTTAATTGTACAAACAGTCCCTCAATGAAGTCTAATATTCATTTTTGTTTCAGTAAGTAAATGTTTGTGCATCTTCCCATGGTTTACACTTTATCTACCTCAATCCCACTAACCAGAAAAGATGGCCTGACCATAAAGCTATTTTTCGAACTTTATTTGTCTCCAATGTGTGAACCACTGCGTGCCACCATCAGACAGCTGAGATCACAGCACCACACTTCAGAGTTTAGAAAATGAAGTGTAACCAAGTTCTTGTTTTTCAGCTTGTATTAAAGAAAACGAGGAGTGTCTGCTGTGTACATGGCACATTCAGCCTGTACCTGCTTTAGCGGTGACTATGCTTTGGAGAATTTTTGTATTTGTTCTCAATGATTGATGCATATCCTGAAGGTACATAAAGTACAAGCTGCAAAAGCACTTAGATCATTTTCCGTGACTAAGAAACGGTGAGTAAGCTGATAGTGATGTGTTGGGGCTTGGGTTTGTAAGGGCCGCTATCTTTGCTAGTAAGCTAATGATGACCCAGCCAATGGTTACATTCCAGGAGGGATGTTAGTGACTCAAACGCCTCTGAACAGGAACACCGTGTTTGGAGCAGAGATAATTGGTGGGTCGTAAAAACGTAATCCTGTTACTGGATTATGTTTCTCATGACATGAGAGTTATACTGTAAATGTGTACATTTTTATCAGATTTCATTGTACCTGCATTGCCAAAAGCACTCATACATTAAACGTTTATAACTGACTAGTGCATCTATAAAATAACAGAAAGTGTCCCAGTGGACGTTTGGTCTTTCCCTTTCCCTCTCTTTATGTTATTATCACTTCACTTCTCTTTTGCTAACCTGGCCTTCACCCCCTGTCAGCTCCGGTATAATAAGCACAGAGATAATCATAATGAATAATAGATAAAGTAAAATAAAATAATAAATAAAATAAATAGAATAAAAAGAGAAGCCTATAGAGAGTCTATAGTGCTGCTATGAACTCCCTTTAGAAGCAATGAACCCTTAAGAAACAGCCCAAAGAGACCACATGGGACCACCCTCCTGTAGGCCCACCACCTGCCAGAGGTGCCGTGGGGGACGGGTGCACTGTCATAGGCAGAGCCTCTGGATGGCCAGTCCCTGGCTATCTAGGCTGGCTATTTAATAATTTAAATCATGGAATGTTGATTTGAATTTGTAAAAATAAATATTGTAAAAAAAAAAAAAAATCTTTCAAAATTTTATTCACAAGGATATTTTTAAACATTTTATATTAATTACACACAAAGCAAAATATTTCAAGGCTTTTCTTTGAGAGATGATAATGGCTCATAGCTTATGGAAATCCCAAATCCAGTCCAGGGTCTCAAATTACTAAAGATCCAATGTAGATTTCGGACATTTCTCATTTACAATACAGAAAAGTCCAACTTGTGCATTGACTTTGGACGTGATCAAACACTGGACCAACAATGCAAGAAGATGAGATGGCACAGACTGCAAAAACTTCACACGGGATTGCAAACACTTTGGATTCAGTGTCTCTCCAATCTTTCTCTGAAATCTAGGAGAAAGACTAGTCCAGAGAAGAAGCCTCCGACGCTCTAACTGGTTTAGGAGTTGGTTGACTTTTAAAACAGATATGGTTTTTGTTGCAGAGCCATTAGCCTTTCAGAACAGCTCTGAAAGGCTAATGTTTCCCAAAAAACACCTTTTTCTTAATTTGCAGTGCGTTTGACCTCTCACCATAGAAAAGACTTACTGTGCCTTTCCCTACTCATGGAGAGTGTTTGTGACCACCTGGAAAACTTTCAAGTGTTCTCCATGATCAGGGTTTTATGTATGGAATTAGACTGAGGGATACACCATGTTTATGCCTTTTGAATAGTTAGAAGCTGATACTCAAAATGTTTTTCAATAATGTGAGATACTGGATTTATAACTACAACAAATAAAGGCATGAAATATTTTACTTGAGAAAGGTTTATGGAATATACAGTCCAGACCAAAAGTTTGCAACCACTTGAAAAATGGCAAAAAAACATAATTTGCATGGCTGGATCTTAACAAGGTTCCAAGTAGAGCTTCAACATGCAACAAAAAGAAATGAGCATGCAAATTATTGAAATTTTTTTTGGATATTCTACATTGTTGAGATGCACAAGTATTTGTGGATGAATCTTAACCCCTTACAAAATTGTATATTTTTTTACTTAATTACTTTTAACATTTTTTGTGCTAATTTTTAATTTAATTAATTAAAAACGCCCAAGGCTGAAGGTTCCTTCCGTCTTCCTGGTCAGTCACAGATATACAAAAAAACACCTTAATGCATTTGCCTTCATCAGAAAAAAAAAAATGCAAGAGTGGGTAAGAAATGTGGTGTAGAAGATATTTTCCCATCCCTCCCCAAATCCAAAACCAGGAAGCTGTAAATTGTTTGATAAAAAGACTCAGACAAAATGGCACCACATTGTTGTTTACTGTACCTGCCTGACGGTTATTTTCCGACTAAACACCAGAGCAACAAAACTGAGCCAACTGTGCAAACACAATGGCAGCCAACAGTGAATACAAGGCAGCGATAAAAATAGAAATGTGGATATATCACGTACTGCACAGGTAGACAATCCATTTTTAGGAAATATGTCAAGTGATGCATGGGGGTAGGCGGGATATGCAGGCTGTGACACACACTGAATTTTATTCCATTATCCTCTGCCACCAGGGTTCTTCTCTCTCTTTCACAGAGAGTTCCAGTTGAGGTGCATTGCTTTCTTTCTCAGGGTGGGACAGCGGTTGCCTTAACACAGTTAAGTGCTTGTAAAAACATACAGACCATAGTGACTGCCTTGTTGTGTGAAGGTGAAATCACGCCATACAGTATTTAAATGAGGTCCACTCAAACCCTCTGGTTTACAACACAATGGATCCATAAAGAAACAAACATACTGAGCACGTAGCGTTCCCATCAACACCCTAATCACACGATTCTTGGATCATTACTGGGTTTCGATTTCATATGTTGCGTGTTCCTGCGTTCCCATGAATTGCACTTACACTACAGCTGAGGGATTGCAGCAGATGTTGACATCAATTAGCAACGAACAAACATGCGAAAACAAAGGTGTGTCACAAAGTTCTGAGGAAAGTGTTAAATTCAGCAGGCGCATGTAAACACTGAGACTTTACACACCACGGTGGGAAGCTGTCAGTGCCACTCTCAGCAGCCTGATAATTACCAAACACTATTTTAGTTGCACTGGCAGGAGACACCTGGCTCCACTGTCACTAAAAAGGCCTCGATGCCCAAGTGAGGCAGGGTACGTTTGAACATTTGGTAAAGATATGCAGCTGGTTTATTTGTAAGAGTTACTTTAACCAAGTAGAGTAACAGTAGCAATAACAGATATTACTATTCTCTGGCAGGTATCTGCAAATTAAAGCATAAATGCACATTTTTTAAATAATTGCATAGGAGGCCTGCCTGACCTACTGGTTCAGGGGGCTCAGGGAACTTTAAAAAAAACAAAAAAGAGTGGTGCCAACAAGAAGCATTGATTAACTTCTTGGACAAGCAAAACTGACAAAAAACGAGAGGAAGATGCCAAACAACTACTAAGAGATGAAAACAAATCCTCTGACTGAAATACACATTTACAATTATTCAAACAGGAAATTAACCTCTTAAGCCCCAACGCCCCCTGAAATGGGGGTTAACTATAAATGATGGATGTGACTAAAAAGACATTCTGTGCCTTTGTGTGTGCATGCATGCTGTTCTCTCTCCAGCTGTAGGACTGAGAGCCACTCGAATTGTGCTTCAATCTTTTTTCTTCCATGGATCAGCAGCTTTCCGAGTTCCTGTTTCAACTGGACTGATGGCTTGAATGCCTCAAGCTATACAATTGGATTCAAGTGTTGCACTTGAGTCTAGTTTTGAGGTACTTCTTCAATTTTCAGACTCCAATACATTTCAAAAGGACTTGTTCCTCTGCATTTTAAACACTACTGACAGTGTTTAAAAACTACCTTATAAAAGTTTATTATTTAAGCAGCACCTGTGTCCCAGCTGTGTCCGGTAATCATTTTGCAATCAATTTTTTCTGTGTTGGGGCAATGAGGTGACTAACTTGAACTCAGGACGACAGCAAGTAGGTCCTGATGCCTTTAAGAAGAATAAAATAGAGTAAATAATAATCAGAACCATAATCATGTGTTACTGTGCTCTCTCTTGTTTAAGGTGACATGTTTAATGGACCTGAATATCACTACTGATGATAAGTATTTTTATGAAAGTTATATGAAAGAGCAGCTTAACAACAAGAAAAAAAATGCTCAAGAAAATCACATATTTACATAAACAAGAACAGGAACATGAACAACTAGATGTGACATTACATATCTCAATGCATATTGACTTTACTCACTATTTTAAATAACATTGCATTGATTGTTCCTTTAATGCACTT
>NW_005187463.1:634265-645737 GCF_000239375.1 Pundamilia nyererei
GAGTACAAGAACAAAAGACTGTTGAATCTGCTTTGTGTTGTTGCCTTCAGATAACAGATGACAAATATTCGGACCGAGCCTACACCCATGAAACTCGGTGTTTGCATACCTTTAGGGAGCACGCAAAACCTCGATAAGTTCATATTTAGGCCAACAAAGAAAATATTACTTGGCCACTTATTGATTGTGCTGATCTCAGCCTCCTGTTGTCCTGTTACCCTCCTGAGGCTCACACAGACATCCCTCTGACTCTGCCCCACTGAGGTAAGCTCTTCTAAGGCTTTTAACTAAAATCTTGATATGCATGCAAGCAGCATTCATCTGATGTCGTGGAGTCTTAATAGCTGCTTCTGAAAGATTCCTCATTAGATATCGCACCGCCCTGCAAATCCTCCCCTCCCTCGCTCGATCTTTTCGTGAGAAGAAGGCGCAACAGAGAGCTGTCCGGGCAGAGCTCCACACGTGATGGTTGCAGTGTAACAATAACTCTCCGACAGCTCATCTTACCATCTTACCTGCTCCTGTCTAGTGAGCATAAATCAGACACAGGCTACAAGCATTTGCAAAACAGGGAGTTTGTGCTGTTAAAAGGGAATGAATGCATTTAAATATATTTTAAAAAATCCTGATGCAAATTTCAAAAGCCCTTCGAAAGTATTTGTGGCTGCAGAGCAAATGTCTCAGCGGGCGTGTTTGCGTGCATACATGAAAGCAGGAGTTGAAGATTACAGAGCATTGCGTGCTGCTGCAACCTTGTCCATCCAGTTTGGTATGTTTCATTCAGCCTGACACACACACTCAATTACCTGGTTATAAACAGGAATGTAAACTACAAGGAATGTCGACGAAAAAAAACCCCTACAGGACAGAACACAGGGACTTTTATGAATGGGAAAAAAAGCTGTTCTCACATACCATTCATAAATTTGCTTCCATGCACTCGCAAGACAATCCAAGCCTGCAGAGAGAGGCTAATACAATAAGCTGTATTGTTGTGATATTAAAATTACTCAGTGTCAGTTTTGGGGGAAATTACATCTTACAATCTAAAACAAGTAAAAATAACCCGAAGTTGCGACAGATATTTTTCATCTGCTGATCAAGTTGCTTGTGTGCTGTAAATGCACTCATTTGAATGTTCTTCCTGCTTGTAAAAGTTATCTGAGGCTGTCACAGCACATCAAAGTCTCACTGAGACGGAGTTAATCCAGAGTGACAGGCCAGATTTTCACCTCTCTGCCAGAGTACCAAAGCCATGACAACATTTTCTCTTTTTTTTTTTGTTCCACCGAGACAAAAGTCAAACAAACAAACAGTCCCATACAATCCTAGTGGTGCTTTATGCTCCTTGACAACCAACCGGCAGAGGTTTCGATGGGAGTTGATGCAGCAGCACAGGAAGTTATGTCACAAAGGCTCTGAAAAAGATGCTTCTGCTCAACCTATTACAATTCACATGATTTTGTAAATGGAGGATTGCCAGACCTGCTTTAAGGTCTCAGTGGGAACACAACAGAAAGAAATTCTCAGTGTTCTCAGTGGATGTGCTGCAGCGCACTACAACCAGGCACATATTGAATAAAATGGCAGTTAGAGGTCCTTCTGCCAATCCAGACAAGAGGAGAAGATTCAGTTCAACTAAATGAGTACCCGACAACGCCACTAATTAGAGTTCAGTCTGAATTAGTAGAGCATGTCGAGAAACACTCAAACAATGTTTGACATATATATACATCAATTAGACCAATCAATCAACAGCAGTATTGTAAGTTCATCCCCGCAGTCACGAAGGTTTTACACAAAATTACGTGAACATGTAAACTTGGTTTTTTGAGAATAAAGGATGTTAAATGTTGAGAAGTGGTGTCTTAGAAAAACAAAACCAAGCTTGTGGTTTTACTCCAGCCTGCTCTCAGACAGGAACTAAACATCAAAGGATATTACAAGCATAAGACTGTGTTACAGTGAATTTAACTTTTTAGGTAAAAAAAGCAACACTGGGGGCAACAAAGCAAACACTGATAGTCATCTTGCGATGATAATGTTGTTTTTGTTCACAAACTCTTGTCTGTCGGCACATCCAGAAGACGTGTAGTAACCCAGACACCTGACAAATGTGCTACAGACTCTCACTCGAGCCATAACCTGGCCTCCTCCACCTCTGAGGAACATCCTGTATTTTGGCTAACTGCTGTTAAGCCAACAGAATCCAGCAGTTTATTTGGGATTTCCCTCAAAAACGAGCGTGTTTTTGAAAATAAAACTGATGAGCACTGTGAGACTGAACCAAACTCTATGAAGCACAAAGCATGTGGGTTATAGAACCAACACAACATGCTGAAAGATGCCAAAATGTCTTGTAGAGCTAAAGGTACAGCTGCAGTCATTTCATAATTATTACACATAATCATCTGATTATTTGTTAACAGACAATAATATATTCACTCAAATAAAGTAAAGCACGCACACACACACACACACACACACACACACACACACACACACACACACACACACAATGCTGATTCTGGCCCCCTCCACCCTCCACATGCTGAGGAGCTCTGGTAGTTTTGACAATGTTGTGACAACACGATGAGGACTTTATGCTTGAGAGCACTGTCACTGCTGTCTCACAGTCAGTTTGGATCTTTTCACCGTGTGTGTGGTTGTGTGTACATGTAAAAATGTTTCCTCCTAACACAACAGGTTCCTTTGTGGTACAGGGGCCAAATCCCCACTATTCTCTTATTGCTTTGACTCCCAAAGATCCGGGGTCGTGACTCTTAGTTTCAACTTTGGCTTTATTTCTACAACTTTGCTTAATTTCCTTCTATTTAACTCCATTTACCTCATCTGCCGTTAGTGAAAATACACAACAGCTAAAATGAACACAGACCTTTTTGGATAACTAAACAAAAAGATAACTTTATAGTCATTCAGTGGCGTCTGGGCTTAACTTCTCTAGCCAATTAACTTCCTTAGAGACTCTTACTTCCTGCCACTTAAGTAAAGAGTTTTATGCTATACAGAAATGTATTAGACCACCTGTAATAAAAACAAGAAAATACAAATATTTGAGAAATCTGTCAAAACTTCTTTCTTAAATTTATTTTTTACTAAATTCACTGAACTGATTTCCCTTTTTTATACCCAAAGTTCAGCCGACACACAAACAGCTTTCAACCACTAAACAAGAATGCAAGTAATTAAATGTAATTTTGCATGTTAATTAAAGAAAAAATACTGGTAGATTAACCATTTCAGAAACATTAAAAATGATTTTGGTAAATTAACAATACCGTTAATTTAAGACAGATGTGCTGCACACTTTGTATATATTACAATATATTGAGTGGTGGGCAAATAAATCTGTTAAGCACGGTAGTAGCTTAACAGATTAACTCAAATTAGTAGCTCACAGTAGCTGTGAGGCTTTTGAATGATGAATTGAAGTTATCCAAACAGAAAATTTACATGTATTAAAATAATTAAACAATGATGGCTTGATTAAGAGCTCCTTTTGTTAAATTGACCACATTACACATACAAAAAGAGAATGTGCATACGTGAACTCAGATGATGTTTTGCTGTGTTGCTCTTTCTGTATTCCTCCACCCTTCCTTCTCTCAATAGAATCAGATCCACTGGGACTCTATTATATTTCTGTCAGGGGGTTTTTCAGTCTAAGGGGTAGGGTGTGGGTGGAGAGGAAGTAGTTTCCAGCTTAGGAAACAAACTACTTATTGCACAGTGGTATTTATTGCTCTTTGTAGGACTTTTTTTTTAAACTTGATGTACCACCCTCATCTATAAATGTTTGTCTTGATTCTTTATGTATTTGTTATACATCAATAATTCATGACATTTCATAGGGAAGAATATAAAAATGCTGCGATCAATTGAATGAAAGTGTAAACAGTTAATATCAGTAAGAGGATTTAGGATATATTTCCCAGCAATAAAAAACATTAAACAAAAGTTAAATAAAGTAAAATAATTAGAGTAGACTAAAGCAGACAGTGAAACAAAACCAAAAACCATTTAACAGAACAAATGGGCAACGAATGTACATACATGTTTCCATATACAGTACACAGGATTATATGTTAATGCTCACTGAAACATTTGTAACTGCACAACTTCACATATATGCCAGTAATTACTTGGACACTATTCTGTGATATTAAAAAATCTACATAAAAGAGCTGTGTTGCCTTTTTTATTTACCGTGCTGGACTTTTCTAGATTGACAGCATCTCCTGTGTTATCATGGCACCTGGATGAAAAGCTCACACATTTTAAACGAAGTGAATAAAGTGAAGTTTCAGACACAAAGAATCTGATGAGGAAAGCAGTTATAGACAGTTCAAACACTGCACAAGCTGATGAGGGAGGCGTCTGTGCATGATCCCCTTTTTACTTTGCCCAAATTCTTTTCTTTCTTTTCTGTTTGCTCGGTTGTTCTTCTAAATCTGCAAAAACGTGCTGCGCTGCGTGGACAGAGAACAGACACCTTAACAGAAACTAAGAATCAGTCGATAATTATTAACTCATGAAACAAAATTCAGAGACAGAATGGCTGTTACTTAATTTTGTTTGAGCACGCAAAAAGCAAATCCTTTCTGACTTCTAAAATTTGTATTTACTTCATTATGCATTATGCCCATGCCTGTGCTGAAGTACAGTTTGTAAGTGACGATATTCTTTGTTTTTCTCAACTGCCTGATGCCAGCAAAAAAAAAACAAAACCTGAACTACTTCCATATGACTCCGTCTGATAGACTGAGTGCTGCATCAGCAGGAACTGCGGGCCCAAAGGAAATACCAATCCCCTAATGAAACAATAAGCTAAGAATATACAGTTCAGAGCTTGAGTTCAGTATAATAGAGGATCTCATGTGGCTTCTTCCTGCTAGCCTCATGGCCCGGCACTGTCCTTGATGAACTGCACACAACTGTATTTCGCATCAGCTGATTTACAGAAAATGCAACACAATCTGTAAAATAACCTAAATTATGATCACACCAAATATTCAACATGCTCCTCACTACAAATCAATTCATGTCACTTTTATATTTACTTGCTCGAAGCATTTCAGAGTTTTGAATGTACATATTTCAGCCGTTCACTGGTTCCATTCATAATTCTGCCAAACAGCCCAAGCAAGTTTCAGGTCTACTTTACATGGTGTAATCATACATGTTCCCGCTTTAACCGTTGTGTGATTAATACAAGTGATGTAATGATGTTGCTAATGCCCCAAAAGAAAAATCCAGCCCTACTTCTGTAAGTATTGTTCCAGTACAATCAGTGCTTTATTTGTTCCAAGCGTCATCGCAATTACGAGCTAATACTTGTTCCGGGGTGTAATAATTTCCAGCATCTTCGCCATGATTGTGTAGAACCAAACTACAGAAGGGTAGAGTCACTATTTTTCAGCTGTTGGTATCCAGCCATTAGAAAGACATCGAGAATCCCAGATAAAAGTAGCAGAAGGGTGTCCGTGGATGTCATAATACAGCCGAGCAGGCGACCTGTGAGACGACCTTCTGATTACATTTCTCAAAATGAACCCAGGATGTTCATCTAAAAGCACAGAATCCCCATTTCTGTGAAACTTAAAAGCAGCTTTAAACACCAAAAAGTTTAAAAGAAGGAAGAAAAAGACAATCATTTCCACGGAAACCAATGTTCTGTCCGCACCATCCACCTTCTTGGGCAACAGATCATTTCAGTGTTGTGGCTGGGCATTTTATACACCCTTTGTTTTCACATGACTGGCAAAATATGTCACAGTTTAATGCTTCAGAGGACTGATGCTGGATTTGTTTGGGGTTTACCAGCCATGAAGACACAAACATAAGACAACAATGTAATGTGATACAAAGAATGAGAGCGTTTGCATAGCTTTGGTATGCTGCATTTGTCCTTTCAAAAACCATGTTGTTAAATTGATAGGATGGAAATAAAAACCAGAAAGCATGCCATTTTCTTTTTTTTAAAGCTTGAATTTGATGTCAGCAACACTTTTGAAAAATGTTGGGACAGGGACAAGTTCATACTGTGTTACACAACTTCTTCATGGCTACAGGCATCAGAGACGAGGAGGGCAAATTCAGTAGTTTTGAAAAGCCATTGTTGCTTCATACGGGATTTCAGCTTGTTTGCAGAAGCTCTGTGGCTGCTGGATGTGATAAAGTAAATGTAGAGGAACAGATGAAATGAAAGTATGAATCAGCTCATTATTGTCACAGTAAACAATCCAAATATTAGACTGGCACATCCTTCATTTCCATGACAGAATCATATCTATTTCCATTTTCATCCAAGTCACTTGGATGAGTGACGAAATGTTTCTCCCACTGAAAACGCTACGTCCAGATGAACAGAATCTACCTTTGGAGATCTATTTTCATTATTGCTTAGTTTGACGATCAAGGCTATTCACTGCTAGTTTTCAGCTTGTCCCTTCTCTACAGAGATTACCTGAATCTTTTATCACATTATGTTCTGTAAATAATGATTTTTAATTTAAGAAGCTTTTTTTTTGTTAATTGTTCAACTCTTGCAGGTTTTTTTTCCAATGCATTTCCTGTCCTAGCATTTCTAAAATGATGGCACAATTTTTTTTTTCCAGATAAGTAAATTAATAAATACATTTTATACTTTAACCTTATGTTATCCAGATAAATATGGGATTTTAAATGATCTGGAAATCAATTTGCTTTCCATTTTCAGCTATTATGCACACAGACTGTATATAAAAGATGGACAAATCTTTGGGGTCTAAAAAGTGTAGCTAATGCAAAACAGGCAAAAAGCATGACGTTTACAGAAAATTTCCCTTTTCCTCACTTTATTTATGACATCGATAATAATAATTTCTATCATGTCAGTGGTAAGTGACTGACTTCACATAACAATAAGTGACGTCAAGGTGGCCACATCAAGCTTTTAGATACCGTCTATAATTACAAAGCGCCCGCTACTTTCATAAACCAATGCTATTCTAAATGCAACTCCAGTTTTTGCTTTGCATTTCTGAAAGTAACCCCTCATGATGACATTATTATGATCTCAAAGCTATGCTAAATTACAGCATTTACTGGGAAATTGGGTTTGAAAGAAACTGGTATTAGTGAGAAGGGAAGCTAAAGTGAACAGATGATTTATGTTTTTGAAATGTAGGGTCAGCTTTTGGTTTTGGAGCCAGATATGTGTGTGGCCATTTGTCCTCTAGGAGCTTTCTGCTTGGCTACTTTCAGCCAACCACAGCTGCCTATTTTCTCCTCCATCAAATATCCCTGGTCTGGTTCTTATGGTAAATAGGAGCTCTGTGTGGGACAAGAGGCCACACTTCGCGTGACTTCCTCCTCTGCGGGTAACAGCCTATCGTGCGTGACTGTCCGTCATCATTAATTTCTTGTAAAAACACCAAAGACAGGACCCGGGAGGGGGTCGTAGAGAAGCGGGTTAGCTTCCCTTTGAGTGCTGCTTCACCTTTCACCTTGCACAGGGAGGAAAAGATAAACACAAGGGGGGAGACAAGTAAGCTTCAGTGACTTTTAATGACAGAGCCGGTTTGGGTTAGAATAGCAACTCTGTAATCCTGCAGAGACTAGATAAGATTAGGCCTCATCAAGCAAGTAGGAAGAAATGGCAGCCTCTCGTGTTCTGTTTTCCTCTGCATTTGTCTGTATGTATTTGCACAGATTTGTGTTTTGTGCATGAGGTGGATTTAGATATACACACTGTGCACAAACATCAGAGGTCATGTGGTTCATCACTTCCTGAAGGATGCAGTCGTTTGTAACAACAGCTCTACTTGGAGCAGCACTCGGTAAATGAGCAAAAGCATGTCTTCACCAATTTTCATATCAGAGGTCTTGATCAAACTTGTCGTCAAAATGAATTTTCACATAATCCTCACCCCATTCCATTCACACAGTAATCTGCAAAAACAAAACACCTCCACATTCATTAAAAACTATTCACTGGTTATTTTCCATGGGCTTCTTGTCAGTCTCTTCAATTAAGCCAATAAAAACAACGACTGACAACAGTTGCGAGGATGGAGGCAGGCAAGGCTGTTTTTAGTTGGCGTGGATTTGAAAAGCGCAGTCATGCGGCTGAACACGTAATAAGCTTCCCATTCTTCCCAAAGAAACACCAACAGTTCAGTCGGACTCCGCAAACCCTTGAAAAGGTTTCCACCACCAGTAACACAAAAAATCCGACATGGACGCCGATTCAGAATTCAGGGGGAAAATGCCCTTTCAGTGTGAGAATGGAGAAGAGACGCCTTCACGGGCTGCTGATTACACTTTGGCAAGGGCCTCCTTAGAACTTGGCCAGACAAGAAAAGACCGTACAGATAGAAGTACCTCAATGAGCGCTCAGTTAATCCGCAAGGTCATTAGGATACTTGAAGCACTCATTAGCATCATTCTCATGCTTTTACATGGAAAGCTGGTGCTTTTTTTTTCACCGTCAGTTAAGAGAAGATAAACATGGGATTTGTGGACTTCTGGGAATTATTGGGGTGAGAGTTGGGGGGGAAGGTTATTGTGGGACAGTTTGACATTTGGAGTCACTGAGGTCGCTCTGTTGTAATGAGGCGCTCGCGGGCGGACCAAAGTAAAGGGTTTGCCCTGGCGCTCAACTCTCCCTGTCTCATCGCCAAGCCAGATGACAGTTTCGTTTGGTGTAGGAGTAGTTAGACCAATCACACGGCGGCGGGCCGATTCATCTCTAATGGAAAGTAATTAACAAGACAGGGCCATACAGACAATCCTAATGTGTGTTTTTTCTGTGTTTCTGTTAGTGTGTGTATCTGCACTTCTTGAACTTACTTTTATTTCCTCTACTAAAATCTTGCACCAACTTAGCAATAGAGAGAGTAAAGAATAGAGCTCAATAGAGCTCAACAGTGATGCTGAAAAATGCCATTTATATTCTCCATAGAAACTGTAAAATCTAAAGTAGATTTACTATGTGTGGCACTGTGAGTTTCGTACTCCATTAGAAACCACAAGTCTTTATATACATCAGACTTTTAAAAAAAAAGTGCATTGTGTTTGCGAAGTCGTGGAAAAAATCCTATCCATCCTGATTTGAAACAATGATGTCGTTGATTTGCAGAGGCTGCTGTAAAGTGTGTGAAACTTCAGGAAAAAACAAAGCATTGTACCATATTGCTAACTGGACTGTACTGCTATTAGTTACAATACACACTCTTCTTTATTTTCCTTTATTTTTTTTTAACTAAGTCCAATCCTGTTGTGTCATGACAACTTGTAGCTGGTTGGCTCTTTATGTAAGGATTTCTAAAATATAAAAAGTAAATAATAAATATGAAAATAAATGTGGAAATTCACTTGTGGAAATGGAGTGTTCACAGTTTTGTTCTATGGAGGCTAATGTCAGCTAAATGCTAAATGCTTAGCATAGTAGAAGATTATAACTATTTTGGGAATTTATTGTTACTGTTGTTAGACATATTAACCTGGTAATAACTTAAATCAAAATCTTTATATTTACTTTTGGCTATTTGGAAGAATTAAAATAAAGTGATTGTGCCTTTAGCTGTTAGCATGATCATATAGCTTATTTAGTAAAACATGCTAACATCTGCTCCTTAGAGGAATCTGTAAATATAGTTTTTATGTTTTAGATTATACTTTTGGTCTCTTTGGGGCTGTAGAGTAATGTGTAAAAGCAACTTTAATGATGTAATTGAATAATGCCATTAACAACAGTGCTAACCAAAAGCAGTTAGCGCAATACTGACCTTAATTTTGAGCATTTTTTCAATCCCTCATATATATTCATTTTCCTTTTTCTTTTTCCTCTGGGCTGGTCTTTACCAACTCCTTGGAGGAAATATCTAGCAGTAAGATGTTTCATTATGTTCATGATGTAGCTGCTTACTATGCCTCAGCATATATACAGTTCCTAAGAGCGTTTTCACTTATATTAGCGGGTTGCTATTCAAAGGTTTGTAAAAGTGCTAAGACTGAATCAAAATGGTAACAGGAAGTTATACTGCAAGAACAATGATGTTAAAATGCTTTATGCAGCTTAAGTCATTTTACATGAATACTTTACAAAGTATTCATCTGATCCACTGTCTACACAAAAATATTGACTTGTGCAGCTTTTAAATAACTTTGCATACAGCTCTGAGCAAACAGTGTTGTTCTTTTGAAGCTGTTTTCTTGCTGCACTGAAAACTCAGAACAAAGTGCTGACTCAGGTAGAGTTTCTGTGGAGTTATTTTCAAGTCCACTTCCAAGAACTGCATTGTGTTCTAGTCCTTGTAGATGCCAAAGCCCCTATTGTGTTATAAATCACAGAAAACTGGCCAGTGACATAATGAGTTACTGCCTTTTGAATTACTTTCAGGGTTTAATAATCAGCATAACTAATCCATCTGTTCATTTTTATGAGAATATCTCAAAGATAACATTTATCTTTAGACCATAAATCTGATGATGTTTTAATTCAAGCATGACTTGTAAACTCTCATGGGCATGCCAAGATTGGAATAAAATATCTTTATATATTTACCAAGCCTCAGTTATATATTTACCAGCTTAGCAGCTCTTTTCTGTGCCTATCCATGACAGGCAGATGGAGGGAGACCTGTGTTTAGGGAAGCTGTCAGCAGCTTTCCCTTCAGTTGTCACCCCTGTGATGAAGCACATGTGCGTGACTGCACGGCACCTTTAGAATAGCCTTGGGCAGTCCCCTCTATTCACAGCACTGATTCACAGAACATGATAAGGCCCACAAGTGCTCTAAAAGGCATTATTTTCATCCAAGGTCGTGCATTGCTCCACAAATAACAGACATAAATCAGTGTAATGGCCTAGTTTATTAATTATTTGTGTTTGCAGGTTATGCAATTTCCTGGGATGTCTTACCTTGATTTTCCTTGCACAAAACTATGCTCTGAATGTGAAAAATGTTGCTGGAAGTAGAACTGTGCTGTGCTGTGCTAGGCTGGAACTTTACAGTGCAACTGTACCTTTACCGTCTAAGCAAATCATCACCTGCACACACCTTTGTGAGCTCCTCCCCGAGCTCCATGCTCACTCACACGCGATGAGCAATTGAGCTGTCAGTCAAACAGGAAGGGAAACTGGTATCAGAGCTGCTAGCAAGGAGAAGCTTCAATGAAACGCTTGCAGAGTTGTGTAGGCCTGTATTTCCTTTTGCAGCTTTGAAAGGATTAACCTAAATGCCATGCACTGGTAAATTTCAGGTTTAAGGACTTTGTAAACTCAGAGTTTATACAATATATTTGAAAATGCAGTGATACTAATAAAGATTAAAGGTTGCTTACTAAAAATATAGACTTCAAATACTGGCAACATGATGTGTTAATGAGATAGATCATTGATGAATAACTTTTTTTTAGACAAATAAAGATTATAAAGGATGTTTCTTGATATATACTGTAATTGAAA
>NW_005187463.1:645931-648045 GCF_000239375.1 Pundamilia nyererei
AAAAAAAAATCTCCAATAGGCTTTGATTTAGTAATGTTGGTAAATTCCCTTCACTTGAAGCTGAAACCGTCACTCTTCAAAAAGGGATTCGACTCTAATATAGGCTTCAGAAGAAGGAAGTCATAACTATGATACCCCATTGAATCCCATTTGCCTCAATCTTTCGTGGCAGAAAGAAGCGGTAACATTTTTTATCATATTGTATACTAACAGCAACAGGAAATAAGCATATGCCTACAAGAGCAGATAAATGAGTCCACATTTCCTCTCACCATTCAGTGGTACAGAGTTAAACCTATAACCTGCTGAGTAAAAGAAGTCAACACTTCCAGTTTTTTGTATTAACTGTGCGTTTTAAAGGATATATTGTGTTTAGAATGATTATGATGAAGTCACGTTTGGGATTATTTACACTCTGGAATATAAGGCGGATGGACGTGCTTGGTCTAACAGCCGGGTCCTGCCAGCCAAGGAGGGGGCCAGGCACTTCACTGACTTGTCCCCACCCTCGTGTATCGGTTCATTATTGGAATAAAAGAAGATCACACACTGTCACCTTATGAGAAGTTTTTCAAGCAGCAGCAACAGCAGCAGTGGAGGGTCTCGTCTCAGTAAGTCTCTACGCCCTTTACATTCATTTCATCTGAATACATTAACATTACATTAACAACCTGCTTTTACACACTTTATTTATAAATCTGCAGCTTAACAACTTGATAATGAGAAAATGTGTGTTTTAATTAAAACACACCATATGGACTAAAGTGATTGAAATATTTTTTTAAAGGTCGTCAGACCCTTTTCTAGATATCATGTTAGGCCACAGACAAAGTATACGCTTAATTAACGCAGAATTTTCAAGGAAATTTGAAGTGTTATTGACTAATTGAGTAATTTTCTATCCTAATGAAATTTGTATAAATGTGGTTTTGCGTGTACTTCTATAACATAGTTTAGACATGTAAATATATACGAAAAGTATTGTAAAATCCTTTTTCTGGTCCTTAATAATTTGGATTACATTTCGTCAAAGGAAAAAAGGGGGAAAGAGATGGAGTTAAACTGGCCGTATTTGATGGAGTTGGATATTTCTGAATTTAATTTGAAGATACAACAAACAGTTCAAATTTGCGCCTGCAGCTTCTCTGTGAAAGTTTTGGGTCACGGGACACGAGCCATCGTCTGAGCCGCTGTCCGCGGTGCTGAAGCGGGTTTCCCGAATCACATCATTTCAAAACCAGACCAGATGTTAGCAGGAAGGCTCGAGCGGGGCTCTGACTCTTGAACAATACTTGCAGATTCAAGAAAACTGAAACAGATTGAAACTAAATCTACACAGAATTTAATAGAAGAGCTATAAAATCAACCCGAACTCCGGATTCTATTTTTTAGATTAAACCTTAGAGGGGAACAAATATTTCTGTCATTTAAGACTTGACCAGAATCAGCTAAATATCTGGACAGTAGATCTAAAGTTCCCGTTCGTCCACACGTGTTTGTCATTTGAAGATCTGAGAGAGAAACGAGGGTGTATAACCTGCCGCTAGAGCAGCTCCGATGCCCGGCATGGCTGTTAATTGGGGGGAATTAAGGAGTCACAACACGGGGTTCGCCTCCTCCTGGTGGCTCGAGCGAAAAGCGCACCCTCACACCGTCACCCTCGAGCATCAAGAGAAGTACTCCGCCAACACACCGAGCCCTGCGCCACGGACATGTGAGCCGGGAGTTTGTAGAAACAAGAATTTTTATTCTCAAAGCCGAAACACCAAAACGAGTAAAGGAGCAGCAAACATGGATTCTAGATTCCTTTAGCATTTTAAAGCGTCCCCATCACCCCGACTGCGTTTCTACATTTGCAACATGCAGGCTGTTTGATCACACGCGACCAGTTTCCAAAACTAAATATATTATATCATTTGATTTGATCAATATATTTATATAATATATATTAATGTATATACATTTTTAAATACAATATAAAATATTTTTTTAAAACTATGTTTTCATAAAAAAAGTAAAGTAGCAGTTAACAGTTAACGGGTCCGGACTATATAAATTATTTGAAAAGACTGAGACTGTGTCGGGTGTTACATAATTCCCTCAGGCAGACTCGC
>NW_005187463.1:648253-661560 GCF_000239375.1 Pundamilia nyererei
CTGCTTTTATATTTTCTTAGAAGAATATCCAGTCATATAATTAACGTATTGTTTAGGTCCCGTTGCCTGCGCGTGAGCTATCATAAGAAAGAGAGTAAAAGAAAAAGAGTCAGTGAGAGAGAGAGAGGTGTTGGTGGTGGGGGTGACACCCTTTTGCAACAAACCTGCCCACTGTAACAAAGCCGTGATGTTGCGCTGTGTGGGGATAAATTACTTCGCCTGGTGTTGTGGGGCTCCAAAGCATGAGCAGGCTGCGGACAGAGAGGACGGATCTCCCACACAAGCTGCTGCACTGCCTGTGGATGCACAGTAGGCTCCTCACAGTCTGTTACTTTAAATCAGGCTGTGTGTGAGAGATATGCGCTAACCGGACTCTCTTTTTTTTGGAATGATTATTTTATTTGTCGAGGTTCTAGTGCTGTCCTTCGGCTCACAGAGAAACGTGTTTGATTTTTTATTATTATTATTATTTTAAAGAATATATATATATATATTTTGAATCAGGCGCATTCAATATTTTGGAAAAATTCTAAAATATAATATTTTGCCATGAGGGAAAATACTAGGTATTTAATTATGCATTTTTTCTACCCCATTTAATTGGGGTATCATATTTCAAGCCTTTAATCTGCAAACATATGCATTTAACAATGATTTTATGTCTTGCCTGCAGCATGTCTATCATGGATGTGACAGTGGAGGGAGTGAGCCCAGCAACTCCGAGGGCTCTGTTAGTGACATGCATGACTCTGCTGGTGTCCCTGCACCTGTTTCGGTGGCTGTGTCGGCAGCGGTCCCATTCCTGGCCGCCCGGCCCCCTCGCCTGGCCGGTCATCGGGAACGCACCGCAGCTTGGTAACGCACCGCACTTGTATTTTACGCGCATGGTGAAAAAATACGGCGACGTCTTCCAGATCAAGCTCGGCAGTCGGACGGTGGTGGTGCTGAACGGGGGGTCAATCAAACAGGCGCTGGTCAAGCAGGGCTCCCACTTCTCCGGCAGACCGGACTTCACCTCCTTCCAGTATATCTCCAGTGGGAACAGCATGGCGTTTGGCAACTCCACGGGCTGGTGGAAGATGCACCGCAAAGTGGCCCAGTCCACAGTCCGGATGTTTTCCACAGGAAACCCCCAAACTAAGAAGACATTTGAAAATCACGTGCTCAGCGAGGGCAAAGAGCTGCTGCGGCTGTTTCTGAGGAAAACGAAGGAGGACAAATACTTCCAGCCCCTGACCTACGTCGTGGTGTCCACTGCCAATATAATGAGCGCGGTTTGCTTTGGGAAGAGGTACTCCCATGAAGATGAGGAGTTTCAGCAGGTGGTGGGCAGGAACGACCAGTTCACCAAGACTGTAGGCGCAGGGAGCATAGTGGACGTTATGCCCTGGCTGCAGTACTTCCCCAACCCCATCAAAACCATCTTTGAAAATTTTAAGAAGCTCAACCTGGAGTTTAGTGAATTCATTCGAGATAAAGTTGTGGAGCACAGAAAAACAATCGATTCAAGCACCATCAGAGACATGACTGATGCCTTTATAGTGACGCTGGACCAAATACGAGATAAGATGGGACTTTCTGAGAAAGACTATGTGTCCTCCACAGTCGGGGATGTGTTTGGAGCAAGTCAAGACACACTGTCGACTGCCCTACAGTGGATCATCCTCATTCTTGTCAAGTAAGATTTTTTTTATCATATTAAAGAATGATTTTATAGAAGGAGTTATTTATATGGATAAATAACTGCATGATAAATGACAGTTTATCTTCAACTTGTTGCTAAGGCTCTGCAGAATTGATGAAGTTTAGCTGCATTTGAGTTATGTAACAGCCCACTGGAGGTGTGTGTGTGTATGTGTGTGTACTTGTACTGGCAGTAATAAGCTGAAACTTCACACCACAATGAAAGAGAACAAAATGCCCAGTCAGCGTTTTAAAATCTTTAGTGCCATTTAATCTGTCCTGTGCCTGATACCTTTATCAGTGGATGCCTGGATTACAGAGCCACTATTTTTTTTTCTGCTTGAGTTGTGGCAAGGACTACTCGTGTCTATGGACTATCTAACATGATCCATTTAAGCTGTTAACATCCTACAGGTCACCAGTCATGCATCTAGGTGTAGGCAGTTAAATTAAACCTCATTTTAGTTGGGGGTGGGGGGGTGGGGGGGTTAACGGCAGAAACCATTTTCTAACGAAAAAGATTCTTCATTCCACTTTTTTCACCAGCAAGAGTGTTTAACTTCTATGCTGGCAGTAGTCACCTTAAATGTGTGTTCACCTGTGATTGCAGGTATCCAGAGATACAGGTGCGTCTCCAGCAGGAGGTGGACAAAGTGGTGGACCGGAGCCGTGTCCCTGCTATCGAGGACCAGCAGCAGCTGCCTTATGTCATGTCCTTCATCTACGAGGTGATGCGCTTCACAAGTTTCGTCCCTCTCACCATCCCCCACTCCACCACCACAGACACATCCATCATGGGCTACACCATACCAAAGAACACAGTCATCTTCATCAACCAGTGGTCCGTCAACCATGACCCAAGCAATTGGTCCCAACCAGATATCTTTGACCCAGAGCGCTTCCTGGACCAGAGCGGAATGCTGAATAAAGACTTGACCAGCAACGTGCTCCTCTTCTCCCTGGGCAAGCGGCGGTGCATCGGCGAGGAGCTGTCCAAGATGCAGCTGTTCCTGCTCACAGCTCTCATAGCGCACCAGTGCAACTTCACAGCCGACCCTGCAGTGCCGGTGAAACTGGGCTACAGCTATGGCCTGACTCTGAAGCCTCACCCTTTCTCTGTAGCCGTGTCTGTGCGCGATGATATGAAGTTGCTGGAAGCAGCTACCAGTCAGCCCTCATCAGACTCACAAACAAAAGAATAAATTAGATTCAAACTGTAAGGTGCTAAAAGACATGAAGGCAGAGGAAAACGTAGAAACTTTAGCTTTTGTTTGAGGCTGAGCACCATATTTAATGTCTGGAAATCTCAGGCCACTGCTTCTGCTTTTTGATCTCATATACACTGTTTAAAATGTTTCATGTACCAGAGTCGAGACTGATTTAACAGCCTTTGATTACTGACTTATTCTAATCAGGGCCAGAAAGAAATAGTAAAATGGTATCCAAATCAAAGAAGATGTACATCTTGTAAACGCCATCTCACCTGGATCAATCTCACATCTAACTTCAAAAACAGTCTCACATGCCAGCCAGCAATTAGGCACACTCCTTTGATTCATCAGATTAGAGGACTGCAGCACATCGCCAGCTGTGAACGGGACTTTCAAAGCAAGTCACACTGTGGTTACCTGAGTTCCAATTTACCGAAAAGCAGAAAGTTAAAGCTGTCAGTTAATTTGTTTTATTGTTGTTGTTTTTTTGCTGTTCTTTTGTGCTGTCAGTTAAAAGAAAACCAAAAAAAACAAAAAACAAACCCCAACAAAAAACAAAATATGATTTTCAGGAAGCTCTTAAATTCTCTTTCTCTCTGTATTCTTTGTGTTTGTGTTTATTTTCCTAATTAGGGCTCCAAACCCTTTCCAGTGCAATATCGAACTTGTAAAAGCAAAAATACGTGACATTTGAAGGTAAGCACTAAAGATTGGAGTTAATCCATTTTTGTGTGACCAAACAGAAAGTGCCAAGATCAGACATCTTGCCAATAAATAAGCTAATAGCCGAGCCTAAAGCTTCATATCTGCTAATATATTAAATACCTGACTAACACGTAGTTGTTGTTGTTTTAATATAAGGTATATATGTGTAGATGTGAATAAGGCTGATAAAAGCCAAATAGTACCTTTTAAGTGCTGATGTGATACATCTATATTCTGAAACCTGTTGTAGATGCTGTTTTAAAGAACGAGGCAGAGGAAAACAAGGAGTACCCCGAGCAGACATGCTGAAGGGAACACTTGTCTCTTCTTGCTGCCCAGTTCATGTATGAGAAAGTTAATAAAGCTAATATTAGATCAGTGTTGAATTAGGGATTTGCTTCTCCTTTTGTTTAAATTTCAGTAATGAACCGAACCAGTTATGTCCTCTTTTGATTTCCACACTCATGTTGCCAGTAACCAAATTTCTTTTACCTTTTACTTTTTTTTAATCCTATTTTTCTGTTACAGAAATGCTGATGAAATTGGCTTTGAGACAATACAAGTACTTTGTTAATTTTGTTTATAGACTCATCTAATTGCTGTGTGAGCACTGGAGACTAATAGACTGACTGTAAAGTCTTGGATTTGAGCATTTGTTGGCTTGCTGCTGATGCATTTGAATGAAATTCTGGCTAAAAAACCAACCGATTTTAGGTGTTAATGCATTTACAGCAGGCGGAAAAGCACGATGTCTGTGGACTTGTTCCACTGATGCTGTATTTCGCTTGATGAGATCAGAAAAAGTTGTATTGAAGATTAAAGCCGAAAGCATGACGAAAGTCAAGAAATACCTCAAATCCAACAATTTACATTACCTTTACCTCAAATGCGTTTTTTAATAGAAATATATACATTTGTGTAGATTTTTGGCACAAACAAGACATTTAACTCTGCTTAATGTAACAATACAGTGCTTTATGCTTCTGAGTACACAATGCTGCAGCTGTGATGTTATCTTGAGTTAGTCTGTAATGAGATTGTACAGTTGTATAATAAAAAGATTTCTTTTTGTTTTTCACATTTGTAGTTGGCTCTGTTGTAATCAACTTAAAGGGAGAAATGATTACATTTAAAAATCTGTATTTAAAGCTCATAAATCCGACCTGATTAATAAATCACTCTGAAAGTGAAGGACCCTTCGCCGGGTATCATGTCAGGTGGGAACAAAGTAGAAGTGTTGGCGAGGTGCCTTTCCCTTCTCAGCATTTTATCTCACTCTGTCAGAACATCCTGTTCTTGATCAGCTGGATGATTATAGAAAGCTAGCCAGTGCACGGCCAGTTCAGACAGTAGTTGACTACTGATATGCCGTTCTCCACGCAACCCTTTGTCCATTTCTAATAATACAAAGTGAAATCTGAAGACTAAATAGTGCCAGTGAAGTCATGTGTGGCAATGCTCCAAGCATAATCTTTATGAATGGGAAGGAAAACAGTGGGCTTTCTTCAGCTGAAATGAGAAGACAGATGATAAATGAGTTAAAAAAGAGCAAAGAAGCGGACAATATTGTGGTTAATGCACCCAGTGCAGCTGCACAGCAACTTCAGGTATAACTGCAGGGACGGGACAAAAGCAGTAACCCACTGAAGGTTGATATCGTCTGTCGCCTTGCATTTCAGGAAGCTGCAGAAGGAAGCAAATATTCTTCTGTAGAGTAGCAGAGAGTGAAACATACAGACAAAGTGCATGGTGACTGAATGAAGGTGACGAGAAATATCATGCCTTGCACAGATGGGCGCGTGCTCTATACAAGCTTGGTGTGCACAAACCATAATAAGAAGGGCTGTGGTGGTTTTATCCTGCTAAGAAATTCAAAATATTGCAAGAAGTGGCGCTAAGACGCATCCTATGTCATTACAGCTTAGACCTGTCAAGGCTGCATTAACAAGATTAGCATGAAAGCTTGTATCCTTCATTGGCTGAAGATAAAGCACGTACACATGCGGCCCATTCACACAAGATCCATCTGCTGTTGACTGCAAGTTGTGTAACTTAGACATAGCTGAGCTTAGATTGTGAATGGAGGGATATACGGAGATCTGAATGAATGTGAGTGAGATTAAAACTGATGTGGTATTCAGACAGAAGGCAGCCAAACTGTTGAAGCCCGCTGCTAGGAATGGTGTGATAGAACTGTAATGACACTGCACGGTTAAGTTAAAATGATCTTAACCGAGCAAGTTATCGGCAGGCTATGAGCAGCAGGGGTCAAAACCTTCATAAAGGGGTTAAGTTGAGATCAAGACAAGATCAGATTGGTCAAGATATAAAGACACGAACAGAGATCAGTAGGAAGTATGAAAACAATTTTGAAAATTTTGAAGAAGGTGATACCTGCAGTGTTATATAAATGCGGTCCTCTCTTGTGGAGGGACACCTGATTTGAAGACTAATTTATGTAGGTCAAATATGGACCTATAGCTCTAAAGTACCTGGGCCTACAACAGGGTTAAAAGAACTTACTGTAAGTTTGTTTGACTCTCTAATCAACTTCAAAATGGCATAGGTACCATTTAATGAAGATAATGAAGAGCTGGGAATGTCATACAATCACTCTGTTACTGAACGATTAAACAGACTATGTAGCTCATAACCTACAGAGGAAACATAAATGTACCACATGAATTGGTACAGTTCATGTAGCTAAAATCTTTTTAGCTCTTTATGAATACATCCAGGATTCAATAGCTTGCAGAACCATCTTTAGCAGCAATGACTTAAGCAATTGTTTTCAGTCTCTATCAGTTTCTCACATAGTTGTGGTGGGATTTTGGCCCACTCTTCTTCACAGTGTTGTTTCAGTTTATCGAGGCTCGCGGTCATATTCGTTTATACACAGCTCTCGTAAACTCTTTTGTCCAAGCTTTAGTTGTCAAACAGATGGCCTCACATTTCATTCTAGCATACATTGGTATACACAGGAGTTCACGATTGACTCCTGTGGCGGCAAAACAAGCCCGAATCTCCACCCAACCACCACTACCGTGCTTGACAGTTGGTATGAGGTGTTTCTCTGAATGTGCCGTTTAGTTTTTGCCAAATGTGGTGCTGTGCATTATGGCCAAATAGCTCTACTTTGTTTTCATCTGCCCAAAGGACAATCCTCCAGAAATCTGGTAGTTTTTTAGGATACAATTTATAAACTTAAACCATGCTGCTGTTGGCAGGCTTCCTAAACAAGCCTGTAGACCACAGGTGTCAAACTCCAGGCCTTGAGGGATTTTAAATGTGTCCTTGATACAACACAGCTGATTTCAATGGCTAAATGACCTCCTCAACATGTCTTGAAGTTCTCCAGAAGCCTGGTAATGACCTAATCATTTGATTCACGTGTGTTGACCCTGGGTGAGATCTAAAACCTGCAGGACACCGGCCCTTGAGGCCTGGAGTTCAAGTTGTACATCTAAGGTTTGAACCTGCAGTGAGCTTGCTGAGATGTGCACTCCTGGAAAGATCGTGAAATTGTGTAAACACACCAAATGTCCCAAATCAGCAAAAATATTAACACAACTGTTGTTTTTATAGAGGTGCTCACTCTTGCTGATGATCAGTTATTTAAGTGCAATTATTATTTAAGTATCAGCGACTGGCTGCCAATTACCCTTTTAATTCCCATGGAAGCAACAACAGCACCTTGTTTTACCGTAGGACTGCAAACAGTTCTGTCAAGGTTTTATTTTTCATGACTGCACAAATAGATAGTAAATTATCCTTTGAACAACATGTAAATAAGTTGAGCACCAGATAGATTCCTGTCCATAAAAACTTGTTTGGACAAACTTGAATCTTGTGGGACGACAGGGGATCAGCAGAGAACAACTAGCCTAGCTAAGCTTGGTCACATTGCCCCCCCAAAAAAATACCATGTACCCTGTAAAAGTCTAGAATTTGCTCTTGTTTGTGCCTCTTTTGCACTTATTTACATTTCAGTCATAGAAAAAAAAAATTAGTTTCTCTAAAAGAAAACAAACCAGCAATAAACTCTAAAGAAAAAATGTAACCCCATTTGACTCTTTAACTCCTCCAACCTTCTAAATGCAACACCCTGTCTGCAAAACCATTAAACAAAAAGTTTGATAAACTGCACGTCTGTTTTATGATCAAAAACATAAATGACAGCCCGTCAGTTTCCTGGATAACAAACAGGTTATAAATCTGTTATGCAACAATGGACAGCTAGTGTGTGCACACACATCCAGACCAACGTGTAAGTGATTTCTGCAGCTGTCTCAACTCAGACTTTTGATTAAAGAGCACAGGAGGCTCATAAAATCAGCCAGGAAAGGTGAAGTTTTCATTCCTGTATAAACAAACACCTGTACTCACTTGGGAGGCACCCTTTTAAAATGGCTCTACTGCGGGAAAAAAGAAAAGAAAAGTTGAAACATGACTAGGCGGGTGGGAAGTTAGCCTGAATGTGATCCAGTAACAAACTCTGAATTGCCCTGGCACAAAATGTACAGTCTCCGTAATCATGTAGGCTCCAGCAGGAGCTTGTTACACTCTGTTGATTCTGGATTAAGATCAATTTAGAGTATAAGAAAAAAAAAATAAAACAAATAAATCACTGTATAGCTTAATTATAAGTTACAGCTTACATAACTTTACTCCTCAGCAATAAAACCTCAAAAAACATAAACAAGACAGACAAGCTGGCAAATTTGATCAGGATTGCACAGATTTAATTGTAGATTCCAGTACCATCAATCATTAAACACACACTGTCTAAAATACAGCACAAGTATAATGCATAATCTCCATCCGATGCGATACAACCTTGAGGAACTCGTTATGGCATTAGAAAAAAAGAAAAACATTTGTAGTGTTGGTAGAAAAATACATAAAGCGACAAAGCAAAATAATTCATTTTGTAAGTAGACTTAAAAAATACAATGAAATAAAAAATAAAACCCCTAAACTAATTTCCAGTATCAACAGCACCGACGTTTTCAATCAATATGCACGTTTTTCTTCATTGAGTAGAGATAATAATAAAAAATAACAGCTGAGAATATGTAAAAGAGTAATAAAAGGAAACATTCAAACTTCATTTCAATCTGATTGGGTCACATTTTAGTGGCAGTATGCAACCAGGAATTCAGTGCTGTGTCATGATAAACAACGAGTCTGAACCTGGCATTATTGATCGGTTTTAATGGACAGCCATCAGCCCTGTGGTTTTTGTTGTTGTTGTTTTTGTGTTTTTGATGGCAAAAAAACAAAACATGTCCTCAGATTTCCTGTCAGTGACTCTTTTTACATGAACACCAGATTCATTTGTTTTTTTTAAGTTCCTTGAATCCCAAGTCAGATTTGGTTTTCCATATTAACTGAAACATATCCATTTCACAGTAACCAGTACAATAACGTGTACTATATATGCAGCATAATGACACCTTTCTATATACATCAAACACCTTTTCGGTTTCCTGATTCATGTTACGTAGCTCTCCAAAAAAAATGCTGACTCAGAAGAATTCCTAACATGTTTCAAACTAATCACATGTGAGTGTGTCAGAGCTCAATTTAAAAGGTTAAAAAAACATGAAAGCGTGGAAAATCAAATGTTCTTGGTGACCTATGAGAGGAGGAAACCTTCCAGGAATAGGAACTCTGGAGTAAAAGGCGCTTCTGTTCAAAAAAAACCTGTTGTGTTCCTGTACAGGTGCTCTTTGAATCTATTAAGAGGAAGTCACTGACATCATTTATGGTTTCATTTTTTCCATGATCTGGCAAACATGCAAAAGGGCACATTAAATACAGGACTTCAGGTGTGTGGTGTACACATAGAACTTACTGCTGTCCAATACTACACTTCATTTGGTGGTACTGCTGTCACAGAAACTGAGGAGCAGGAGGGAAACGAGTTTGAGTCATGATCAGAGAATTTATCTGTGAGAAAATAATCTCATAAAGTCTGCACGTGAATGTTAAAAGAGACTATTATTGCTGGTTTGTATCGGGAGGGTGGTGGTGGCTGTTCAGTGGTCACAGCAATGCAAAATGTTTGGGTGCGTCATCGTCTGATGTGATAGGATGGAACAACAAACCCTGTTTGTCACTTTCCCAAAAGGCGACAGGTCTGTGTTATCAACCTGAGACACACTGGGATTAAGTTTCCTATCAGAGCAATCAGACCTCAGAGAATGTCTGCTACGCACTGCTATAAGCTGAAGAACACTGGTTTAGCTCACTCATTTAGCTGGAATCCTTTATGATGATTGGTTTCTACTTTTAAAAATTTCATAATACAAATATGACTGGAAAGGTACAACAGATGATCTGGATGCAGTAGCCTTTTACACCCACGGGCGCTATCTACACTCACAGAGTGAAATAACACGATGGTCTATCACATGCAGCTGCAGTACTCGCAAACTGATTCCCAAAAACCTTTCCTCTGCTGTCACACTCCAAGTGCTGGGCACAGTAAACTCAGCTCCTTTTGTGCCTCTTCATTCTGAAGGTAAAACACATGATAATGAATGAGTAACACCTTCAAACAGTTAAATATCTTGGTTTAATTTGCCTATTACAGCAGGCTATGATTAGGGATGGGTATCGAAAACCGGTTCTTGTTGAGAACCGGTTCCCACTGTTTCAATTCCTTGGAATTATTTGACATTTTCGCAAACGATTCTCTTATCGATTCCAGTCGACAACTTTTCTCCATGCGCCTGGTACACTGCTGAATAACGTCACCATGTTGCGGAGCGTCATTTACCTGGCAGGAAACACGGCGCCTAAGCGGCTCAAACGCTAAAAAGTTTGGTTATACTTTACGAGAACGGATGACAACAGGGCAACTTGCAATACTTGTAAGTAGATATTTCATTTAAGGGAGGAAACACTACGAATATACAAAAGCATTTGCTCACAAAACACACGATGACCTTAAATGAATGTCGTGTTTTTAATTCCGCTCCGGACTCGTGAATCTCAACCCAGCAGCAGCGGTAACGTTTGCACGTCCTCTCCCGTTAATGCGGCAGGTAAATAATCAACTAACGGTGCATATTATGTTAGCGCGATTTACCTTATTACCAACCCTGCCATTACTGTGCATTTAGGTGACCATGATGAGACAGACAGACAGAGTCTGGCTCAGATGCTGGCAGTTCTCGCTGCAGTCTACCAGTAGCATCTCCTTTCAGGCCAGGATAGACGAATGTCACCGAGCAGTGAGTTTGTGGTAAAAGGCTTGCACCCATTTGCCACAGCAGATGCCCCCGATTTTTGGTAAGTGAATGTGTTTAATTGCAGGCAGAGACATTACTGGATATTCTTGTGTAATTGCTACAGAATAATTTATGTTATACTTTGTTATTGCTACAGAAGAATGTTTATTTTACATTTACAATTTTTTCCCCGGGGACCCTGTGACACCCCATTGTAGAGCCATAGGCTGGATCTCTTAAGGATCTCTTAAGATCTCACTGTTGGGTTTGTAAGGCCATGTTACTCCTAAATTTCTATCTTGTTCAAAGACAAGATATAAAACAAAGTTCTAAGCTAATCGACCTTAGTGTTCTCCTTTTTAAAAAGAATCGATAAGAGAATCCATAAAGAATCGAATCGTTAAACAGAATCGAAAATGGAATCGGAATTAGCTATGATGTGTTTTTGCTAGCTGGATTCGATGAGGCAAAAACAAACAGATCTGAATACAGACGGTCCTGAAGTGTACCTCTTTGGATTCAGCACTCATTGAACAAGCAGCTTGACACATCTTCTTAGCCTTTTCGCACTGACCCAAGTCTTTGTAGCACTACCAAAGAAAAGACCCAGAACTGTCAAACGACTGTTTTGTCCTATTAGCATCTGTAAAACGGTTTATATTTCACAATCCAAGTACTGATATGTCTAGTACTAACCTTAGCCAGAAACACATAGTTGAGTTTAGAATAAGCTGGATGGAGCTCCTCGACCTGGTTAAAAACACAGACAAGAAAAGTTTCATAAGACTTAGTTAGACATAGTTTTCCAACGACCGCAAAAGACGCTAACAATTGTAGCATAGAAATAAAAAGCTAAGGTGCAAGTGCAAAAAAACAAAACAAAAGCGGTTAGAGGCAGCACCAAAAGGAATCCAATCCCCAAAGACACCACATGAGCCCATGTCCAATTTCAGAGAAGAAATAAAATACTTTTAAAACCGGTTACAACAGTTTTGACCTCTTAAGTCTTTTCCCCATTAGCTAACCAGAGCTAGTAATCAATGAGAAGTCCCAAGAACAAACGTTGACTTCGAATACCAACATGTCTACTGTGAAAGAAACAAACAACTAAACACACGCTGGAGTCATAAATAAGGCACCACAATAAAAGTCCACAAAATAAACGTCCATCTTTTATATACAGTTTATAGATTAGGTCAAAAACATTCAGATCACAGTCTGGACCTACACCAGAACTATTACTAGATTTTGACAGACCAGACTTTATCTTTCTATTTTAATCTGTGCCGCTTTTTCTTTGTTTTTTTTCTTATGGTAGCTAACGTATGTACACGTGTGATATTCAGCCAATCAAATCCTTTATTCAGCACATGAATACAGAAAATCCCACAAGACAGCCAGCTGTTGACTACATACAGACACTGACACAGATATAGTGATATACTGTTGAGCTACTTCAAAATATGTTGCATTGCATTAAAATGTATGCAATGCAACACAATGCAAGTTTGTTCAGTTGAGTTGAGGCGCACCAACTCAGTACTTAGACAAAAGCAGACATATCAGCAAATTCCTCTGAACTGAGTGTCAAGCTAATCACACAGACAGAATCACTGTCTAAAAACGATAAAAGCCATGCTGTCACGACTTTCATTCACGTCTGTAATAACAGCTTCTGTTACTAACTGAAGCGTGTGCTTTTGGACTACGCATGAATATTTTGGTTTCACAGAGCTTGCTTTCATTCTGAGAATTCGATCTTCACACAGAAGGAGTAACAAGTTTAGTTTGCAGCATTAAATATGTCAAGAACGGAGCCGCATCTCTACACTAAGCTCTAGCAAGGCTGGGGAGGTGTATAATGTTTTAGTTAAAGCTTCTCCAGGTCACCGGTGACATGTTGTAACTGTGACCACCTGAATCAAGCTTATGGTCTAGAAGACATGAAGATGAGGCATGCATAGGAATATTGGCCAAAAGCAAAAGTAATTTCCCCCACTACATAAACATTTCCAATGTAGGAACAGAGATTAAGCCTTTCTAAATACAGAGGGTTTGGGCTTTAAAAGCAGGGAACAGATGCAACCTGCAGGCAAATTGCAACGTAGCACAAGATAAACAGGGGTGTGATTTACGTGTTTCATAACTGAGGTTAGAACAAGTATTCAGTTAAAAAGTACAAAAACATAAACCACTGAATAAGAAATAAGTCTCACTTCTTGGTTTGAGAACACGGACTGAATATTACATATAACCATCATGCCTACTTTATGCACTTTAGTTCAATGTGCTTAACTTTCTTGGTAAACTTTAAACCTCAGACGGCTACGCCCATCGTTTGTGCTCAGAAATGATTGCTCTTATCTGTACAGTTCATCGTGTTTCACCCCACTCTCTGACTTTGCCTCAAACACTTTATTCAGATGTGGACAGCATATTGCTTCAAGTATAATCCATTGGTTTAAAAAAT
>NW_005187463.1:661667-733703 GCF_000239375.1 Pundamilia nyererei
TATATATATATATATATATATATCATTACATCGCAGAATAGCTTAAGAAACAAAACACCAGTACCTTAAGGAAATTCTTCAGTGCGTCTTCAACTGTGGCGCTTGGTGGTTCTCCAAACAGAGTTGAAGCAACTTTCCTCTCAATCCACGATAACTGAGACACCTGAAAACAAACATCACCAATCAGAAGAAAATTGGCCACCTTGGCTTAACATTAATGGATGAGAGGGGTAATGCTACAGTCAAAGGCATCAAGTCAGTGATGAAATAGTAACAAGTTGGAGTCAGTCTAATTTCAGTTTGCAGCTGAATTGGTTGAATTAATCTTTACATGTAATCTGTTTACGACATGACGATTAAATGGGATAAAATGGCAAATCTTTGCCACTATTCTAACAACTCATCTGCATAATGTCTCTTTGCAATAGGGGACTGAACTCTTGTTGCCAGCATGTTGTATTCTAGTTATATTTCTATGCAAAAGCAGGGTTTTTGTGGGCCGCTCTTATTTTGCAGCAATTGTGTCACTATTTGTGGATGAATTTCTGAAGTTCTGTTTCATACCTATCAGCATCACCGCCCCTTGTAGCTGATATTTAAAAGCCTATTTTCTGACAGTGAATGAAAATTAAAGAACTGTTGTGAATAACAAAGACAATTAAACTTTCACAAACTTTCACACATCCTCCGACTTTTGACATAAAAAACAAACAAATAAACCCCCCAAAGAATTAGGTCTAGGTACAAACTTCTAAAGAACACTTAGTAATGTACGTATATATGTATACATGTGAGCCAATATTTGTAACTTTGACCCTATGTGGATCATTGAAATCTAGAATAAAGTCATACTTGTGCACACAATTCTTAATTTTTAGACTTATTAAAGACGAATGTTGTAAAATCTAGAGAAAGAACAGTTCTAAGAAATCATTAAAAGCCCAAAATGACCCTGACATTCATGCCAGTGATGATTGTATGTAAACGTATGACCACAGCTGTATTGCTGCCATCTCTTGAGCTGTTTAGGTAATGTTGATGTTCAGTATGTGACATCCAAAACACCCTGGATAATGTATAAAACAGCAGCATCTCAGACCAAAACAAATGGTCTCATTTGACTCTGATATACACAACATGTAATAGAAATGACATCTCTGAACAAATATGAAGAAATGTAACAGTTAAAACATAGATTAAAATAATCTGCACCCATTTACCAGCAGGACTGGTTACATATCATTTTTCAGAACTCTTACAGCCAACTTCCTGTTATTTTACTAGTATTTCCATGACAACGGGCACCCCCGTCCACTTCTGCTCTGCTACTGACACCTTTTGCAGAAGAATGTCACCAGCCAGCAGCAGCTTGAGCCTCACACAGTCATCAGAGCCGTATCTAACTCCAGGTGTAGAATTGCTCTGGCAACATCAGGAAATTTCAAACAGAGATGCAGGCTGAATGTGAACAGTAGGTCATTGTTTAACATGAATGCCCCGTAGACAGCCCGTAAAATACAACCCCTGAAAATATCAGGTGTTATGAGCAGCTCATAAAACAACAGGAACCGTCAAAAGCAGAACGTCTGGAAATTTCGATCTAAACAACAGCAATTCATCATGTTACGTGCGTTTCTGAAAAGACTAGACAGTTACAGAAACAATCACGTGCTGCATCCCAAATGACTGCAGCTACTGAGCGAACACGAGCCAAACAAACAGGATGAAATTATCTCCCTGGTACAATCTGATTTAAAGCTAACAATGGATGGTGTTAACCTCCCATAGCGCTCTCTGTGAATATCGCAAAGGGAAAAACAAACCTTGAGGAAACCTAAACAGTGGAAATGAATGAGGGGAAACCGTGGGTGGGTTAGCATAGGGAGGTGGGAGGTCACGCAGACACGCTAGCCTTCATAAATGTACATCATGTTGAGCAGAGATAGAGATGTGCTGTACTGGTCACATACAGCGTAGCACCAGCGGCCCAGAAGGTAGTAGGACAGCGGGTCCTGCGGCTTCAGCTCAATGGCTTTATCCAGATGATCCTGAGAAGAGAAGCAGACAGACAGAGAGAAGATTTTCACTGTTGATTCATAGCACAGCTGCACCGCCTTCTGTTCTGACCTGATCTGTCCTGCTTCACCAACCCACAAGTATTTCACAAACACCTCTCACACACGCGATCTAGTCGAGCTACCGCACACTCCTGGCTGTCACGCACCCTCCCTCGTTCTTTCCATTCTTCTTCTGTTTTTTTTTTTTTAATATCTTCCCTCTCCAGGGCTCTATCTCTCGCTTTCACCTGTCAAAGAGTTTTGAGGGCAAACAGTGTTTGCTAGAGGCTGCTGACAGAAGATAAAATGCTACGTGCTGCTGTTCCACACTCTGATGCAACTTAATGACTGTAGGAGGGTCTTATTGGCTTAAACTGTGAAAATGACCATTCCTCTTTAGCCTAAGCACATGGAGAATGCAATGCCCAATATGCATAAATAGATGTAAAATGCATTGTTTGCATTATATTATTATTTGACCATTCCAAGAATTTGCAAGGTCAAAACTAGCTCTCCGTTCACATGCCTTACCTTAAAGACGTATCCGTTCTTTATCTTGTTTTGGATGGTGTCATATTCGGCCATAATTCCACACATGATGGCATACCTGTGGGGAGACACTGCTATTAGAGGTTCAGGCCATCCTACTCTTAAACAAGCTATGTGAAGAAACACCCCAAATAATCCTAAACAAACAAATCGTACCAATCAGCAAATTAATATTTAATGTTTTCAAGCCTGTATGATATCATAAAGGGTTCAAGGAACTGAAGTTGCAGGAACCGTATTGGCAATTCTTCTAACCCTTCTGCTTATTTATTATTTGGCACCAAATTTGTTGTGTGCAATAAAAACCTTTGAGTTCTGGAAACATGAAAGTTCATGAAGTGCTTCCAGGTCATCCAACACTCAGACCCAAAAACTTGAGGTGGTGCTGAAATAAGTTTTACAATTACATTCTACCCTTATAAATATATAAATGGAATGAAAACAGCCACATCCTAGGATCCAAACTGCATATTTTTATTAATTATATTCTGTATTTGTTTTTATTGCGTAAACCATCCATGCAACTGGGACATTTGTCACACCACTGTGCTATAACACTGCAACTTGAGCCTTGGCTCTCTGTGTTTGGTGCTTCTTCAGGCATAGTACAAGTTTCTAAACAACAGAGGGGCCATGACTAAATTCAGGTGTAAAATGTAGTTATTGTTGTAAAGGTTGTGTGGTTTATTTGCAGCAAAACTCAGTTTCTATCTATATTTTTTACCAGATTGAAAGCAAACTAGCCTTAAAAGGAAAACCTAACCTCTAACATCTTTAGCTTTTCACACAATTTGGATTTTAAGCAAAACAACGACAGCATCAGGCATTCTCGGTTCCCCGGTTCTGACAAAACAGAAGTTAAACAATGATAATTTGCAGGGGGCGGTGAGAAGCACAGAGATGGTCAGCAGCACCTCACAGTCACACCACCTTTTCTTTGGGTCACTAACAACCAAAGGGCCTCCAAAAAACCCACCATACTCAGTGGTCTGTGGAAAGCCTCCTCATTAGACAGCACCAGCAAAGATAAGCTGCTCCACCTTATTCCCCCGCTCTCTAATTAATACACTGGCCTTGGACCAGTGGGCAGGTGGAAGCGAAACAAAGGGCGATTTCAGCTCTGGGATCTGTAAGTCAGCATGACGCCGAGGGTTCGGAGAGGAGAGGAGTGAGCTGATCAAAGCCTTTTCACTGCACGGCTGCTTTAATCCTGCTGGTACTCTGTCAAACACCACCGAGCAACATAAACACCTTGTTATATGAAGGATCAGTGTGTGCAAAGGTCATCTGACAGCGTCGCCTGACACGGTGGCGGTGATGGGAGATGGAATCTACAACTGTACGTGTGTACTACAGTGTCTGGTATGTGTGAGTAGATTTTTTTAGCACAGTATAATGAAATGATGGGGGCTATGAAGTAAACTGCAGAGTATACTACACGATTAGCAGGTAATTACTAAATTAAGATCATGACGGCAGAAAGATTAATCTTATGAGCAAAGGAGGAGATTTCATTCAGCTGAGAATGTTCCAACTATTATCTGATCCGTATCTGATGAAAATAAATTCACAATCATTGTGGTTATGGTTGGATGAAACATCATAAAACATGAATCTTCACACGAACTACTCACACTTACTGGAAAATTGTCAGAGATGAGACACACGTTAATCACATCACTTTTAAATGCTTTAAATTGGCCAAACACGGGCAGATGTAACTTTAAACAAAAAAGACGTGTTTATTTTTCTTAAGTGGAGCAGGGTGTGCCCATGCGCCCACTGGTTGGCGCTTGATGAGTGGAGCGCTCTACAACATCAGAGGAGCAGAGATGCTATCTGTCTGCAGTTGTGCTGCCTGGCTTCCAATGAAAACACACAGCTGGATGTAAATGCTTTGAGCAAATCTTTGACTGGCAACTAAATATCTGCAGATAGGAAACCAAGCCACGACACAGTTGGTTTGCACGTGACCGTTTCACTTAAAAAAAAAAAAAAAGTAAATTAGTAGTTAAAAGCTGCTCACAGTATTTAATGGTTCACTGTTAGCAAAGAGTTAAAGCAAAAGTTTTTCGTTGGACATTGGCTGCTTTTATAGTCACTTCCAGTCCGCTCTTTATAACTGACCATTTTTTTCTCCCTTGCTTTTTAAGATGCTCAACGGTGACCTATGAATCGTTCAGGCACAAAAAAAAGGAATAACCCAGTGTTGAGTCTACAGATAACAGACAACTTAGCAGAGAACAATTTTAAATTGCATCTTTAGGCACTTTGTTTCTACCATCCTGTTGCAAAAACAATGAATTTGTTCCAATTTCTTTAGCTGATCATCTATAAAAATGTTTGACAGGCTTAGGATATTTATTTTACACCATTAAGATGATTCTCAAAGGGGTATTACCTGAAAACTAAACAGTAACTCAAAGCCATGTCCTTAAGAACTGGGAGACACTGACACAGGGCCTGAGAGAGCCATCTGGCCCTTCATTTTATCCATCTACTGTTGACTGAAGCCGTATCAATAAAGGTCTCACAGGAGAAGCAGCGTTCAAAGAGTGATTCTTAAGGAAAGGAAACACGGAGCAAAGGTTGAACGACGGTTAATCAAACAATAACTTGTCTTAAAATCAGTTGCAACATGTTTTATGGAGTGATGAATCCAAATATGACGTTTTTGGTTCAAATTGTAACCAGAATAGATTGAGATGGTCAGCTCGAAAACATAGTGGAGGCTCTGGCATGGACTACATTATTGACAAATTTTCATCCACAATGCACAATGATTGCTTAATTTTCCACATGACAATGATCCCAAACAGAACAAAAAGGCAACCAACAAGACAGAGCTTTGAATGTCCTGTAAGAAATATGGAGTACTATTCCTGAAAACTACTTGAAGTACTGAAAAATAAAGGTGTGTGTGCTATGTGTGTAGATTGTTCCTGTATAAAATGTCTCAAATCTCTTGAATGGATTAAATAAATTCAACAATTTGATATTTTTTGTAACTTTATAAATAGAATGTCATTGCTTCAGCGTCTCAACATGAGGATTAGCTGTTTTGGTGTTTGTTACCCAATCTCTGTAAATTAAATTCTGCTGTGATTAAACTATAAAGCAATGTTTTGACATTGTGGCAGTAATTTTTGAAATACTTTTAGACAATAATAATTAACCATGAAAATCTATCTACAAATACGTACATCAAAAGTCCAATGGGCTCTAATGACATACATGCATTATGTACGTGTTGCAATATGCTGATGTGATTAAATGCAATAAATCTAAACAGTAACAACACAAGGAGACCAAATACAACCAAAGAAGAGCAACTAAGCTCAATTATTTCCCAGGTGACAGCTGTGGGAAAGATTGCCCAACATTCAGATTACTGCAAAGACATATTTTAGCCTCCCACTCAATGATTAACACCAACATTCAGCATGAAGCAATTCAAACAGTGTTTACTAACACATGTTCCCCAAGAAAAGATTTGGTAGAGTAGCTAATTATTGGACCATTATTGGACCAGCAGCTGGACTGTGGGAAGTAAGCAGATGTCTGTCTGGGTTAGAATCTGCAAACACCATACAGGAGATCAAGTGTGGCATTTTGGGGTTTATTGTCACTCTTTGAAAACAGGATTGAAATGCACCAGATCCTCAGTGGAGTGTGGGCAGAGGGTAAGTGGAGGGAGTGTATGAGGAAATTAGATGCGAAGGTGTACAAAGGTGCGTTTGCCCTTAGGGCCTACCTGCTGTTGTTTATCCTTTCATTTTTACTGATAGTTGAAATTCTATCTCATATTTGAGTCTCTAAGGCGAGAAAAGAAAAAGGAATCAGGAAAGAGTACAATAACAGGAGGACAGAGCTCTTAATTGTGCAAGGTCAGCCTACGTTGTTAACAGACTCAATGATATCACCGACTATATTTGTCAAAAAGCCCCAAGTCTCAGCTGCATGGAAGAAGCAGCAGATTGACTTTCACATCCAAACACACAGAGCTCATTGAACTTTACACCATCAGGCACCTGTTCAGACTAAAAGCTGTACAGAAACAGGAGGAGAAACTTGAGGAATTTCGGCTAACCTGTGTGAGAGTATGCGAGTTTGCTCAAGACAAAATTAGTTGATTTTGTTTTTCTATGTGTGGGAGACGAAATTCATGGCACGATAAGTGTTCCAACGGTGTACAAAGAGGTGTGACGTTTAAGCAGACACAGGCTTTCCAAGGCTGCTGGGAACACAGCACAGTGCTGCCACTAATTATGAGGCACGTGTTTAAAATTAGGGTTGTCATTGCAAAGTTCAAAGTTACTCCATCCTCCTGTCCTCTTCTGTCTCCCTGCTTAATCCGTGGGTCTTTGTATCATCAGTGAGGCTCTAAAGTCGGGGATTTACTTTGGATCAATGAAAATGCACCTATATACAAAGCCAGAGATACAAGAATGCCATCACGCCTCCCGTCAGTCAGATTACACAAACCGGCCTCCACGCTCAATGTCCCCAAAGCCCCACACGTATGCGTATGCATTCATCTAATGTCATACACGTGGTCAATACATTAGCCCTGTAAATAGACACAATAGCTATAGACTGAGTGCTTTTGAAAACTGAAACCTGGGAGAGGAGAAATTGAAGTATTAAGAGTTGACATGGACATAAAATTTATTTTAGCAGCTCACAGTGCGGAGTACACTGGTAGTATGCAGGGGTAGAGGTGCTCTTTGAATAAGTTAAGTGCCTCTACACACATCCAACTTCAAAAGAGTCCTTATTCACCTTCTACTCAGAAAGACTGCATGACATAATGGGAAAGTATGTGTAATCTCTCCTAAGGTGACCACTGTTACCTCATCACTTAAAGCCTTAAACAACCATAAAACCCCAGAGAGGATGTGTTTTGTTCTTGTATGAGGTCCTACTGTCTCCAAACTTTGGTTAGTTATTATTTTTTAACAATAGTTTTAAATAAGGAAGTCATTTTTTTTTTGTTTTTAGTATAATGCTTGTTTTTGATGGAGGTGTAATGATGACGTCAACATCAACGTTATCAAACGTAGACACATAAAATGAGGTTTCTTGATTTCTTTTTTTAAAACAGAATGTTGTTTCTTAATTTTTTAACAATATTATTCAATTCATTCCAATTTTATTTATATTGTGCCAAATCACAACAACAGTTGCCTCAAGGTGCTTTTAGAGTATAGCTACTATAGTAAGGTCATAACTTTAGCATTAACTTTATTCTACATAACCACATGTAAACATACACACAATGAAGACCCTTTGATCTATAACTTGTTACCGACATATTCCTAACTACATTTGCTTATATACCAATATTTGCTAGCAATTTGCGAGCAACAGATATGGTTGATACACTGGTCATTCGTCATTTCATTACTGTCAGTCTCACTGCTTTAAAAAAAAATGAAAACAAAACAGAAACACAAAACAGTGCTTCACTGAAACTGTGAACCAAGCTGAAACAGAAAACTAAGAGTTCAGTAAAGTTTTTCAAGTATTTCTGCAGAATGTGTCATCTCTCTTAACTCTTGGCACAATCAGTCAACGCATCATTAAAAGGCAGACCAAGCTTCCAGGTTGGATTTACTTGTCATGCCGTTTGTACCAGGTAACAAAAATCGGGAGTTTCCCTAGAAGAAGAAGAAATACTGAAGCATGCCAGCAGGTGTGACATCATTTAAGGTGGGTGACACTGACAACAGTAAGGATTTGCTTACCTCATTAATTGAAACTTTAAACATAACACAGCAAATTGTAATTTTTTTGCGTTAGATCTATTTTGATCTGGTATCATTCAGAGTATACAGTATTGGCTGGGCGTAATGAATGAAGTAACATAACGGGTGGGGTCCTATAAGGAGTAGTTCTGACTATGGCAGTCCAAACATTTCAAAAGCTTGACCAAAAAAGACAACACCCATCTATTGAAGATGAGACAACCAGAAGATACTGCTTATTATCCACGTGTTAGCTGTGTAATGGATTCAGTATGTGTCCAAGTCTTGGTCATGATGGAGACAAGTGCTGAAAAGTAAAAGGCTTGGAAGATTTTTTTGGCAAAAAATATTCAGTTATGTTTTTAAATAGTTTGAATTTGAATATACAAATATTTAACTTGAGCATCTTGACATTTTCACTAAATTCACACAAGAATCCAATAGAAATTTGCAGCAACATTTACTTTGCATTTACGTTGGAGAATTCTCCTCGCGTTGCCGTGCGTACTTTATCTGAAAGGTAAGAATGTCAAATCTTGTCATAAGAAACTGTTTTTCTCCAAGTGACAGTGGATATTTTCTAAGGCTTTGATGCAAGTGAGAAAGGCTACTTTAGTGTCCATTAAACCTTGATCACGTTTCTCAAAATAATGTCTTTTAATGACCTTGTAGTACCATATCACCCCATTAGAGCACTTCGCTCTTGCTCTGCAGGCCTACTTGTTGTTCCTAGAGTATTTAAAAGTAGAATGGGAGGGAGAGCCTTCAGTTTTCAGGCCCCTCTTCTATGGAACCAGCTTCCAGTTTGGATTCGGGAGACAGACACTATCTCTACTTTTAAGATTAGGCTTAAAACTTTCCTTTTTGCTAAAGCATATAGTTAGGGCTGGACCAGGTGACCCTGAATCCTCCCTTAGTTATGCTGCAATAAGCGTAGGCTGCTGGGGGATTCCCATGATGCATTGAGTTTTTCCTTTCCAGTCATCTTTCTCACTCACTATGTGTTAATAGACCTCTCTGCACTGAATCACACTTGTTATTAATCTCTGTCTCTCTTCCACAGCATGTCTTTATCCTGTCTTCCTTCTCTCACCCCAACCGGTCGCAGCAGATGGCCCCGCCCCTCCCTGAGCCTGGTTCTGCCGGAGGTTTCTTCCTGTTAAAAGGGAGTTTTTCCTTCCCACTGTTGCCAAAGTGCTTGACAACAGGGGGTCATATGATTGTTGGGTTTTTCACTGTATGTATTATTGTAGGATCTACTGTACAATATAAAGCACCTTGAGGTGACTGTTGTTGTGATTTGGCGCTGTATAAATAAAATTGAATTGGAATTGAATTATATCATGAGCAGTAAAAGATACAGTAAAGGTAACAAAATTGTTTATGTTGTCCGTTTTTGAATAATCTTCAAGTTCCCTACAATAAATGTTATGTAGTAAAGAATACTAGGGATTCACAGGCTGGTGAGCATGAACGGTTCTTCGACAGATCGGATTAAAACGGCCTGGGAACAAGATTTAAATCAGTCCCTGTCTATGGATACATGGGACTTAATACTGAAATTAGTTAATTCCACGTCCCTATGTGCCCGCCACTGTCTTTTCCTCCCTTGTAGCTAGACGTGCAATCCTACTAAGATGGAGGGGTGCCCCTTTGCCCACCTGGGCTCAGTGGCTGAGGGACCTTATGTACTATCTGAGCCTTGAAAAGATCCGGTATGCGATTAGCAACAATATTTTTCCAGCCTCCAGGCTACAAACCCGACTTCCAGCATTGCTCAGTAAATCCTCCCCCCTTCTTCTTCTTTTTATTTATTTACTTATTTATTTATTTATTGTTAGTTGTTTGTGTGTTTTTCTTATTTTGTTCTTGATGTATCTGCAATGTTGTTTTTATTTGTTTGCTTCTTTTTTCTTGCTTTGTTTTTTTGTTTTTTTCCTTCCTGGTCTGAGGGATAGGGGTTCTAAGTGTTGTGGGTAGGGGATAAACTGCTGGAAGCAACTATAAGACATGTGAGTGTGTCATTGCAATGTGTCATTAATCTGTATTCTGATATTTCAGTTTTAACAGTCACTGTGAAACCTGCTTGTTTGGTGTTTGACAATTCTGCGTGTACTTGCTTTTCTTTGTTGCTTCAACTCAATAAAAATATCTTTGAGAAAAAAGAATACTAGGGATTCAAAACATTTTCTTCCATGATCCAAACTTAATTTCCTGATGGAGAAATCATGTCATTTAGAACTGCTGTCAAGGGGAAAGACAAAGTCCTTCGAAGTAAACTAGACAGTTGACTAGTTATTCATTTCAGTGAGCCACTGGCTCGATGTTTCGGTTAGACTTTTGAATCATTTTACCACTTAGAGTAGACCAAGCAATTTGTCCCTTTCTAATCATGATGCCCTATTACACTACCTGGAATACTGTTGGCTGCAATAGACACACCCCACCGTGAAGCATATTTGGCCTAGAAAAGCCAGGGTAGGTGTATTTAGAGACATAATTTATGTGATATGCCATGCAAACTGCAGATACAACAAAGCAGGTTTGTTTAGACAGTCCCCCTCACCCAACCTGCTCGACTGTCACTCATAGATGCAAGGGTGACAGGAGTTTACTGGCAGCCATTTATAAATCCACTGCAATTTCAATAACGATTTGGGCTTTCAATTTTCAGTTGTGCCTACACTGTTTATCACTTTTACATCTTTGACTTCCAGGTAAATCGCAATCAATCAATTTAAACACCTTAAATGAGGTCACACGGCAGAAAAAGGTCCAAAAAGACATTCTTTCACTGGTATGTAAAGTCTATAAGTAGTTTCAGTGGCTGAGCAGAAACTGAGTGGCAGCCTGTTTAATCAACATCTGTGAAACTGTGACAAGCTGAACAGCATTCAGGAAAACAGGTGACAAGTTTTCTCACGGCATCAGTACACTAAGTAAACAGTTACCTCAGACATAAACTTCCTTGCAACACTGCCTGGCACCGTCCCCACTCCCTGCCTCCTCCCTTCCCAAAGTGCAGCTTTACCTACTTTGCTCTGTCCGTTCAACTTAGATGCTGTTTATGCTCGGTTTAAGAATCTTACAAATTCCATCAGTGGATACAGGATTAAGAATTAAGGTTTTTTCTTTTTTCAAAGCTGTTCCTCTTAATTAGCTAAACAAACACAGCCTTCTTTTGCACCTGCTGTCTCGAGTGCTGCGGTATGTGCATGAGCTAATGCTAATTATTCCCTAACGAACAGAACAAATAGGACTTCTGGTGCAAGCGGGCAGTTTTCTGTGAGAGAACTTTGTGTGCCTATACATAAAGTAACCACATAATCTCAACTACACTGGACACTCATTTATGAAACGCAAGTACCAGTAAACACTTTAAATTGGAAACGTTTTTTAGAATGGCCTCCATTAAGGACGAGTTTAAAAAAAAAAAAAGAAGCTAGATAAATGTGCTCGCATTTTATTGGAGCTGTGCGCGCGTGTGTTCTGAAGAAATCATAACTGTATCTAGTGCAATTTTCATCTCTCCGTTTCAGCCACAGATTCCATCAGTCAAGTTTTGACATGAGCAGTGTTTCAGATGAGGAATGCATTGGGGCCTGCACAAATACAAACGGGATGCACGCCATCAGGCCCACTATGCAGAGCTAATTAAAAGCAAGGGGATTTTTGCTTGAGTCACAGACTGACTGGGGTGGTGTACAAGTGGAGAGGAGGTATTCCTGATATCCTTTCCTTTAATTTGTCCGGGAATAATCTGTGACTGCCACTTACACTAAGGACCACAGAGGACAAATAATAGTCATTTTGTCTGTTAGCGTCAGATTCAACAAAGGTATCATTAAATTATGCTGATGTTTTGTGACAAGAACATGTAAAATGAAAATAAATGCCTTGGAGCGACCTGTTCAGCAGCACATCCCTAAGCGCTGAATACGTTCGGCTACAAACAATGCATGTACAACTTGCACTGCTGTGAAGCAACTAACAACCTGCAGAAAAAGTTAACTGTTGCAACTTCTGCAGACACGAGTTACTCCACTATAACCGTCAGTCGAACTGAGCCAAGCTTGTGTTTACATTCCTAAATTGGATGAGATGCTATCAGGTGGATGAGGGGCTGATCCGAAGGAAGGAGATGTTTGAGATGTAAGCTACTACTATCTGACAAGCATGCATGCTTTCAAAGGATGCGGCAGTGCTCTGCTGAAGGACACCATTTCACTCGTATTTTACATATTGCAGGGCTGTCTGGTTGGGTGTAAAGCATAAACCAACAAATTCATATTTAAATTGCTTTTTTCATTTACCCGTGTGAGTTTTCTCTTTTCTTGTTCAAGCTGCATTTAGTAGGCTACCCAAAGGAAATGCCTGAGTCAGACGTTCATCTATTCAAACACAGAGGAACAGGCGCTCCAGGGTAACAAGTCACTCAACCCTACTGACACCTCTGATCTGGGGAAAGTACCTGCATTTGTGCTTTCATTTGGTCTCATAGCATTTAACTTAAAATTAGCTGGATTAGAAATCTGCATAACATTGATTCTCACATAATGGGACTTCTCTCATATTCAGGCTAAGCCTCATCTCAAACATCTTTCATTGCGAAAATCAGAAAGAGTTTATTGAACAGAAGAAAGTAGCATTTAAATGATAACAAGTATAAGGAAACGGCTCAAACCTACCACTGATGACTTTCAGCACATGTAGGATTTAAGCTCACTGCTTCCTCGCCAACTTTCTTCCCTGAGAGGAAAGAGAAAAAGACAGATAAACGGATAACGATCCTCTGCTGAAACATAAATCTGACACACACTCTGCAACCTGGACATTCTTGTTCTACGGGACGAAAGAACAGAGACTGGATTAGTACAATCAAGGGGTGTGTTGACTAAGAAAGCACAACAGGATACACATAAATCAAGAAGCATCAATGGGCACTGGATTAAAGCAATAAAACAGAAGTTACATCAAATGCAATCCAGGAAGACAGCTCAGTTTTTAATCCTTCATCACTTAGTGGAATGCGTTTCATTTTGTCCGCTCTATTAATATCTAAAAGAATGTTAAACATGATGCTTTGCTACTTTAAAATTTCAAGGCTTTCACACGTTCAAATGCTTTGAGACAGGTGCCTTAGCAGGAAGCACCTGGCTGGCTCTGATTAGAGGTACAATGATGACAAAGGATTACAGAGAAACAGGTCAGTCCAGTATGAAAACGAAAACAAACAAACAAAAAAACCAAAAAAACAAAACAGCCTCTGTTTGGAAAAATAAAACCCACTGTGGTCAAATGTAAACGATTAAGAATAAAGCAAATTAGGTCAAAGAACAAAGTGTTTGTTATCATTAAGTTAATATGAAAGTATCCTCTTTTTTGAGCGTATTACCTATGTACACAGGACAAAGATGGCAACATAAAAGGACAATTTTCTGAAGTTAACTTCAGACACAAGTATTGTAAATGCTCCTAGGGTCACCTAATCTAGCTCATAGGAGACATTTTGTTGTTACATTTTTTTAATTTATAGATAAAAATACACAAATGTCAGTTTTCATCTGGAACAGTCCAATCGTCAATTGAAAAACTGTCTTTGTTTCATTTAAGTGTACAGTACCATTAGCTCCACTGAGCCTACACTCACCTGCCACCTCATGGATTACACCTTGCTAGTATTGCTGCTTTGTGGCACAGATTCAACAAGATGCTAGAAACATTCCTCACAGGAATCCAGGAAATCCCACAGCCACTCTAATGGACTGAGCTCTGGTTACAGTGGAGGGTATTTTGAAGTCAGTGAACTCTGCCACGTTAGAGAAACCACTAACATCACTGAGATGACACGTTATCCTGCTGAAAGCAGCCATCAGAAGATGCACTTTGGTCATGACGGGATGGACACGGCCAACAACAATACTCAGATAGGTTGTTGCATCACACCACCGCCAACTGCCTGAACCTTTGATACAAGGCAGGATGGATCCAAGATTTTAATGCTGCTGACACCAAATTCTGACACAGCCAATCATTTTGTCAATCTTCTACTGTGTAGTTCTGGTGAGCCTCTGTGAACTGTAGCCTGACCATTCTCTGTTTTCAGACCTAAAGATGGCTGTGTGGAACAATCCCAGTAGATCCGCAGTTTCTGAAATACTCCGACCAGCCTGTGCTACAACAACGACTACACCACATTCAAAATCACCTGCAGTACTCATTCTGATGCTGAGTTTAAACTTCAGCAGGTTGTCTTGATCATGTCTACATTACTGAATGCACTAAGTTACTGATTACCTGATTAGATATCCAGGTTAATGGGCATCTGTACAGATGTACCTAAAAGCAGCCATTGAGTTTGTTAGAATTAGAACCTAGACTTGTTGAAATTAAAAAGATGAGGTACTAGACACCAATGTTTGGGGGTTTACCTTGAACAGAAATTAGAGTAAATGACTAGAATATAACACTATACAAGGATCTTTGCACTGGTCATGGCAGAAGTTGTGACTCAGTGCTGTTTAAAGAACTGAATTTTTCTAGAAGTGTTGTGTCTTAAGCAATATGCTATTATACTGAAGATACATGAACGTGTTGCATGACAGATAAATACCAATCCAGGGCTATGTTTGGTCCAAGCTTGCCAAGCACTCCTGCCAATTCCCTGACATTGCTTAAAACCACATTTGGATTTGGGTATTCCAGATGAGACACTGACTTTTGAGGGTTGGCCAGTGTAACAGTCGGATTTATTATAAGATAACATCTCATATCCAGCGTAGAATGCTAGTCAAACGAGGCATGAAACAAGTTTTAGTAAATTACCAGTCTCTGCGTAGGTCTTCTTCTCCTCCAGAGTCAAGCTGATGTCATGGACGTCACAGTAAGCTCGGGTTAGCCGCCAAAGAAATGTCGAATTTTGTCCAAACTAGAGAAGTACATGAAAGTACACAACTCCATCACACTGTTTTGTATTTATTATGGAGACAAACACGAATTAATGAAATGTATATGCACCTCTTCTCTTTGTTCCAAAAGGATATTAAGACTTTCCCGTTTGTCAGACTCACAGCCCTGATGCAAACGGTCAATCTGCTCAATGAGGAGAGACAACTTGTCCACAGGATGCTCTTGATCCCTCTCTTCTGCATCACTTAGCTCATCCTCCTCTGAGTCTGTCAGCGCAGTCATGTACCTGTAAGTACAAACAAATGGCAAAAGAATGAGGTGCAGCTTCATTTTGCTGTCAGCATGTGCAATTAAACGTTACTGATGTGGATTAGAAAGCTGTGCTGAACGCGTACATGCAGACCACACCGTCTCCATCCTGCTATCAGCAAAGTGCATACGCTAAACTCAAGAAGAATTAATAAACCGCCCTACATGTGAGGTGAACTCACCCCAGCTGAGGAGCTTTTCAGCTCAATCAAAATCCTGTCATCATGAGAATTTTTACAAGCCACTCTGTGCCACATGCTGATTATAAAGAAGCCCTATTCACTGCCTGTTTATGCACTAAAAAAAAAAAAAAAAGGCACCAGGTTTGTTTATATAAGTTGGTCTGTTAATTGTTTAAAAATACTAGCTCTTAAGGAATTCCTAAAGTCTAACTTTAGTTACCTGAAGGCTTTTTCACAAACACAAGGAGACTTGTTTAGCACTGTGAGGCACGCAATGCCTGTGTTAGAAGTTTTATGGTGCCCTTTCAATGGCTGCACACGCACACTGACTCCCTAAGCTAACACTTAAATAGCAATGGCAGAAAAAAAATACCCATATTAAAAAGGCAGATGAAAATGAAAGACAGACAAAGGTAAAAAATATGAAAGGCTTCTATTAAGTGTTGGCAGTGGCTGCATATGCGTCATTGGTGGTTAAGAGAATGTTTTGGGCTGTGAGCCATGGTTCTGAAGGGATGTGTCGGAGCGGGCCTCAGACATAAACCCTGTGGACCCAACAGGTGCCTTGTGCTGCAGGGCTGCTTGCCAGTTCCACCCCATAACACACACACACACACACACACACACACACACACACACACATACACAGCCCTGGGTGCAGTGACTACAGGAGTAATCTGAGGGCATTTGAACTGCAGAGATTTTCCTTAGCCAAGAAAGCAACTGTTGACGATGAAGTGCCACTACAGTAAAAGTCAAGTGCACAAACCAACTTATACACTGAAATTATGGGAGTTTTTCCCACTTTTCAATCAATTTTACTTCAATGAAAATGCTTTTTAACCCCTATCAATATTTTTATACAAACAGTTAAGTGCATGATAGTTTACACTGTAGGAAAGGTGACCAGCTACCGAGGAATATTATATTCCCAGGGATCCCAGAGGCTATGTTGTCGGGGGGCTTTTTCCCCGTGGTAGGCTCTCCCATGGCAAATTGCTCCTGGGTGAGGGACCAGACAAAGAGTGATTCAAAAACCCCAATGAGTGAAAGATCTAGAGAATATCTCACCCTAGCCCGGGATAGGGTTACTGGGGCCCTGCCCTCGGGACAGGTGGGGAAGGTGCCCAAGGGCGAGTGCCTGGGGATGGGCCTTAGTCTAAGACACACCAGGCAGGCACATCCCAAATGAGGGACATGGGCCCACCCTGCAGTAGGCCCGCCACCCGCAGGAGGTGCTGTAGCAGTCTGGTGCAGTGTGTGCTGGGCGGGGGCCAGGGGTGCAAACCCTGGTGGACTGATCCCCAGCTCGAACCCGAGCAGGGTTCTGTTTCTGGACTTCTGTGCAAACCAAAGTTTGTCCACAACGAACACGATTTTGAAATAAGGACACCCAAGGCCACAGGTCGATGACAGATTTTGTAATCGTATCATCAGATCTAAGGCCATATGTTCTGGACACTTGGGTGAAGACAGGTGCCTAAATGTATAGTGAGGGTTACCTTCAACTCTTACCACCATTGACAGCATTCCGAGGGAGAATGGGGACATTGAGTCCGAATAGACCATGTTTAATACCTTAATTGCTGAAGTTTCTCCACTGAGCTGCAGCCACAAGGTGTTTGGTGTCTGTCTTGGTGTTAACCTTTGAACCAGATGGTGGGCACTGAGCCAGTTAAACAACTCCTTGGAGGCATCCACTCCAGGGGATGAAGTTTACCCAGAGTTCTTGAAAGCTCTGGATGTTGTAGGGCTATCTTGGTTGGCAGGAATGAGAATCAGCATCTCCAAGTCGGAGGCCATGGTCCTCAGCTGGAAAAGGGTGGAGTGCCTACTCCAGGTCAGGGACAAGTTACTGCCCCAAGTGAAGGAGTTTTTCCAATTCAATTTTCTTTATATAGCGCCAAATCACAACAACAGTCACCTCAAGGCGCTTTATATTGTAAGGTTTACCCTACAATAATACATACAGTAGAGTTTAAGTATCTTGGGGTCCCACCAAGAGGAAGCCACAGGGCAGACCCAGTACATGTTGGAGAAATTATATCTCCCAGCAGGCCTCTGGGAACACCTAGGTGTTATCCTGGACAAGCTGGAGGAAGTGGCCGTAGAGAGGGAGGTCTGGGCCCAGATAAGAGAAAGAAAGTGGATGGATGGACTATCGCTTTTACCACTGTTATAAATTTGAGAATTGGACTGCATAAAGATTAATCATTTGCCATAATGTCTGGAATCTATGAGCAGGGTTTCTTTCCCGCGAGATGTCTTTAGGAGCGATCATGGCTCAAGAGTTGGCAGTTCGTCTTGTAATCAGAAGGTTGCCGGTTCGAGCCCTGGCTCCGACAGCCTTGGTCGTTGTGTCCTTGGGCAAGACACTTCACCCATTGCCTACTGGTGGTGGTCAGAGGGCCCGATGGCGCCAGTATCCGGCCTCTGCCAGTGCGCCCCAGGGCGCATACAATGCAGCTTGCCATCACCAGTGTGTGAATGTGTGTGTGAATGGGTGGATGACTGAATGTAGTGTAAAGCGCTTTGGGGTCCATAGGGACTAAGTAAAGTGCTATACAGGCCATTTACCATTTAACTTCAGATGCCCCCTCTGCCTTACTTTTTATCATTTGTGAGCGAAATGCATGCACTTGTAACGTGAGTTTTTGCAACAGTGAAAGACCTCTACATCAGAACAGTCTACGGGTGGAGGAGAAAATGAAAAAACACAACCATACAGCAGTATTTATACAGGGACACTAAATGTTGATATTTTATTAAATACATTTAAATAACAGTCATTCAGTCAAATAGTCACAGCCTGACATGAACTGACTGAAATAAATCTCAGAGAGATTGTTGAAGGTTTACAAATAATTGCTGTATAATTTATAAATGCAGACAGATTGCCAACATGTTGTCAGTCTAAATGAACACAACCTGAAGGCCGTCAACTCAGCTGGCTGCCAGCTGGATGCATCTGGTTATAGTCCTATAAAAGAGGAAGGTTCCTTAGCACAAAATTAATAACTGAATGTGAATTTCTGTTAAATGTGAATTGCTCTCTATTTAGTTTATTGCCAACTGTGCTGATATTTATTCCTGAGAAAAAAAAGCATGTCGTATTTTTTGAAATAAGACATGATATTGAAATAAACTGATTGTTTTTAGAACGGAGCATATTTTTCCCCATTTAGTGGATCTGGCTTTTCATGTGTTGCACATAACAAATATCCAAATATCTAAATAAATACATAATAATAAAAATAAAATCAGATATATGTATTAAAACTTGGGTCATTAGAAACATTAGTTAGCACAGTTTAAAACAAGGTTGCAAGAGTGTTTTCAGCAAGGGTAAATCTTATTGCTCCAAAGTCCAAATTTTTAACTACAGGATTGATTTTTATTTTTTTAGCATTAGTCAGGAGTTTAAATAACTGATTCATTGGCTTGTCACATTCAGCAGCTTAGCAGGAAACAGAGAATCTCTGTAACTGCAAAAGAAACCAGACTTTGCCTCATACATATTTTAATCTCCGTTTGTTTTTATACCATCATTTTGAGATTGTAGCAAGGCTTTGGCAGGCTTGCTACAATCTCCCTCTGCACACTAAACCCCAAAGTAAACCCTAATACCTGCAGGCGAAGCTCAAATCATTTATTGGCCAATACATTTCAGCTTAAAAAAATTTGAATGTGGGTGCTTTTGTGTTCTTACTTTTTTTTTTTGGTCTAGCTGCAACACAGCACGCTGCACTAACTTTCACCAAAAAAAAAAAAAGCCTTGCATTTATCTTTAGCCTCACTGCACTAGTCATTCATTCTCTCATTCATTCATCCTTTTGTCTTTTTAATTCATTCAACAGCCCTTTTTCCCTCCCTCACTCCCTCTCGGGTGGAGAGACAGGCAGTGGCGTACTGAGTGATCAACGCATTCCTGTCACGCCATTCCACGGCTCATGAATCACTTGAGTTGAAAGAAAAAGAAGCTAAGAATCTATTTGTCTTACTGTGTGTTTATGTAATGTACATATGTTTGTACAGGAACCATTATTATGTTGGCGGTGTTACTAGCAGCGCATAGCTCTGAAAGAACAAATCTAATTAAGTTTGGGTAAGGGAAAGGACCTCACAAACAAAGACAACAGTATTACAAGAGAGAGAGAGAGAAAGGGAGAGAGACCTTCTGTGACTATAATCATGGTGCAGATTAGTGAAAAACAATGACTGACTTCGATCATAATCTTTGACACCTCGGTATGACCCTGAAAATTGACCATTTGGTCAAAGCATTTAACAGATAACTACCAGATAATGTAGCAAACATGGATAATTATGTATTAGATTTTGCACAGCATCACACAGAATGATAAATGGTAAATGCACTGGTTCTTCTATAGTGCTTTTCTAATACACCTGAGCACCCATTTACAACCATTCATACATGCATTTTTTTTCTATGCTTGAGTCCTTTCTAATTAAAATTCACACACATTCATACGGATACATCCGAAACTAACTTGGGGTAAGTATCTTGGATATTTAGCATGCAGACTGGAGCAGCCAGGGATCAAACCACCGACGTTCTAAGTAGTAGATGCTCTACACCTGAGCTACAGCCACCCCCATATAGCGTGACAATGAGAAAAGTGAATCATGTCTTCACTTTACGATTACATCATTCAGCTCATTCAGATTAAGAGTCCAGCCCAAGTCCAAGTGAAGTGTTACAAAGAGGAATTTATAACAAATAGCTTTACAAGCTTAAATTCATGGAGATTACTGTTATATGGAAACACCTAAAGAAAATAATAATAACAATATACAGGGAAAAAGCAAGTGCTGCATGGCTCTAGAGGTTTATCCAACAGGTGTTTATTAGTAGTGTGAACACAAGCTCAATATAAAAAAAATTAAATTAAAAAGGAATTGCTAAATATAATTGCCAAAAATCATGTAACAAGTTTATTCTTGGTTTGTTTTGCCTGCTGAATTGCTCCAAGAATAAACTTGCGACATGATTTTACCCTAAACAGAGTGGCTCAGCAACCCCTCCTCCTCCTCCCCTTGTTGTTTTTTAAAAAAAAAAGTAGAGCTTTGGTAACACAGCATGGGGTTTCAAACGCTACTAATTGAAAGAAACCCCCTAAAAATGGGTTCATAATTAATTTTATCCAGTCAGTACTGGATCCTGTAAAAAGAGAACTTCTTGCTTTGTAATCAGCACCATGCACAAAGCTGTGAACAACACTGTAACTCCCCATTGCAACGTTAATGGTTCCTGAAGCTTTACTTTCATTTTCAAACAGGCTGTGTGCTCCCTAGGGGAGATCATTCAGTGTGTAGAGCCTAAGGGGGCAAAGAAGGAACCTCTTAATAGAGCTTCCTAATGGCAGTTTCCACGGTTACCGCCTTCAAAACAAAACCCCAGTTACCATCCCAACATCACCGGGCCTAAGAGCATGCAGCTCAGCTTATTCAGAGTCTGGTGACAGGTCCAATGAAAGCCTGCTGTGAAACAATGCCTGACTGACTGGAGCGAATCCAGTTATTTATTCTCCATCCCTCCCCCTAAAAACGCTGATGTCACCTTTCACTTTCCCTACCGACCTACAAGCCAACTGACAGCGTCACTGACTTTCTCAACATGACCCCTGCGTTGTGCTGGAAAAAGATGTGGGTGATAAACAACGCATCATTCATTTCTCACAGTCACAAGATGACACTGCACATTAGTAAAGAATAGAGCCATTCATTCCAGCCACGTTATTTTTATCTCTACTGTGTATCCATAAATAGCACTTCTATTAGGATACGATAAAATGTTGTTCCTGAAATAGCAGATGAATAAACAAGTTTTGAAAGTGGGGATGTACACAGCTGCACATTTGGCATTTAGCTGCAATGTCGCCAAAAGTAAACAGGAAAGAAACGCGTGTATGAGAGTCATCAATGTGACCAATAAACCTGTTAGAAGGTCACAAAGATATTTAAGATAAAATAAATTACAGCAGAGTGTTTGGCAATACACAGTAAATAAGAAACCGAGTATAGAATAAGCAATTTATCCGACAGGTTACTCTTTTTGTGTGTTTTATTACACAACTTCCTGAGTTTGATGTGTTGTGATGGATTGCTTCCATTAGCTGGAAAAGGTTTTTAATCAGCTAGGAAGGATCATAACTCTAGTGACAGAGGATTTGACAGCAGGGTGGCAGCAGCACGTTTCTTGAGAATACCAAATGTTGCTTTGTTCTTGTAGCAAAACAAATAAGAACAGCAAAGAGTAAAGAACACAGCTCAAAGAGCTTTCCAGTGAAAGACATGTAGGCCCATAAAGCCCACAGAGCGAACTGGAAGTCAGTGAATGACTAGATTTGGTAGTTTTAGATATATTCACACTATGATTACATACATAATTGCTGACTTGAAATGATGACTGACCCACAGACTCTGTGCACCTGATTAGTTGTAATAGCTAAAATCACTGTCCTGATCAACCCCTCTCTGCATTATTAATGCTGAAGCAGACTAAAATTAGTACTGGGAAGCAAACTGGAAGAGTATCGGTATTCCAGTTTTTCAAGCTTGACGTGAATTTTTCCAATACTACTTAACCGATGAACAGGAAAATAGACAAAACACCCACTGTGGCTTTTCAAGGGTTTCAACATACAAAATTACTGACTACCAGGAGCGTCATGGAGCAAACTCAGAGGTTCTAATTATATGACACAACAATTATTAGCAAACACTTCACTCTAAAGGAGAAAACAACAAAGCAACATAAATCATTTGACACTAGAGCATGATTAATACAGGATTTTTAATGCCGATAACATTACTGCCCTCTATTGGGCAAACTATACAATGTAATACTCCTTACATAGTTGAAGGGTGTTTCTGTCATTTTTTATCCATTGTAAATTCTGACACCAATAGGTTATCAAGTAGCTAATAACAGCCAATATAATCAACTTGCTGATAATTTGACTATTTGTAATCCCCCCCCCCAACCGATGCCACCGAATAGCAAGAGAGTTAATGCTAGCTACCAGCTACTAGCAGCTGTCCTGCAAAGTTTGGAAGAGAAAGCTGAAAGGAAGTTTGTCTTAGCTCTGCTGTGGAAACAGTAAAAGCAACGCAAAAAGTGACATTACACTAAAAGCAGAACAGGCCATCTGTTTAGGACTGATTATAAAGACCTCATTATATTAGTAACAGAACCTAAATGGAATTTATTAATTATTTTGATTTTTTTTTTTTACTTTATACATTTATTTTTTCATGACAACAGTGAAATTCATTATATTCAAGAAAGTCCTGAAAGGTGAATGGGCCAACTAGCAAGAGTTCTATACATCTGGAGGAGCAATTGTTGGTCAAAAGTGTTGGTGCTAATGGCCACCTGCAAAATAACCGATCTCATTAAGATGAGTGAGCATCAACCTTTACTCTCTATACCACATCATCTGAATATAAATTAGAGATGGACCAATCCAATATTACATATCGGTCCGATACTGACCTAAATTACTGGATCGGATATCGGAGAGAAATAAAAAATGTAATCCGATCCATTAAATATCACAAAAGCACCTCACAAAAAAATTTTTGGAGAAAGCTATCCCAGAGAAGTAAAGCAAGTGTGTAAGTTCATCTCTGAATGTTCGTAAAGCATTCCCACGTTAAGCTTAACAACCGATATATGGAGCGACTGCCTCTCTCTCCCTCCCTCTCCTGCTGCTACTTCAAATTGAAACTGATCAACGATCAGCTGATCGGCTTTTCTGTCGCGACCCCCGTCTCTCTTGTTTGTTTTTCACCCACTTTGCAGCAGAAAGAGGAAACCAGGCTGAACAACAGCAGCACGTTTAAGCTTGATAAGCTGTTGTTAGAATTTATTTAAGATTACTTTCTACACCAGGATCTAGCAAAGTTTTGCCCGGGGGCCAGGTAGGGCATTAACAGGGAAAGGGGGGCACAAAAACACACTTTTCTTTCTAATTCTCATGTCTAGCTTTTAATAAATAATTACCTGAATCTTACAACCAAAGTTTTCATCTGATGTAAAATGTATAGAAATCCATTATTGTATATAGTAACTATTAAGTCAAATTTATAACCTAGAAAGCTACTGTACTTTTTCCTTTGCAATTCTGTTGAAGAAAGATGTTGAATCTATTTAATTACTGTAGAAAAATTATAGACTTCTGTGCATTTTTTTTTAAACACATGCTTTAAATTCAAGTTGATTACGTCAATTAAGCATTATGGGGGGGGGGGGGGGGTCCCTATTTTTTTTTTTTTTTTTTTTTTTTGCTGGCAACCCTGTTAGTTAGGTTGTTTAATATTTCCACTAAGTACTCTTTAAAATGCCACAATAGGGAGGATGGTGTAGGTTTACGTTAAATTGATTAAACAATGTTTGACTGAAACTGTTTAACAGATTAGAATGTTAATGGAAAAAATGTCTTTTTTGCATCACGTTTATAAGATCGCAAGCAACCTAAAAGGGAGACGTGGGTGGTCAAACTTAACAGATATAGGTCAGAGACCAGCCAATTTGACGAGGAACGCATCAGACAACTGAAATGGGTGCATAGTATAAACTATTTTCCTCGAGTTAACAGATGTGTTTGTTTGGCTAATAGCCTTTCATTGAAGAATAATCTGAAGACATAGACGTGAATGTAGTGGATATGGACAGCTGCGAAGCAACACCTGCATGACGTCACAGGGAAGTTAGACTAAATCTTTTAATCACAAAGCAGACAATGAACTTCTTTTTTTTTTCTAAACATTTCTGTGTGTTGATCAGGCTTGCCCGCCGCTAAACAAAACTCCTGCTTAAATCTGCTTAAATCAACAACTATCCGATGTCATAAATGCTTGTTTTTTTGGAAAAGGAAAAAAAGAAGTGGTAATGTCCTTGAGCTACAGCGACGTGATGTGAATAAACTCAGTGGGAACTGTTCGAGGATTTACAAGTTCCTACAAGACACCTTTAAATGAGGCCTCTGACAGCTTGGCACAAAGACAGTGTGATTGATGGGTCTGCTTACCTGCAGAAAGGTAGCTTTGAGGAAGTCGCCGTGACACATGAGCAGTGAATGGAGTAAACAGCTGGAACTTTTGACCCTGTACCCGCTTTTGATCAACACTACGCCGCTCTGTAACTCTGCCATTATGTCACACTAATTGTTCCCTTGTTTGAGTAAAACACATTATTGCACTCAGGTTGGAGGCAGGCTGTACTGCCAACACTGGTCACACTTGAAGTCTCTTTGTAAACAGAGGACAAAGTTGATTCATAAAAATAATCTTTGCAATTATGCAAACAGAAAAGTATTACACTTGAAGGAATGACCTCCAGAAAGGTAGAAAAAAGTGCCTTTGCCTGGTCACGATGTGCACATATCATGTTTTGCAGCAGAGCTTGCTTTCGGATTGGTTGAAGGTCCTGTTTACACTTGCATGATGCCCTCTGTTCGAAACCTGCTTCTTTCTCCTCTGTGCTGTTAGTAAATCATAAAGATTAAGATAGTTTTTCTTTTTTACCCGCTTTTTCTGGAAGAGAGGTAAAATGTTAACCTGAAATGTTTATATGAAAAAAAATGCACTAATCTTGCTAATCTTAAGGATTTGGATTTCAGCAAACTCATAATATCTTCTACTTAATGCTTAGAGTGTGGGTTTTACAGGGATAATTTGTGGAGATATTGTGCTTCGAGACGGCTGAAAAGACATGAAGAGGCTTTTGAAAATGGATGTGAGGATTAGAAATCTTAACTAGAAGGGGGACGCCGCTCACTCCCTAAGGGGCTGGAATTTCTTCACTCCACTGTTCCCAGCTAACCCCCACACCCTCTGCTCTTACAAATAACAGAGCGGCAGGAAAGGCTCTTTAATTATAGGAGGTGTGTGCGTGATGTGATGTCTTTTAAAGCATAATAACCCCAACTGTAATTAGGAGCATTTGATGCGGCCGATGGCTGTCACTCAAAACCTGTGAACACATTTGCTAGAGGGCAGTCTGACACCTCCCAACTGTTTCTTTAGCCAATCAGGAGGGCAGTGGTAGCGACCTGAAAAGTTTATACATCATGAAAGAGGGCTCCTGGTGTCTTCTAAATAAGATCCAACTAAAGTAATTCATGCGCTACTGGCACAAGCAACAAGCACACCACTAATTAAACACTCAGAGCACGCTGGATGTTCAGTTGGCCTACTTTAAGCTGTTTTTTAAAAAATCTGCTCCAAGGCAGTACGATAATCACTGGGAGGATGGTAACAGAGATGGGGAGGAGTCATGCACCTCTGATCCAAGGCTCACTGCACACCTAAAAAGAGCGCGGCTAGGATGTGAATAGAGTTGCACCCAGTGTTGTGATGTCTCTTTGGCACTTGACATACTCCACTTCCTCCATAAATAAATCAGGGGGTCAATCCAGGTTAAGTGGCTGGATAAAGCATGCTAAAATATCCTCTTTCTGATTTGGTGCTCACAGTTTATACAAGTTTGAGAGTTTGCGTGTTCAGATTGTCTCTGTTGTGTCCAACAAAAACTTAAGTGCTTTAATATTAAGGTCCCGGATTAATCGTCCTTATTTAACTGCTGATAATGTTTTGATAAGATGAGATTTTAGCTGGTTGTCCATTCACAATAGACACACCTGTTGTTTATGTTATCTATGGCTGGCATGAGTTCAAGACATCTTGGCAGGGGGTGGAGGTGGATGACTGGGCATGCGGTGTTTGATTGGTCTGCTGTTATCTGCAGCACCTGAGGCATTTCTACATACTGTCACATATATAATTTAGTGCAAAAAAACAGCAAGCGGGTTTAACTGGTAAAGTAGGTGGGCCAAAAGTCTCCTAAAAGCAGATAATGATCAACAAATACGGCTGTTAACGTGTAAACTAACCCGAAACTAATTTACCACTCACCACCTGTTAAGATATTTATCTGCAGTTTATTTTTCTGTTTGCTTCTTTGTGATTAGAACTACTTTCAGTAAGAAATGACAACAGCCTGATGATTGTATGGATATAGATAATTAGCATAAAACTGATTATAATATAATTACATTTATTGCTCTTCAACCATGAAGTGAGGCAGATATTTTCAAACCTTTTATTCAACTGTTATAATCTACAGGCTCATGGGGTGTAACTGAGTGAAGTGTGCTGGACAAACGGTGGAACAATGTCACAGATTCTTTGTGTCCATATAAAAACTTATTCATACTCTATACTTTATGAAGATATAAAAGCCCACTCTTGCTTCAGGTCAGGGAGATTTGTGGGCATTCACTTATGCACAACATTTTAGTCAGATTGAAATCTGGACTTTGACTGGACTGTTTTTTCAGTCACTCTGTTGCAGATTTGCTACTTTGCTTGGGATCATTGTCCGGTGGCATGGCTAATATTTAACATTCTAACTGAGGAGTTATGTCTGAGATTCTTTGAGCACTGCAGAGCCTGACCTTGTGGTGAATTTTCTGGGATGTCCACTCCTGGGAATATTGATATTCGTCTTGAAGGTTATTCACTTGTTATTCAATCCTTCTCATTGTATGAATGATGAACTCCAAATTGTTTGGAAACAACTATATAACCCTTCCCAGACTGAACAAACAGCTGATATCTGTCCTCCTCAGCAACTAACACACCTGGAGCCTCCAGACCTGCAAACTGATAAAACATCAGCGTTCAGCATATTTACAGTTGCTGATGCTCAGATAATCAAGTACATGTGATTAGCAGCAGATAACTCCTCTGGATACCTATATGATTTCACACACTGGTTCTATAGTTTGCCTTAGTTTTTGTTAAATGACACATTAATGACATTAATGGCTAAAGACCAGATGATTTTTTTATGTATTGATACATAAAACATTAGAACTGAAAGAAGATGTACTCAGAACATCACTGTTCTGAGGTTTTGGAGATCTTATTCAATTTCGTTCTGCTGAATTCCTTTAGTTTTTATTGCCATCTTAATTCCTGTTATTCTAGTGATGTTGAGTTTTGAATTCTTATGTTTTTGTCGAGTTTTCCAAATTTTTTGGCTCCTCTTTTAATGTCATTTTATTATTTAGCATAATTCTAATGCTCCAGGTGTTGTCCCGTTTGCCCTTCCTCTGTCTCATCTATGTGTTAAGAGCTCATTATAGTCACCACAATGGTTGTGTTACAGGCAAACAGTGCAAATCACTACAGGTAAGTCACAGTTTCCACATCTGGTTCTAAACCCTAATCAGTCCCATCTTCCCCTTCATCTTTATCAAAGTGTCTGTTTTGTTTTGTTGTATTAAATTGGAACTCTTGATTTTTTTGCGTGTGCTTTCTGTTTCATTTTGGACTTTTGCTTTAGCCAGATCACAGGTTCCCTTTTTGCTCAGTGACTGACTTCACGTCACTTTAATCTAACTAGCTGTTTGGCTCCCAGGAAACCACAGAAAACCATATACTTTTCCCTTCACAGAACATGAAATAAAAGTGAGATTAGAATTCTTCTTAAGTGCCTTTTCATTCCCACATCTTAAAACAGACCACAAGTGTGCATTATCTTTTGTTTAACTTTAATTGCAGCACATGCTTTTCTTACACCACAGATTCGCTTCTGTGATAATGTTAAGATTTGTTAAGGGTGTAACAATTATGAAACCAAGCCAGAAACTGCAATAGAGAAGTCTGTAACTGACTTATGGAGACAAACTAAGTGTTACTCACTTAATCCCTATTCTATAATTCACAAAGAAAGAACAGTGAAGGATACAATAGTCTTACTTTACAAATATGTCATTATTATTGAGCCACTGCACTTCCTGCATCAGCGTATCAGCATTAGTACTGTGATATTGGCAGATTGGCCACATGCAGTGTGTGTTCCTTAACAGCACATGAGGTGCACATAAAATATGTGCACCTCATGTGCTGTAGATGTATCTATTTATTCGATCTAGCGGCTTCTTCATCACTTAAAATTCAAAACTGCTGCAGCTAGTGAGGCTGGTGTAATGGGATGGAATTGTAAGTAAAAGGTAGCATTTGTTTAGGTTGGGCATAATTTTGTGTGTGAATCCTGTTAATCTGATATTTTCAGTTTAAGTCTATATGTGTCTATGTGTATGTGAGCAAAAGAGCGCTTTGGAGGAAGTCAAATGACTTCTATGGCTTGCTGAGAGACAATTCAGGAAAGCATATTACTGTCATAGAATCTGTTAATGGAAAAGATTCTGATGTTGTTGTACATTTGCTCAGACATTTTTAAGAAATCTCTAACCAGATAATAAAAAGGGAAAACTGAATTTCTCAGCTTTTAAAGTACTCACCCTCCTTCACTCTCTGCTTCCTCTGAGCTCCGGCCTGTAGCTCTGGCCTCAGCGACAGTGGCCGCAGTTCTTTTCCTTCGTGTTGGCGTAGTCCTGTGCAGAAAGCCAGTTCGCCGTGCCTCTTCACGTCCCCTGAACTCCTCTCTGACCTGGTCTTGCAGCGATGGCAGAGCGTTCTTCAACGCCTTCATTTCATCCTTCAGCTCTGACACACACTGAATCAGGGCTTCAAGGCGATCCAGCACTTCGGCCTGACCGCTGGGCAGACCAGGACCATCCACCAGCGTGAGACCATACCCTTGCTCATTAGTGCGGTGAAATTGGAATCCCGGGCACGAGCCTCTTCGCCGAGACCTAAAACTTTGGTAACACACCACAGCCAAGCTGACACCAGCCACTCCAGCCAACGCTCCCAAAACCAGTACCTTGCTGTCTGTCTGGGCCATCCTGCAAACCTGAAGATACGCAAAGAAAAAGACAACCTGAGGGTCACTGACTGCAGAAACTTTGCTGTGAAAGGAAGATTGTAGTTAATGAATTGCTAATTCTTTTGAGGCTGCGGCCATCCCTTTTGCTTTCACACCTTTTCTTACCACACTTCTCCCTTCTAGTCAGCTTTGCATGAGTACATTTTGATACAACACTATTGCCAACAAGCAGCCATTTCAGCATTGACCTTCTGTGGCTCACCCTCCCCATGAAGGGTGTCTATAATTGTCATAAGCGCAGCTCTCATGCCAGAATTCTTCTACATGACTGTGGTTTTGTGAACTGAACTAAACTCAGAGATATATTGTATTTATACTGTTTGAACAGCCATTTCCTCAAAATGAGTTTAATATGTTATGATAAGTTTGCTACATTTTTTTAGCTTTTAAAGTGCTTGAAACACTATAGCTTCAATATAATGGGTTTAAAATATATTTGATTTTCACATCCTTAAAAAAAATGATGGAAAATATTGAAAATTTTCCATGATATAATTTTTTTCCACCATGCTAACAGAGAAAAACAAAAGCCCTTTCACTCACATGTGTCTCATGACTTGCATGAATGATCAGTGTCTGAAAGGAGCATTGTCAACACTGATTTCAATATGTACTTAGTTCTTGCAGAAAGATTTGCCTGCACAGGGTCTACTTAAAGTGAAGCAAGGACACAACAGCGAGAGTTTAACTATATGGAAAACAACATTCTCGAGTTTGGATAATAGGCTATACTTTGCTTTCTTTAAGACAAATGATCATGGCATTTAAATTCACATTACACTTCCGTCCAACTTTAGCATTTGAACCCCTTTCTGATTAACGAAGCACCAGATATGAAACACATAAAACGAGACTCTGCCAGCACTGAAAATTTCTAACATTAGTCAGCAACAAAGTGTTTAAACAAAGACACATGCTAGTAGTGGCTAGCCTCAGATAATTGGATCAACACATAATCTTCAAGGGAGCGTGTCAGCCAGCAGTCAAACAGCAGCTATTGCAGCCCGAGCACATTAAGAAATTTAAAAGCTTTCACGGTTTTCCTTAGCAGTAGCCTATGAGATACCACAGCTTCACTAGAAGCACAGAAGATATCTGTGTTAATTAGCTTACAATATCATGAAGTTATGCTGCTAGCTCTTAGTCGCCAGTTACCAAACGATGTGCCAACGTTAAAAACAGAGCGACACGCTAACGTCACACAGGTACAAAAACATAAATTGATCGCTTTCAGTAACAGAGAATCATCTCGAGGTCTTACATGAATAAAATGTACGTAAAAGTAATGAAAAGTGACATTAATATACACCTTACTGTAAGGTAGGGAAGGAGGCACTTGTCGGCTTAACAGCTATCTGGTGCGACAGCAAAAACATTCCGTGCTGGCTCAGGCGCCGAAAGGAAGAGTTCCGGTTATGTGCCAAAAACAAAAATTGATTGCTGATGGTTCTGTGTGCTTATGTTTAATATATTTGGTTAAACTGGTAAATAGAATGCTGTCGACGAGTTTATGAATGGGCTATATATATATGAAAAAAAGAAAATAATAATAATAAAGAAAGCCTGTATTGCAAAGACTTTTGTCACTGCGCTATTGTGCCTTATCTGTGTTCTACATTATATTTTATTGAGCCCTTTTTTGGCCACTTCAGATATTTAATGCATAGCTATTATAATATATCTGTTGTAATTTCTGCCACCGCTGCAGTTTCTGCTGTCACAAGATTTCTCTTGAAAATCACATTTTAAATTTCAATGAGCCATTTCTAAAATTATTAATTAATTTATTCATCTATCCCTTTTCTTAACCTCTTATTCTGAGGGGACAGAAGGTTCTCATGGCATAGCTGTCATAGGGTGATAAGCAAGATACTCCCTGCACAGGTCACTAATGCATCACAGGGCCACTAATGACATGTTTAGTAGAAAGAAAACTCCAAATTTACATTAGGTCTGCTTCCCTGTCTGTATTTAAGCCATTCATAAAAACAATCCTTTCTACCCTCTACCCTCAGTGCACAAGAAACTTTATTTTGTTAGTTACTGATTTATTTTGAGTATGTTCATTTGGGAGAAGCAACAGTGTAAGAGCCACTGCTTCTATTTCACCAGGCAGAATGTGGGTGGATCATTTCAGTTACTCCCACTGATGCAGCTAAAACCCTGTTGGCTGTCAAATATCTTATTGCTTATCTGTGCTACACTGTGCTTACATGCATAGAGCACGATGTGGCTTTGATGGAAGAGACTTCTCAGGCTCCAGCTCTAATGTTAACAATTCTAATACTGCTTACTGTGTAGTGTGCAAAAGCATTGATCTAGCCCTGTCCTATTTTTATTTTTCTTCCCAAGAGACAGACTATATTGTTTTGAAGGCTCTCCAGATTGTCTAAAGGGCTTTCAAAGTTTTCACATAATGAAACACTATCAACCATGGATTGGCTGAGTACAGAACAAAAGGCAGCAAACATGTAAAGAAGAGCTTTGACATCTTTCAAGAATCCTGGAAAACTATTTCTGAAGAATAAGAAATGAAATAGGGTTGACTAAAGATTTTTGCACATTACTGTATATTCAGCTGAACGTGTGCTCACATATGCTCTACGTGGCAGTACAGGCCTACACTCTAACAGAACAAAAACAAATCACGGAACATGCCTTTTCCTATCTTCCAACTATCTCTGTGAAACATGTCCTTCATGTTGATAAAGTGAGCTTTGATATGAAATGGATAATGCACAAACAACATCCTTATATGCCATTCAGATCCTTTTCCTTCTTGTTGCACTCCAATGTTTGCACTGCAGTCACCTTTTTTAAACTTTACTTGTTGCATCTGTCAATTTATTTTTCAGTTTCTAAACATTCCTCGCTTCAATTTTTTCTCAACTTGGCTTCAACATGCGAGTTAATAATCAGGCAAAGAGTGATCAAGGTCCACTACAATAGCAAATGTGCCAGAACTGCATTTAGAAAACACAGATAATAACTGCTTCAAAATGTTGTGTTCTTTACAATTACAATCTCTAACGAAAGTGCAAAGGCTTTGTCATCTAATTCGTTTTTAAAAATCCTTTTATGTAAAACTAGTAGCAATTATTCTGAAATAATAAGCACAAACAATGACTCACCGCTGTGTATGCTTCACTCACACAAGTGTCTCTCTGCAGTGAGCCTGAGCAGAATGTCCTCCAGGATTTAAAAAAACTGCTAAGCACACGTATTATCACTGCATAAACCTTGGACCTGCACTCTGCAGTCATGGAACTGTCTTTACATGGTCTGATTAAACAGAGAAGCACTAAAGCCTAAAAAAAAAGATCTTCAAGGATATCAAGCTTTATCTGATAGAGTTTCCCTAGTTATCTAGTTATCAACATATATCATGTCCAATACAAATCTCCAAAAAGGTGACCTTGAATTATGGCAAAGGCCAAAAATCATTGAGTTTTGTATTTTTTTTAATCATCCTTTTCTGTTTATTTACATTAGTATTAGCTGATCTTCTTCTTCCTTCATGCTTTTTTTAATCTGCACATAAAGACAAGTTCATGATTAATGGTTTGAGAAACATTTCATTCAGGGGAGGGAAAAGAAAACAACCAACAAATGTCCTTGATGACCTTACGAGTGGGTGAATTACATAAATGACTTCTTTCTAAGTTGACTGTGTTTATTTGATTTGGAAGATGAACATGAGATCTCTAAATGGATGTTTCCTTTAGCCTATAGAGAGGGAGGTAAGCACACTTTCTTGAAAACAGGGGTAATGAGGAGTTCCCTTGCATAATATGCCGTGGGAATCGCTACGTGCAGTTTCTTCCTTGCTCTCTGAAAGCTGTATTGTTCCTTAGCCCACAGCCTGCATCCAGTTACCACAGGGAACAAAAAGCCCACCTGAAACCCAGAGGCATGGTGGTGCAAAAAGGAGAAGAAAAAAAAAACAAAGCTTGGCCAGCAGCTCTGGGTTGGCCTCACAGATGAAGATATGGCGATAAGAGAGGCGCACCCAGCCATGGCCTTGCTCCCGTCGGGTCAAGGCTTGGAGATGAGCAGATATTGTCAACGATTTTGTTTTATCCACTCAGCACGCATCTGCCAAAACTTTCATATCGCAGAATTGCCTTTGTGCACACACAGAAGCTCATCACAGCTGTCAAACAATATGTGGGAGAAATAAGGCATCGCTATCAGAACTGCACACACAAACCACAGTGTGAAGCCTCATTGTTCCCTGTCGGTCTTGTAGTAGGAGTGTGCATGTGCATGACATGCCTACCTCAGTGGGAGGAAAAACTTCTGTATCAGTTGCGTGCCGTGTTAACAGATAGTTTAAAGACTCATTCAGCCATGAAGATGTGGCTACTGTTGTGTAACAGAATGCACAACATCACGTTCGTGAGGAGCTGGGGAAGTCTAACTCACAGCACTACCTGATGACTATCTCAGCTGCAAGCACTCAGTGTTCTTATCCTCAGGTCTGCCAAGAGTCTCAGCTGTAGTGAATTAATGTGTACGTCCCCCAAGGTTAGAAAACCAACAAAAATCAACACAAACCTGTGAGTTGCATCCCAGTTAAACTGAAATTCTTCCTGCTGAAAGTCATGGTCCTGCTTGTGCGGGGGCTTATGCTATGGTGTCTGGCAGGTTAACTGGGTTAACCAAAATTAGTTTTTCAGGCTTCATCTGTGGATGAAACATGAATATTTTTCCAAGACATGATCCCAGTTTAAAAGTATTCCCGTCAGTCTGCAATAGCGGCTTCCAACTGCGGTATTACTCAGCAGCATGAATAGCATTCCTGCATGTTTGCATGGCGAGCTGTCTTCCCTTTTCCCATTGCCAAATGAATCAATGTCCGTTTCCTACATAATTTTGGCTTGAGCTGTAAAAGTATGCACAAGTAATAACTATTTTTCTAACTGAATGCAGTCAAAGTATAGACGATAACAGAGATTAAGTGAACATTAAGTGGCCTTGAACTTCTGTCTCCTCATCATTTTCAAATTAATCATCTCTTCTTGCATTAATTTTTTTATGCTCTCTTTTTTCTGTATGGCAGGTTAACCATAACCCCAGCATTTTATGTTGATGTTGTATGGACATTTACATAAAATCCCAAGTCTGTTTTTTCTTTTGTTGTTTGATTGGATCCCTCATAAGCTGATAAAATATGTAAAACTGCCACACAAGACAGGACAAGCACAAAACCTTGTAATAAAGCAAATGTAAAAAGAAAATAAAAATGATAATAATAACAAAAAGATACCAAAAATAAGTAACTAGAAGTAATTTTTTTGTGTTAGTGATAAGTGACCTGCTCTTTTTAACTTAAAGCCTTGGAGGAGATTAAAGGACTGCAGCAGAGTTTAGTCTCAAGAGTCAACAGAAACACAATGTTTTAAAAATGTTAATTCATTGTATATTCAATTATCTTCAGACAAAATTAGTATTTCAGCTGTTTCCTGTTGTTTTCTTTCCTAAAAATATTTCTTGGTAGAAACATAGGTTCAACAGGAAACATCATTTTCTCCCTTGTCTAATCAAACTCCCGTTCCCTTCTCTGACGGTCACTGCACCATGGTGTGGCAAACAGAAATAAATGCACTCTATGTTCTGAAACAAAAATGATTATAATTGCCATACCCAAAACTGTAAACATATTCTACCGAAACCAGAATATATATTTGCATCCTTTTCCAGGTTCAGAAGTGAGATCCACCCAGGTCAAGTTTGGTAATGGCGACCCTGTTGGAGGATTAGCCTGTTAAAGCTTAAAATCTGAAATAATTGCCAGAAAATTTATTGAGCCATCTGACAAAATTATTTAAAATTAAAATTTACATACATGACTTTTAATTTGTAATTTATTTGTGATATCTGGCGGCTTGTTTTTTAATTGCTTAAAATGCAATTTATTCAGGTTTTCAGGGGGGGAAATCACACTGCTGATGTAGAAGTCTCAACAACTGAAAAAACCCTGTATTTATCAAATATGACACACTAGGCATTAAGGGGTTAGGGCACTGTCTTCACTTACCTGACTTGTTGGTGCTGTGCATGTCTTATATTAAGCGAAGTCACTTTCGATAGCACTCACCACACCATAATGTGTCAGATTGTTGCTTAAAGACTATACAAATCATCAATATGACATCAAAACTGCGTTTTAAAGGTAAACGTGTTACAGTTGTTTTATTAACTACACCAGTTTTCTAATTCATGCACAGTTTTGCAGCGTTTCATATTGGTTATAAAGTGAATTAGCTTGCGTTGCACAGATTTCCATCCTGACCATTTATTTGGTCCAATTCTAATCTGGCTTCTAATCTGATCATTTCAAAATTCAGCCAACAGCAGCTTTAAGGGGGATTTTGGGGTTAACAAGTTATGAATTCTAGGAAAACCTAAGACAGGCCGATTGCATCGAGAGACCTCTCTGTGACTTTTGATTGCGTAGTTTAATGATTTCTTCCTTCCTTGTATCCTCCCCTGCAGTGACAATCAGTCATGCAATCGGACACTGAGCATTCCTCCAGAAGGAGATACACATCACTCACAAATTTGTGGGCCAGATTTCTCTTGAGATTTTTGTCCACAACAATAAAAATGTTTATCTACTCAAAACATGGAGTACTTGGTAGGACTACATGATTGCCTAACAGCACAGCCAAATACAACAGCAGCACATAGCTGTCCTTGAACTTTGATCAAACCTCCCTGTCCTCTCCATTTACTATGTAAACACACAAGGTCATGACACTTATCTTCTGAGAGATTAATGCAGTCTATCAACAACATTTCAGCTGTCAGTATTTTAAATTTATGTATGAAGGTCATCCTGTGCTGTAAAGGGGAAAAATATGTTAATTATTTATCTCATTGAAATTACTCTGCATATATGTAAGTAAGCTACATAAAGTCAGTGGTAAAATGAAAGTGAAAGTGCTTTTTTTTTTTTTTCTTTTTTTATATGTAGGCAAGATGTGGCCAGAAGGTGGCGCCTAAAGAATTAGTGTTGAGATGCACCAGATGGACGAGCTGTGGATGAGGATCACTGTCAGGACTGGATATTTGATGCAACGGGACACATTGCTCAACCTCAGTATCCTCAGCAAGTCTTTATTTTAATAGAACAAACTAAGTTTCATCACTAGTCTCTGCTGACTGAGACACAACAGCCCTGTGTGGCTGAGAAGAGAATAAATCCAAGATCAAGATAACCTGCTCTTAAACACAGCTTGCACTTGATGTCGACAGCTCCAGACACATTATCCAGTCAGCATTTGTGCATGTCAAGGTGAGGACAGTATGAGTCATGTCTATCTGGTTACATTATGTCTGCTCTACTCAGGTAGACCAAAATAAGATAATTAGATATTATCAAGTGCAAATCAAGCTCCACTTACTGTCTGTACAAAACACCAAAGCCATAATGCCATGCAAGTCTGTAATGTGTTTTAAAATATCTTTTTTGAGCTTTACGCCTATCATTACCAATATAGTAAACAATATAGGAACAGATGTCAGAATAGCACTCTCCCAGATGACCAAATAATCCAAAATAATTCAGTGTCTAATAAAATCAACCACATCATAAAAAAATAAAAAGATATGAAGAACTTGAACATTTGGGTCGGCTGTGGAGCCATTTAGAGCGGGACTAATCAGAAGGCCAGTAGTTTGATCCGAGATCCCTGCAGTCCATGTATCAAACACTCCTTGGGCAAGGTGCTAAACCTTAGAGTTTAGCACCTTGCCCAAACTTGCCCAGACTTTAGCCTCTGTGCTTCTGTGTGAGAGAGTGGGAATCTTAGTTAAAAGTGTTTAGGTGGAAGTAAAAACACTGTATAAATATGTGAGTCTTCAGGTGAATAAGAATCACATTTATTCAATTGAGTAGAAAGTTGCTAAATAACATGTTAGCTGCTAGTAAACATTACACTAACATCTAAGCTAATGTGAATGCTAACCTGCTAGCTGATGTTATCCTCGTTTGTATTACTAGCAAAAGCCCACCCAGGTTTTCACATTTTGTTTTAAAGAAGTTCCAAATTTCATATTTAGTGGTGACTTAAACATAATTCCATCATCGAAATTTTGGAGAACAATTTTTTTTTGAAACACTTTAACTACAGTATACGCCAACGAGAACATAACATGAATGAATCCCAATTTTTTTGAACCACTAATGCGAGGCAGGATGGATCGAAGCATCCAAGCTTTTAGGTTGTTTACATCAAATCCTTAAACTAAGATCTGAATTTCACAGCAGAAATCACGACTCTTCAGACCAGGAAACATTTTCAAAAGCATATTGAAACTGTGATGTCTATGTTACCATGAGTCAGCTGGCCTCATAACATGTTTTGTCTCTATTACAATATCAGGGCTGAACATCTTAAAGCTTGCCCCTAAAAATACCCCCATAATTTAATAAAGGAAAAAACCCAGGTAAACTAGTAAAATAAAATAAAAAAGAAACTGTAAGATGTAATAATATAGCCTGAATTAAATAGCATTTAATTACACTGGAATCATGCCCTCAGTTGCAGACTGTACTATAGAGTGTGAACAATGAAATGAAGCCAAATACAGTGAGAAGCTAATAATTCAGCATGTGCAGTAGTCTCAGGAGACTCTGTTGCTTCAAAGAGCAACAGAAGTTGTAGTGCTTCCTTGTTTTCTTTTAATCAATCTTTAATGATTTCATAAAAAATGGAATGGTCAATCTACTGAATTCACTATCACGGCAAGAAAGAGGTGAGTCGTACACAACATCACAGAGTTCACAGCTATTAATGTTGTCTGTCCTCAGTCGGTGTAAATCGTGCTTTCTATGCTGATGGGAATGTAGACACAGTATAAAAGGTAAGATTAAAGAAAGGAACTGCAAAGAGCTTGTTTCATGTAGTTGCAAATGTTTTATTCATCTCACATTGAACTGCTGCACCATCCAACACTTTGTCTGAAATCTTTAAATCATTGTGTTTTCTTCTTTTTCCTAAAGTGCTGCTATCAGAGGACATAAAGGTTACATTCTAGTTCGCACTGGCCAAACCCATGTCAGACTTTCTCCAACATTGATCGTCACGACAATATCATTACACACTAGCAGCTAGGACAGTAAAAACTTTGATTCTTCTGTCTTGTGAGCTCATGTCCGGCCATAGTGAGATACTTTTAACCAGAGGATAGAAAATACATGAAAAGTGGCTCCCAGATGTGCACATATGTGGCCATCTGGGAGCAGTAGTCCAACCAGTAGTCCAACCAAGAGTTAAAGTAGCTCTATGAAGATTTTACTAGAGATCTGAACAAAGATTTAAAAATACAAATAATTCAATCAACCTCATCAAGAGAACTTAGAGAAAATAAGAAAGTGGCTTTAGACAGAAAGAGAAGCAGGGTTTATCTGTACTTGTAGTCAGTGTTGACAGTGTTAGCCAGCAGCCAGAGGAAGCCCCCCACCCACCCACAAAAATTCCACAACAAGCAAAGACACTTCAGTCGGAGTCAGGACAAGCTGGACCCTATCTGGAATGCTCAGTCACAGTGTTTCTTGTTTATTGGAATGCTAGCCTGTTCTTTGTCACATATACTAAGCTGAGGGTCATCCTAACCTACAGTTAAGCTGGCAATTATTCATACGCCTTCCCTGTTTTTATGTATTGTGAAACAATGTCTATCCTTTATGTTTATCTGCAAAAATATATAAGTAATGGTGGTACAATAGGTATAAACACTTTTTTAGTTTTATTGACATCGATAATTATCCTCAAATTTTAAGGCAAAATACAAAAATTCTTATAAACGTCACAACTTCAAAACATTTTAGTTTTGATTAAAAATCTAAATTTCCTGCACCATGATTCTAAAATCACATGTTGCCAATATATCAAATGTTACTGTGATAAAGACTGAGGAGCTCAGTGTTGACTTGAGGTCAAGATTTTGCTAGCCCCCATGACGCTACGTGGATTCTCTTTTATAATTATTTATTTATGTGTTGTGTTATGTTGGTCTGTTTTTGGTTGTCTGTGTTTGTTTTGAAAATGTGGATGAATGACTTATTTACTGCAGACCAAATATTCCTGTGAACTAAAGTAAGTAACCTGAACCTTGTGACTGCCCATAAAGAGGTTCAAAGCTAAAACACGACTGCAAAACGATTCCAAGTTCACAAGGCTACTGTACAATCCATCATGGGAAGCTCAAGAACACTCAGACACTTTGAAAGTTCCAGGTTGGAAGTTCAAAGTGTCCCCAGTCTTGGCATGGAAGTCATTAGCAATCCAATAACCACTTCCAAGGCCATCCTGAAGAATCTGTCAAACTAGTGGATACAAATTTCAAGGGCTACACTTCAGTGAACTCTTCATTTGGTTTGTGCTCAAGCCCATGCTTCGGAAAGCACATTTGGCATTTACAAAACAGCGCTTGGAGAAGGGAGACGCTTTCTGGTTATTTATTTTGTGGTTTTAGGAAACAAAACTTGAGCTTTCTGGACACATGGGCACAGCCTTTGTATGGAGGACAAAAGCAAGGAAGCATGATGGTGGGAACTGTGGTCAAGGTCGAATGGATCATGATCATGACCCTTGAAGAAAGTGCAAGATATTCAACCTCTAATCTGGGTTTATGCCGTAACTTCACAGCAGTAAGTTCACCAATAATCGTGTGAAGGTTTAGAAGTGGGCATTTCAAAGTCCCGACCTCAGCGCCAATGAAAATTTGCTGAAGGAGCTGAAATTCAAGGCCTTCAACCTAACTCAGCTGGAGGTCTACGGCAAGAAGGAGTGGTTTAGGATACAGGAAGTTAAATGCAGGATCATGGTTACGAACTACAATGACAAAGTAGAAGATGCAATTAAGCAAAAAGAATATTCTATTGATTGCTATGATGGGTATGTGTAATTATAAACACTGACATTTTGCATTATTCTTAACTGTCCATGTTAAAAGTTAAAAAGCATTAAATCGTACTATTCTACTATTATGTATTTGAGCCCTTTGGCAAATTAATTAGGTAAATGACAGACACTGCTTCACAAAAAACAAACAAGCAGGGTATGAATAACTGCGGGCTTAGCTGTATATTCTGCCACTCGCATCTCGCTTCTGTGAAATACTACTTTTTATGTTTGTTTATTGTACTTTAAAACATTAGACATGACCATATCTTGGCCCGAGACAGTTTTAATCCCAAGGATTTCACTTCCTCCTTAGGTAAACGTTAAAACAAATGCTTGTGTTATGCGTCACTTTCAAATCCCACACATCTGCATCCAGATTTACTCATGTATTTACTACTAATTCCACATCCCCACGGATAAATCATTAAACACGAATGAGAAGAATCTCTGGCACCGCCTCTCAGTGGCTCTTGGTGACGCTGATTCATTGGCCACAGCTTCTTATATCACAGTACGATGACTTAAGAGACTATTGTGAAATGATGAGTGTATTTTTATTGCATGACAAATATTCTGACGTGACTTTTTATACTCTTTTATCAAATTTAGTCCTTTAAGTTTAACAGGAATTAGTAATAACGTTTTTAAAAGAATCTTAAAAAAATAAACTCTATGCTCAGTGAATCTACTTATGGTAAAGTAGTCAGTTTTTACTGCTCACCCGCTACTATTGACTTGTGATAGCATCTGATTTGCTCATTTCCTGTGGGCAGACAAGTGACCACGCCACATCCTAGAATTTTAGCTATGTTATCAGTATTTTAACAGCAGAGTAATGAAAATAAGACTCACATAATTTAACTGTAACTTGGGCGGTGCTTCCTTTTTAAAGGATCATTCCGAGTCTTACTTTCCATCCTTCGTAAAAGCTTTAATGACACCGTACTCGCCAAGTTGATAGCTGACACTGGGAATGTGGTGATACTGTTAGCAAAAACACGAGTGACATGAAACATGATCGCATAGGTTCAAAAACTAACCATCCGGTTAGACAACCGTATCTAAAAAGAAAGCAAGGGCCCAAGCTGATGATTGCCAATCACTGATTATCATCTAACTTTGAGTTTAACTTTGACCTCCCGTACTTACCTTCTCACCTACTGAGAACAACATCATGACAGAAAAAATAAGACTTCAGTTACATAAAGCAGATTTATCCTTTAAACCTTTGGGAGATGCTCGTGCCAGCTTATTGTAAACTCCGGCTAGATGACTTTGTTTTAGCGACGCCGCAGTCCCGTAAATCAGCTCCCTAACCATATGTTGGCAAGTGGGAATTTAAAAAAAAAACAAGATAAACAGTAAACAATGCATCTCCTCCCCCTCCTCTCCTCTACCTCCAGTTTCTCATGTTTTTCTTGCTCAGGCTTTATTTGTGTGGTTGCTGAGTGAAAGCCACCACAGTGGCAAAGAGGCCCAGAATAGCCGAGGGTGGGGAAGGCCAGTGGACTTGCATGTGGGCTGCTGAGCTGTGTGCTCTGTAGTGTCTCTAAACCATCCGCTGGCCTGTGGAATGGAGGCTGCTTCCTCATGCATGCCAGTGGTCAGAGCCGGGCCTACACACCCTCAACTATTTCTGTCCTCTTCTCTTACTCTTTTTTCACAGACTTACCTCCTCTTTCTTTTCTTCCTTTTCTTCCTTTAAGGCTTTTAAAATATGTGAAAATGCACTGGAAGCATGCACGAGGATGAAAGGTAGGAGGAAAATAGAGTCCGAGGGGGGAAATAACTAGATTGACTTTGCCCTCTACCCTAATTTCCACTTGATTTTGTGTCAGCCTGAACAGAAATAAATATAAATTTTCCTGTTCCTATTTTATAATTTATTATGAGCTAAATAACTTTCTGCCAAAGTTAGTTGGCTCATTTATTCCACATACTCTCCGTTTTCAACCAGTCCCATCTTATTTTTGGCAGCTGTGCTGTAATATAACACCAGTGACACAGGAATATTTATCTATTTTTTCCTCCTCCTGCTGTAAAACGCTCAGGAGAGGGAAACACTTAAATTTAAATGGAAGAAAAATATAGTCACCGAGTTAAATGCGCAATGCTATTTCTAGATGTTAAAGAAACAGTAAGTGCTGCGGGGAAAAAGGATAAACACACCCTGTAGTGCCGTTAATCACAGCGTCGGTCATCAGCGTTAACGATAACACCGACATTCCTGGGGTGTTACTGCAGCTGATCACACAGTGATGTGGAGCTGATTAAGTCTAATTCAGTGACTAATGAATGTTTAGCTACCTCAGGGCAGCAAGAGAGAAATGCAAACCATTCCTTTTTGTTTGGTATCCGAATGTGTCGGCAAAGTGCGCCTCTGGGAAATATAAATTCTAAACAATGTAATGGCAGGCTGCTGGGGAATTTTTCATGCGTACAGAGAGAGGCATTGTTTCAGGGAGGCCTTAAGTTAACATTTGTTACTCTCAGGCTTTCTTTGCAGGCCTAAATGTGCACCGTTCAGCGACACAAAAGACCATACGAGTGAAATATTGCCTGTTTGCTTAGATGCATTCCAGACACCTGGTGAAGCAGAAACGCACACACATACTCGACACACAAGAACGTGTCGACTGAAAACCTGTACAGAACTTAAATTGCTGCTATATCTCCCACTCAAACACTCTCACTCCCTCTGTCATCCTCTTTATTCACAAATGTATGCACAGGCTTACTGTATTTTACTGGTCTGGATGCATGCCAGCCGGACCCACCGTATTTCTATTTATAGCGACGTACAGAGTCACCAAAATTGATTTTCACTGAGAGAAACACATGGTCAGTTCAGACACTTCTGTATAACAGTGGCCGTAGATTTGGATTTGATGACAAGCCCTGGCTCCAGAAACTTGGTGATAACCAAGCACAGATGGGGCAGGTCAGATATGTCTTCCCACATGATTCAGCCCTGATATTGGGATGGCGGGGACCAACACTGACCTTGCACCCCCCCATGTCAAATACATACCACATGGGAGAAGTGTAGATATCCGTTTGATCAGCCCTGTGGGGGGATTTGATTCCCAGATGGGGATGGGGTGTTTCTCTGTCTTCAGCCTTTGTATGACCCAGCTACCATGGGCAGAAGAAAGCTGTTGGCTTGGACTTGAGCCTGACTCTCATCCTTTTAGAGTTTGGTTTTCCATGACTGATCTGACTTGTAAGGTTAGGAAGGTGCTGCAGTGGAACAAAGCAGGATGAAAAATCCCTGCTAATCATAGCAGAAGAACATAAAGAGTGGCTGAGCAATGGTAACAGATGCATGTGAAAATAAATGTTTCTCTCTGCCCTGGCTGAATAAAAGGTTACTTCATCATCATCCATTGTTTTGCAATAAACTGTAATAGATACAAAGTCACTGTCTGTCCGGAGACAGAAGACTGGAGTCTGATTTGATAAAAGAAATCCCAGACTGTACTGTATGCAGCTATCTCTAATATCACTATAATTTATTGCCTTCTAAATCAAAGCAACATTGTATAGGGCAAATGCTGTAGTACAGTATATCACATAAGCCTTACCGATAAGCCTCACTCATCTATCATGTCTACCTCAAAAGCTCTATAACAGAACAAAAGTCTTTACTTCTCCAGTAGCTTTCAGCCTAATTAGTCTTCAAGGTGTTCATGCCAAAAATCCTGTAAACTACTATTACAGTTTGAAGTGATTATGAGTCGTTTTAATGTGTGAGTCGCTCAAAGGTGGGAAAAGTACCAAAGAGGAAAAAGAAGTGCAATTTATCACCAAAGACAAACTCAGTAGTAAGTAAATAAGTCAGTAAGTGCTTTACATGACTAAGGCCAGGATTATACATCAAAGGCACGTCATAGTTCCCGTTGAATGAGGATATATGCATAACTGTTGTGAAACAATCTGCTCATCACCCATTGATTTGTAGCTGATGGCTGCTCATTGGTGGACAGTCCAGACAGCAGTTTCCTTTATAAGGCTTCGATCCTACAGCAACACTGGGAACCTCGGATTGCCAGGGACAAAGGTGTATTCTCTGACCGGTTAACCGACTGCAGGAGGTTACAAGCTGTTGCTGGGTGTAACTGGTCAGAACACTGACTTGTCTGCAAACACTTGCTAACTGACTGCTAAGCAGTACTGAAAGCTAAAAAAAATCCAAGGAATTTGATATCAAAGTAAAATTGTCCCTTACCATGAATCCAAACATTTGCAACTTTTATTTTGAAGGCAAATAGTCTCTATTTTCAGTTTATGTTATACTCTTTTTAGTTTCACTACAGCTGTAGTAGCTGGCAACAAACTATAGGCAACTGCAGAAATCTACCAGTGACCAAAGCAATCGCAACTAGTTTCACTTACCAATAGCCAGCAACCACTTGCCAACCAGTTGGGGAATATATATTTTTCTCTAGTGACCAGTGATTACTAGCAGGACGCTGACTGGTCTCTAGGCCTGTAAAACTAGAGCTTTAGCAATACATTTCACACCACCAGTAACCTCAAGCAACAACTTGCAAGCAGTCAAGTAACACTCGTTTTTACCTAAATACCGGTCGTTGTCAGGTGGTTACCAAGCAGTCTCTAGGCCTGTGTGGCTGGGGGCTAACCATCTGCTATCCTTCACTCTCATTGGCAGTTGTTTCAATCACTTGCTTCAAAGTTGAGAAAAACTGGGGACTCACCAACTTTATATCACCACTAATTCGCCCACTTTCACTTGAAGTCACTGAATGTCACTGCCACGTCTCTGCTAGTTGGTTCCATCAGGTTTGTTGCATTTTAAGGCCCAATGAGTGTTTTTATCCGGTGCTTGTTACTATGTTGCAACAACCCTTATCTTTTCCAACTTTTCTCCTCTGACATTATTCCAAAAGGTAAACTATTTTCAGCTGAGAGTCACGTGGTTTAAAGAGGGAAAAGAAATCTGCTCTGATGGCAAGTTTACTGAGGACTGTCAACCTCTAACCTCATCTGATTTGTTTTGAAAACAGATGCTACCAGCACAAAACTGCTGTTATAGTCAGATGTAGCAGCTAAATGCTAATGTTTCAGTGCTAACAGGCAGATCTTTAGCACATTAGCCAAAGTATACAGCAGCAAATCTTTTTTTTTTTGGATACCAAAGTTTAATCTTGATTAGTTCAGTTATATCAACCCTTCAAAAGAATCAAACAATTCAGTTATTATTAGCAGCTTTTCACTGAAATATGCTGTCCTGCTATGATCATTGCTAAATTACAGCAACATAAGGTCCTTTATTTCATTACTACAAGAACCGACTTTATGTTTAGGTATTCTTCTGGCTCTGAGCACTCAGATCATTCCAGGACATTCATTAACTAAACCTTTAATCGAGAATATTGGATGCTTACAGGCAACATTAGATCATAATTAGATCAGTCAAATGGGTCAGAAACTACTAATTTGTTAACTGGAAAGATGCAATTGTGAGTTAATTATCAGCGCACCTTCCAATCAGAGTCCTCTTTGATGGTCTCAGTTGATACCACACACGTTCCTGTATCCAAATGATCAAATGCCCTTCCAGCTCTTTTCTGGCCTCTGTGTCACGGCTGTTGGCACACACTCAGTTTGACTGCACACGCTCGGTGTCTCAAACCTTCTGCACACACTCACTGGCTCTGAATACAATAAAGGCTGAGGTATCCCTGGCATTTGTGCAGCCCCCACATCAGCTCCCTCTCTGCCTCCTTTTGACACATACTAGAGTTTCTGAGGCGCGAGCCGTTATTACAGGCCTCCAGACAATCCTTTCTGAGCTAATTTCTGTCTTTAAGCTGAGAAACGCAGAGTATGATACTCTGTGCGGCATGTATTGTTACATAAAGTAAAGGGACACCAAAATAGAGGTGGAGTGGAATGTCAGTCAGAGGGATTCATTTGGTGTTTAGGTGTCAAGTTGAAATACCTGCGGTGTTCCTGCCTTCTGGCAACAGGTTTGGGCAGGCAGCCGCATCTATCACCAGACTCAGCGCTTAAACTACAGAGTCGACTTTACCTAAGAGTTACAGCAGGTAGCATTTCAGAAACACAGTTTGAACATAGACAAAATACTCATCACTGCATGTTTTCTCAATTCAACAAACAATCAATAAGATCAGCACCAACTACAATAACCACCGTCAGAGGTCAGGGGAGCAGACAAGGGGAACAAGATTATGTTAAGCTCACACCATCTCCTTCAACTAGGCTACCAAGAGCCCAAAAGAGATTTATCCTTGGCAAAGTAACATAAGGACAACTGTAACATCTCTAAAGTTGGAAGGAGAAAAATGAGAGAAGCCTGACTGCACAGGGTCACCATAACAAGCAACACTGCTTGTATCCAAAGTCCTGGGGGTTTAGTCATCCTTCTTCCTGTCATCTCTCTTTTCTTTGTTTAGCACCAGATTTTGTTGCTTTGACGTCTTAAACACAATTTATAATGATGATGTGCCGAGTAACTTGCTCATGGTATTTTCATGCTATGCTATTTATACAATGTGATTTTGTGGTTTCTTGGAATTCAGACATTTTCTTCCAGAGTTAAATGGAAACCAAGGAAAAGCTAAAAGGACAGTGGAATACTGGATCCATTATCAGATGACCAAACACGCCGTGACTCCACATCTTGATAAGAATATTCTGCTCTGTATAAATGTAAAGTTGTCTGCTAACATGTTAAGAATTACTGTAGCATGTGGCCATGACATGCAGTGAATTACTTTATCTGATGGGTTCTGGAAAAAACAAAAATAAACTACAGTGATAAATTAGGCCTATTAGGAGAGACAGGAGTTCCACGCTGACTTAAATTCGCTGTTTAAAAGAATGAAATTGTCAAATTAAATCTATTTAGATAATAAGTACAGCAGATGGAGTCCTGGCTCACATCTTCCCGTGCCTTTCTGGCTTTCCGTGCTCAGCGCTAGTTTGGAGCCAGTCGTGTGCTTTGCTGCGGGATGTGCGCCATACGCGGAGCTGCCGCTAAAATGATCACCAAATGCATGCCCCCCCTAAAAAATCTCACAGGAATGTGTTTCTTATTTTTAAATAACAATAAAGCAATTTTAAAAGAAGCATGGATGCAATCAGCGCAATCAAAGTGATTCTAAGTCGGCAGCTGGAAACCTCCAACGCCTGTAATGAACCGAGCTTTTGGAGATAATCTCACCAGATGTTACGAAGCACATTTCTGTTGCTGGAAATGAAACCACACATGCTTCTATGTAAAGCTGATGAAAAGTGGCCAACACACACACACACACACACACACACACACATGCAGTTATTCTGATAATGTAAAGTTCAGAAGAAAGCTTTTAGACATCATAAAAACTCATTATAATCATCTGTGTTATAACTTTTGCTAAATGTAATGAAAAACATAATTATGGATCAGTGATTCATCTCATCAGTTGATGCTTCCAGTAGCAACAAATAAATTTAATGTGTCAGCTTTAAACAGAAGCATTTTCCTCTTCAATCAGGGAATGTTATTTACTGAGTGAGCAGATAAGAGTTTTATAAATCAAACTCAAGCGACAAATGGATTCCCAGCAGGCATCCGAAGAAGCGTGAAGAAAAACAGGAAGCAATCATTCCATCAGATCGGAGGTAGCCCAGCAATGTTGGGTTTCAGCTGAGGACACTCTCAAAGTCGATCATGTAATACACTCCAGTTTCAGAAACAGAACTAAGCAGCTATTCACTTGTTATCTCACAGAAATGCTGAAGTTTTTTCCTGTTTCCCTTGTGACCCATAACACTAAAGCTTCACTGTCTGGGTTGATGCCACATAATTGCATCCAAACATCAGTTTACTGATATTATTTAATCACATTAGAATTATATAACCACTGCTGAGAGCATGCTCCAAATTCCAAGACTTTCCCAGAATCTGCCAGGAGCAAAAGAATAAAGATCTGCTGAGGACATCGTGTCTCCTAACCTATCTAAAGATCTCTAACAACACAACATGAGACATACAGTGAGTTTTGTTAGTGCTGGCATACTCCTCCCAGCCCCTCACCAAAACAGGTCGGACCTTTGCTGGCCTCAGCTTGACTTTAGCTGGTATTCTATTCAGCTCAACCCTATATCATATGGGCGAGGGCAGCCTGCCAGTTCTCATAGACTTAATAGTCCTTTGGCTGTGGATGGACCAGGATGTATGCTGGTGGAAAGGGACAACCACAATCTGATTGCAAGAGGGTTGCCTGTGGCACAGCTACTGGAATTCCAGTGGGAAGACTCACTCCTTGCCCTGTGATGTATCGCTTGCTCTCTTTCCACGGATTCGATCCAGACATCAACACGCTAGCGTGGACGCGGTCAGATAGCCTAATTGTAGAAGAGAGAATATGTCTCTGCAAAGTTAAGAGGAAAAAGAGGAAAAAAGAGCTCTTCAACTACTCCTACGCTATCATTAATCTGACATGTTCAGTGCATTCCTGGAGTTACTTTGTGATGAACTGTTACATGAAAGTAAAATTACTCGTACATTTTCCCCCTGAGTGTTTTCTTGTTTCCATCTCCTGAAAGCTATCCTTCACTCTGCTGCGGTTTGTAGGACATTGTGCTGGTGGAGAGATGCATAAAAGTAATGACCGGAGAAAATAACATTAATTTCAGAGTGTTGGCAACTCAGCTAGAAAATAAAACAGTCATGCCCTTTACTCCAAATGCAGCATGACTGAAGTTGCATTGTGCAGTGGTCTGTTTATGCGCTACTATTTTAGCACCAGTAGGCCAGAAAAAAAATTCCGTAGACCTGGGGTGATGAGACTTAAATTGTTATCCATTTTAAAAATGCTTACCTTCACAGCTTAAAAAAACATGTTACATATTAAAAACATTTTTGTCTCTATAAGTCATCAAAAATGTGACTGCTCTTCTATTTGTATGGTTTGTTTTTTTCCATAGATTACCTTTTAAATTGTTATTGCATTGCTAATTCCAGTCACTGATCTGGACCTCTGAACTACGCTGTTGTCTTCATTGGACAAAGACAAAAATTATGGTCTGTTCAAAGGTTTACCAGATACAAAGAAATAGTTACTGTAAGTACGTTTAGGTAGTGCATAGCTTCAGATATTTTCCAGCAAAGGAGACACAGATTGTACTATTTTAAGTAGCGTGTAATTACCTCTTAATTTAGCAAGTATTGCACATCTTGCATTGTAAATACATTGAATTTCTATTTAATGACAGGAGGATTCTGCCCCTGGTTGCAGGACGTATTATAAAGTATTGCCATTTATTATTACTAATTAGTCAAAATATGTGCCTCACCTTGCTAACCGAACCAAGGATTTGGCAGGTTTTTAAAAAGGGACCTTGGTGTAAACCACCACACTATGAAGCCTTATTAACCTTATTAAAGGTGCAGGTGTAAAACTGAAGCAAGGAGCACCTAATTAGAGCTGTGGGGAAGATTGACTGAGACTCATTGTAGGCTAGTTGTTTGAGCCTTGACTTATTGGACATAGTCATTTCACTTATTGTTGAACCAAAAACATTGATTAGTATAGTATACAAACACAAGATGATCGATAGAAATACAATGCCGCTTCTTATCACTGTGATGAACATGAAGGATGGTTTCTGGAGGTGTGTTTTACATCTACAGAAGGTTATTTTTTGAAAATAGCCTGAAAATGAGTCAGACACCTCCAGCTCTGACCTGTTGCATTCCACCTTTCACCTTAAGCAAAGTTTGTACAGTTGCTAAAATAGACACAAAAGCTACCTCTGGTGTGTGTGGTCTGCTGTAATTCAGGATTGCACGTCACCCACGCACACTCAGAAAAACATTTTGGGAGCTGGCCACAGAGCAAGACAGTGTTTAGACTACCCACAATCCCCTCCTCTCCTCCGCTCGACTGCACATCTTCTGCAGTTGGAACGCTGGCCAGTGCCCTCAGGACTGGGTCCCTCCCTGTGTCCAGCCTGTGAGGCCGAAAACATTGCGAAATGTTCTCTGTCAAGATGAAAATAATGAGGACATGAGCACCTCTGCACTTCTGAGGAAAACAATGATAAGTACATGTTTGGATTTGTTTGCAAAAGATTTTGCTCATAGTTCTGGTATTAACAGTTGTGAAATGTGTTGACAAATGCCTCTGAGACCCCCCTCGAGGACAGAAGGATGAATGATATTGTTCTAGAGAAATATTTCTGCTATTTCAGAGTTGTTCCTTTTGGAAACTATCTGAGTGCTCCTTATATTTAATCAGGAAAAAGCAGACTTTCAAGTTGGCCCTGGAAACCGTATATCATATGTCTCTCATGGTTTGGATTATTATCTTACCCACAATATATGTTTCCATTTCAAATAATATGTCAAGTTATCTGCACAAAAGGAGCAGAAACATATGTGAATAAACATGACCTAATGTGAACTACTTCATCAGCCCTGCAGATCAGAGCAGCTTCACCCCTTAAATGCTGGTGCTTTCTTGACATGAACTATTGGCCTTCATGAGGATTTTCACTTTGCCATTCTCAGTGTTAACTTTATGCTTTTTTTTTTAAACTATTCTTTGATTGGTGGGCTGAAAAACTTGTTCTTTAAATTCAGTACACCTGCAGGTGACCTGGTGAACCCTTTTGGCCTAGATTTAGCCAAACAAACAGTTACGCTACCACCACGCTTCAAAGACGAGATAAAGTGCTGATGCTCAAATGCATTATTTTTCCCTTCTCTAAAGACAACACTTTGCATTTAAACCGAGACGTTCAACTTTGGACTATTTAGGCCTTTTGGCTTGTCCATGTGATCTTTAGCAAACTGCAGATGGGCAGCAGCATTGTTTCTCTATCTCCTGACCTTTGTGGCATTGTAAGGCAGTGCAAACCTTCAAACTCACAGCTAAATTGGACGATTATGATGCTAATAAGGTTTCTGTCCTATTTTACTGAAGTGCAGCCTTTGATATGACAGATCGTGAAAGACTCATTCACCATCTGGAGCACTGAGTTGTTCTTGAATTGTTTCAAACACATATCCTTGATGAAAATTCTTCACCCAAAACTCTGATGATCAATAAAGAAACTCATTCCCCTGTAATGCCACTCTCACCATATGCAAATCTTCTTCATTAATATTGCCCCTTTGCTTCTGTTACATCCAAGATTGTCATTTTTTTTTCATCTTTCTCTGTTTGTGTTTCTGTATGATTTATTTTTACTTATGTATTATGTATATATCTGTAATGGGTTGCTTGTTTAAATAGTTTCTTGCCTTCTTAATGGGGAAGTCAGGTTGGTACACAGCCGAAAGCACTATTTGGCAACTGTTAGAATTCATATTATGGCAAGAACCAATCAACTAAGTAAAGAGACACTACAGTCCATCATTGGTTTGAGAGCTAAAGATCAGTCAGTCCGGAAAATTGCTAAAAGTTGTCCCAAATGTCCCCAAGTGCAGCCAAACCCATCAAGCGCTACGACAAAACTGGCTCACATGAAGACTGCCCCAGGAAAGGAAGACCAAGAGTCACCTCTGCTGCTGAGGATAAATTCATCTGAGTCACCAGCCTCAGAGCTCCAGTAGCAGACACATATACTGTTCAGAGGAGACTGCGTGACTCAGGCCTTTATGGTCAAATAGCTGCTAAGAAAAGCAACAAACAGAAGAGATTCATTTGGGCCAAGAAACACAAGAAATGGACACTAGGCCAGTGGAAATCTGTGCTTTGTTCTGATGAGTTCAAATTTGAAATCCTTGGTTCCACCCGCCATGTCTTTGTGCGACAAAGAAAAGGTGACTGCATCGTCTCTGCATGCATGGTTCCCACTGTGAAGCATATAGGAGGAGGTGTGATGGTGTGATGGTGTGGGGTGTTGACACTGTTGGGGATGTAGTCAAAACTGAAGGCACACTGAACCAGCATGGCTCCCACAGCATCCCGCAGCGACATGTCATCCCATCCAGTTTGTGTTTAATTAGACCATCATTAATTTTTCAACAGGACAATGACCCCAAACATGCCTCCAGGATGTATAAGAGCTATTTGACCAAGAAGGAGAGTGATGGAGTGCAGTGCCAGGCTGCCTGGCCTCCACAGTCACCTGACCTAAACCCAGTCGAGATGGTTTGGGATGAGATGGACTTCAGTGTGAAGGCATATGTGATACTACGTTATACAGCTAAAATCAAATTAGAGAACAGTGGCTTTCTCCTTGCAATCCATGCCCACCATTGTAATTTACTATCCTCTTGATGGCATCTCAAAAGTTATTACACTCTTATTAAGTGATATTTGTATTGTCGTCCACTATTAAGGAGGTTTACTGTAATCTTCTGTGTCCCTTATTTAAACACAATCTGCCTAACTGCGTATTAATGGAATCCAAACTCATAGTTTTGTACTTTTTGTAGGCCAGTGGACATAAACAATTCTCATTTTAAGTCCTCAGAAACTCCATTTTTTTTTCTCCCGTCCTTAAACACGTGCTCTTAAAAACCAGGTTGCCCACTTACACCTGATGCTGAAGAGCACCTGAATGTCACCTTCAGATATAATTCTGATCGTGATATTATAATATTTTTTCCTTAATAAATGTTTTATTGTATTAATTTTATTTAATTTGTTGAACTCTTAACCTTGTGTTAAGACTTTATGTTTTCGATCATATTTAAATATAGAACATCTCAAAGGGTTCACACGCTTGTTTGGCAGCTGTAGCATCACTTTAGTGTCAGTGTTTCGAATTGCATGCCTTAGAAGCTTACCCTCCCTTATTAAGCAAGAGATAACGCTGTTGCATTTACCATAATGGGTGTGAAAACGAGTCACATAGCAGCTAGAGGAGGAAGGGTGAAGCCAGTGGATGTGTCAACAGAGTGATGTGTTAACAATCTTAAGCTGTAAGATGGAAGAAATTCATCAAACACACCCAGTGTTGAACCGTCTTACTCCTTGTGAGGTACTACAAGCAGCAGAGCGGCAGATATGTTAATATTTTGTATTCGTCTTTAAACCTTCATTCGGCAGACAAGAACAGGCTTGTTTACCTGACCTACGATCAGTACGTGGTGTGTCCGTTGGAGGAAAGTGACATCAGTGTAACCGTTCAGAGAGGACAGCTAAACACAGACGGAGAAACCAAACAGGTTTCACCTCACAGAGCCTTCTTGTTGAAGAGGCCGAGACACGAGCCAAAGCAGACCAAGGAAAATTAGTCTTGAACTGGAATTTCTTAAAAGCCTAATTCCACCCACAGGGTAACCCAAAACATAACTGGTGATGGAAAAGCAAAAATAAAATGACATGCATCTTCCTGGCAAATGCTGTATACTCAACAGAGCACGCTGTAGAGCAGACTGTGTGCTTGTGATGCTGCCACTGGTTTGGAAGAAGACTATTTGAGAAAGGTAGAGGGGTAGAATACAGCGTTGTGTTGTGCAGTCTTTTCAAGTCTCTTTGACCAATTGTTACAGTATCCTTGGACTATATATGAAAACTATATATTTGGCTACATTTATTTATCTGGTTAGGTTTATTGGTCCTGGTATTAACCATGGTTGCTTGTGTCCCACTGTCATGACTTGCAGGAAGAGGCATTTTAGTACACCGAAGCCTTTGTTGAAGTTTTAATGTCTGCTGTTGAAAAAAAAGTATTTAGGATGTCTTGCCAGAGGCTGAATTTCCCATCTCTTTGCCAATAAGAAACTTATCTTTTATGGGAAATTACTTACTGTTTCCTTTTTCAGCATGGTTTAATGAAAAGACAGGGTTGTGTGTTCTACTTACAGATCATGTGCAGGCCACACGGATGCCGCGATGACATCAGCCTGGGGCGACATGACAGCATGATGCTAACAGGGCTCCATTCACAACTGCGGTTTAACTGGTGCTAAATAACGCCTGTGTAAGTTAAATAGAGGGTGTCTTTCAAACCGTGAGCTGGTCGCAAGCAGACGCAGCCCATCTGCATTTAGTTCAGTGTGAGACTTTGCAAAGAAGTATACAAGGCTAGTTATTAAAATGCTCCATCAATCATTTATAATATAGCAGCAGGGAGAAAGCAGATTAAGGAATAATGAGCTACCCAAGTCAAATTAACCAGGAACCACAAGTGGACTGTTTGCAGAAGGATGTGCTGCTTTATATTCCAGACAAGACTGGAATTGTTTTTTAAGTGCTATGACGAGATTTGAAGACAACACCAGACACACACAAGCACTGTCTGAGCCTTCAGCACCCCTTCCCTCCTCTACCTTCACTCGTTTTTCTTTTGTAATACAAGCAGAGATGCACACCTCTCCACCTCTAAGCTGTGCCAGTTACCAAGGTGATAGGGGTTTCATCCCATACATGAGTAAAACCTAAAAGAAATGGAAGCACAGGCAACAATACCTTGACTTTAGGGCATAATGTTAGAAAATGATCATACACTGCCTCATGTCTCTGTCTATGCACATTTAAAACCTTTGTAGGGAAAAAGAGCTGTCCTTGTGCTTCCTATAAGTCTGACTGTAAATGTCCCCTGCACGTGCTGCAGTGTTGCAGCACTCTGCAGTAATTAGTTCAGTCACACGGTGTTGCCTGAGCCTGCTGCAATTTTTTTTTTTCAAAATGTCTATGCACAACATAAACCAATTTTTTTTTAAAAGGCACTGGAGTGCAGGCTTTCAGCTTGAGAGAAAAAATTGGAGAGTATGGGTGTGCACATGTGATAGACAGATAAGGTTAGAGAGGCTCTGGAGACAGCCAGCGTGTCTGCCGGCTATGTTAGCAGAGGAGTTCTTATCAGATATGGAGAGACAGAAAAGCAGTGAGGGGAACGCAAACTCCCAGCATATATCACGGAGGACTAATTTAGAAAGGAGACAGCCAGACATCCCCTAAGGAATTTGCTCTTCTCCACGCAGTGCTAATTTTTTTGGGACTGCGAGACCAGAGCTTGTGCTCGCTCAGCACCGCAGCTCCACCAAGAAACAGGAAGCAAGGATGATCCTCAAACACCGCAGAGCAGCCTAAAAAATCCCAGCTCGGGGGAGGAGAGAGGACAGACATGCACAGGTGCTGCTAGAGGGAGAGAGACAGCGAGAGGAGAGAGAGAGAGAGGAAGAAGCAGTGGGAGTCAGGGGAGGAGACTTGACTTGTTTCAGTGAGAAATCGGAGAGCAATTCCAAAACAGCTGTCCGGCAGACGTCCCAGTCGACAGAAGTGCAGCCTCGAGGCAGAGACGTTAGGGCAGTGTCAACAAGCCACAGGAGCAGCACAGCAGCCGCTGAGCTCTCACACACACACATACAAGCACGCATATCAACCAGGAGCTGCAGCTTTCAGGAGAATCACAGCGACACCAAGGAGACTCCAGATCTCCCCCGACAAAAGCATCTGAGGTGAGTACAGAAGGAACTTCAACTTTCATTTCTCACTCTCTTCCTGTACTGTAATCTGAATTGGAGAACAATAATGGGATGTAAGTTTTTTTGGGTCTGAGTGAGTAATTGTAGCAGAATGAAATATTGCTTGGTAACAGTAAAAGCGTGCATGGTAAGTTAAGCATTTGTCTGGCATACATGTAACACAAGAGCTGAACTGCTCAGAGCAACATGATACCCTTGCCGCTTTCCAAGAGAGACATTTTTAGTCCGACTACACGCTTAAGGCATGTTCCTGTGAAACGCAGAGCTGGCTTAGCCCTCATCTGTCTAGGGACGCAGATTCTTGAGGAGGTTTTTATGGTTATATTGAAGAGGAAGGGAAAAAACACGTCTTCTTTGCCAGTATGTGTTTATTTTCTCTTCATGTATCATACTTTTCCTGCTCATCTCTGCCAAGGATAACTCTAGCAAGTGTTGGCCATGCTTGCGGGTGGCACAAGGGGAGTGAAAAAGAGGGGCAGAGCAAATACTCCACCCTGCTATTCAGCCGACTCCCAGCACCACCACCAGGCCCCTCGAAAGTAAGGCCTTTGCCTATAATTGAGGGTGTTTTTTTTGGTGTTTTTTTTATGTAACAAAGAGTTCGGGCTATTTTGTAAGGCTACCATTACCCTGTGTGGTATGTGCATTTGCTTTTTATAACAGCCCCAAAATGAGGGTCTTTCTGCTATTCAAAGGCGTAATAGAAGTCAAGGCCATGGTTAGATGTCAGAGGAGTATGTGGAGACTTCAAACTTTCATGAAGTTGCTTTGTAGAGACAGTGGGAGGAACTGAGACCAGCTACAACTGCTAATAGCATGCTATTTATTTTTAAGCAGCACTGATGATATGCCAGCACAGTAATCCCATCACTGGAGGGATATTTTTGGGGATGCCAAGTTTCTATTTTAAAAACAGGTGAAGTCATATACCGGTCATATTTTAAGCAGCTGCACCCGCTTTTTTTAGAGCACCGGTGAACCCTAAAGTGTCATCAAACTGTAGCATTTATATAGGCCACAGTAAAGTTACACAGCCTCTCTAAATATACTGGCCCAGTTATACTGCACGTGACTTTTAGATGTCCAGAAATAACCAGACAAATCACGAGCCGTTAGTTTAATTACCAGATGCCAACCCCATTTTCATCACCTCGCTCCTTCTGCTGCCCCCTTGTTTGTATCTAAGCCTCCGCGCTTGAACTGATGAGGCAAAGCTCTACTTTTAAAGAGGCTGGAGTGGCTCCAGATCACTTCATGCCCAGACAGATAGCTGTTGCTGACCCAATGACACAGTCGTTTTATCCAGCAGCTGAATGACCGGCTGCTGGGGCAAGCTATTCTGAAAGGAAGGTGCCATCGTAGCCTCACTTCCTGGGCAGTGCAAATGCTCTGGTCGGCATTCTGCAGCAGTGGCGCCAGAAGGTTGTCAGACCTCTCAGCACATGCTTGCCTTGCAGCCTGTTTTTGGAGTAGCTCCAAAATGAGGGTGCAAATCTAGACTTGGCTGTGAGATACACTAGAATATACCTGCTCAACTATTAACAGCCTGCAGAGTCACAAATGGATTCATTAGGTTGGGAGCCCATGAGGGTCCATCCTGGAACACCCTGAGGAGCTGCAATTGATTGATTACCACTTGGGCCAACACAAGCTTAGCCTACCATTGCTGTGATTCCCCACATACACACAAATCAATAGTAAACTAGTCAATTTCTCATTAAGTTAACGTCCATATAGAGTTTCCACTGTAGGCATGCACAGGCAACCAATACTTGAAAGACCAACATGAGGACATTTTTTTCCTCGTACTTTGCTGGTGGCCTTTGAAATTCCAGTCATATTTGCCATATAAGCCAACTGAGCCACCAGCAGGATGACTGATGTGAAGGTCAGACCTTCAGGCTTACCGTACCAGCTGACTTCTTACAGGCCACAAGTGTTGACCTTGACTAGAATGTAAAGCATACGTCTCCTTGTGAGAGTTGCAAGTGTTGAGCCGCTCTGTGGCTAGACCGTTTCTGTCCATACTATTGATTTAGGCCGACATCATCATCTGATGCAATGCACGGGCTGTCCAGAGAATAGCACAGCCAGGCATTTGGAATAATTTAATCAGAACAGTGCAATAATCAATAAGGATGTACGAGAGGAAGGGTTTCATCCAGGAGGGCAGCTGTGACCTCCTGCTCTTGGGAAGAGCAGTAAAAAAAATGTATAACACATGTGGATGTGCTGTGCACTTGGAGTGCACAGGAAGCCTTTTGGCTTGGTGCTCTATTTGTTCCGCTTCCTACCCGAGCCCAGCTTCCCACTGCAGTGAGCATCAGCTGTCAAGGTCAGAACGAACAGAGGAGAGATGCTTTAAAAGAAACTGGAAAAAAGAGAAAAGGAAGAAAACAAGATACAGTATGAGAAATGCTTGAGCTAAACAAGTACAGGATTTTGCCATGCTCCCCCTACACTGACACCCCCATTAAATACTGCAGCACATCCTCTACTCCCTTCTCTCTTGTCCTTCCCTTTCTCCCCCTTCACTATTAGCAAACAAACACGCTCTTCAAACACATGGCATGCATTCAAAAATGCTATCTCAGGCACCTCGCGCAAACACTCACTCTCACACCGGCACTCAAATAAGACAAGAACCCTCAGAGAGCAGAGCTGCCATTTAACACACTCACACATGTCATAGCTGTGTATAGCTCACCAGCGTTTTGCAGATGATGATAGATATATTTGTCTTCCAATTACAGCTTCTACAGTAAGAAGATTTAAGCTTGTACTCCAAATACATTTTATTAAAGATGTAGTGGAAAGATTTTGATGCTGCACCAGCTCAGCAAAACAGGTTGGAGACACAGGAAGTCATGGTCAAAACGGGTGATTTCCAGGCTGCGGTTTGGATTCAAATTCACAGCAAGTGTCTGTCTCTCTGGCTGCACGCTGATTTGCCTCCTGAATAATCACAGCCTACTTAAAGTGGCTGTGATAAGGCTGTTGCAGGGTGTCTGTATGCGTCGGTAGCAGCAGGAATGTGGATGTTTTGTCAGTGAGACGTTTCTTTTTTTCTCTTTCTCTTTTTTTAGTGGGGGTGGACTTGACCGCCCAGGCACTTTTGTGCAGCGGTGCTCTCTGTCAGACAGTCACTGCTGACAGACCTCTCATAAGTAAATATGTCTATAAATGGGCAAGCTCTCTTCTCACTGGTGCTCCCTCCCACCCCCCTCATCACCCACGCACCCTTCCTTTATACTCCTTTCCCTTTCTCCTTGGTTCCTGCGTCATTTCAAATGCTCTTTTTACCTACACCAAACTACACGATAGGCAACGTGGTGATACTCTCGAAACGGCAGCATGCAATCAGGCACTTTGTAACCAATCCAAAATCTCTTTAATAGTTTCTACTCAGTCTGATGTGCTGCAACCTAACTGCTATCTCCCACTTATTAATCAGAGCCAACCTCATCAAAGCCAAATCAATTCACAGTGTGCACCATCTTCTTTCTTAACATCCACTTACAGTGTAATCCCTCGTTCTCTCCCTCATTCACACAATCCCCCCTAAACCCCTTCATCGCCCCCCACTCCCTCTTCTGGGTCTCCACCTTCTCCCATCACTCTGTGCATGTCTGAGCAGTAGCTCGCTCCTAAAAAAAGACTGTTATCCTTCTAAAGCCTTCCTTTGCCTCTTCTCTCTCAATCTGCGGTCCAGCTGTTCCACATTAGCACGTCCAGATCTGCGGAGGCCAAAGCTGGCTCACGTGTGGAAATGCAAATAGAGGAGTAAAAAAGCCTAGAGACCCAGCCCTCCTCTTCTTTGTGCTAGCTTGCTAGATGCAAAGTGTGGATGAGGGTCTTATTTTCTTGTAGTATTTGGTATTAGAGTTTATTTCTGGAACTGGTGTTGACTTCTTTTTCTTGAGTAGAGGTTTTGTATCAGCTGCAGTTCTCATCAAACAACTTCCTTTCATTGCTGAAGTCAAGTTTTAGAAAAATGCTGACGCATTCTGCTTTTGTCTCTGATTTCAGGAAAGCGCCCATTCGATCTTTCTATATTGCTGAACATCACCAGCCCTGCTCGCAAAGCCAGTTGCTGATCAATGCTGCGATCATTTTTGGAGTCCTGTGTGGAGGCGTGCAACTGAGAATGTAACTTGAGCTTCTCCCCTGGGGGAACTGCAACATCAAGAACTTATAGAGGACTTCCAACTGTTCTAACCTGCATATCTGAGATTTCCTCTTTAGAGACAGCCATGCCAGCGAAAGCACCTATATATCTTAAACCCACCAATAATAAGAAGGGAAAAAAATGTCGCCTGAGAGATATTTTGTCACCTGATATGATCAGTCCACCTCTCGGGGATTTTCGCCACACCATCCACATTGGCAAGGGCGGGGAAAGAGATGCCTTTGGAGACATGTCCTTCCTCCAGGGACAGTATGAGCTCCTACCGGGAAAAAGAGACGTCCACCCACAATACAGCGTCCAGAGTGAGTTTCTGCGAGCGAACAGCACAGGCGACGCTTCCTTCGTCGAGACTCCCTCACCAGTACTCAAGAACGCAATCTCCCTCCCAGCTATCGGTGGCTGCCAGGCCCTCACCCTTCCAGTGATCTCTTCTGCCGTGTTCTCCATGCAACCAGGGCCATTGGAGGACATCATGGGACCGGCACCTTCCACGAAACCTGACACAGCTGAAGATGTGGAGATCTTGCAGATGGATGCTCTGTTGCGCTCCATGAACATCTTCAACAATGAGCCCTCATCACCCTCCACAGATTTCCAGTCAAAGCCTGACGTGCTCTTGGATCTGCTTGAGAACACAGATAAGTCCCCTTCTAAGGAGGTTGCCAAAGCTAACAAAATAAACAAGAGTGAAAGCAGATTTGACAATCCATCATCCTATTATATCAATGGTCACAGCAACAGCATCTGTAAAGCTAATGGAAGCTTGAACAGCAACACAAGCAGCTTTGACAGCTTGAGCGGGAAAGGAGACTTCCAGGGCAAGAGCTACGATGGGAGCGGGAGTCTCATCGGCAACGGTAACTGCAACAGTTACAGACACTTTAACGATGACATTACAATTGGTTTTAAGCAGGAGCTTTCCAAGTACAATGGAGAGTGGGTGGACAGGGACAGTGGGGTGGAAGATGGCCGCATTTGTGATTTCGAGTTTGAGTTTACCAAAGAGAAGAGCACATCACAGGATTCCCTAGCCCAGATCACAGGGTCATTCCTCTCCCTCGAACTCGATCTGGGCCCATCCATCCTGGACGATGTGCTCAACATAATGGATAAACCCGCAGCAAAGAGCAGGCCTTGAGCTGCACTGAGTCCCCAAGAGGAGAATGGGAATTATTAAAATATAGCCACGCGGAGAGAAAGACTCATAAAGCAATCAAAATGGTGTCTGGATATATCATTGAGATGAAAACCAGCTACAATAGACAAAGCTGCTTATGTTTTTATTGTCAAAACATTTAAGCATTCTTAAATTCTAGCTTCTAAGGAGTGTTGAGTCTTCTTCTTTGTTTTGTTTGCCATGCCATTAGCATGCTTAAGATGCATGTGCTTTTTGAGTTACAGCTAAAACAGCCATTCTGTCTTTGATTTTAAATGACTGTAACAACGCTACATGATAGACTGACGCTCTTATGTTGAAAATATGACAGCTTTTAGGTCCTTTTTTTACACTCACTCTCGATTCTCACACTCTCTAAGAACATACTGCATTTTGTGACTTCAAGTTTGTTAAACAAAGCACGGTTTCGTTTGTCACATAACTCATTTGCCACATTTCAAACAACCAAACACTATGCATATTTGTGTTTTTAAAACTTTAACACAAATAAATTCATTTTCCCCGTAATCTGGCTATCTTTTCTTACAGGGAATGTGTGCAGCAGCAGGAATAAGAGTAGAGTCCCAAGATGATTAGATAAGGTACATTTCATGATGTACTGACAAAACCTTTGTATCAAAAACCAAAAAAAAACTATTCTAGAAAAATTATATTTCTCATGACATAATGAGCAAAGACAGCTATGCCCATAAAACAAACAACAATTAAATATGGACTAATTAGAAACCACATGCAGTGTAATTAGATTCAGCATCATTAGGCAAAATTATTTGAGCCTTTATAACTATGACACAAAACACTGAGCTCAGAGGAGCATACATTTACTGGGGCCTTCTATAAATATATAGTTTTATTTTATTACAAGGTAGTTTATCCCCATTGAGTAATGCCTTACTGTAAATTGAAGTTACTGGGTAAATTAAAGACAGGCAGGGCTGCCTCACAGCAAAGAGGTCCTAAGTTCAAATCCAGGCATTTTATTTTTGGAGTATGCACTTCCACAACCCAAAGACATGGATGGGTTTAGGTTAACTGATTCAGAATTGGTCATAGACGTGAACGTGAGTATGGATGGTTGCAACAGGCTGGCGACCTGTCCGACCCAAGTAGTCTAATATCATTAGACGTTCTTAGAGTATGTGACACATTATAACAGAACAGAACTGTTGTAATGTGGGTAGATCTGTTGTAGTACAGCTTCTTACGTCTTCCTTATCTTAAAATAAAGGTCAACTGATAAATCAAGTCTGAAAATCCAAGAAAAACAGGCAGACTGACTGAACCGAATGGATCTCTCTTCTTGCCTCTTCCATTCCTTACATTCTCCCTCCCTGCCCCGCTGTGGGAGCACTGGTGGGCTTTCATCTGCCCAGGCAGGCGCCTGCTCCATTTGTTTGCGTGAGGATGGGACAGGCAGAGGAGGGGGGTCTTTGAAATTCTTTGCATTCCAGCCAAAGAGCACAAGTGTCCAGGACCAGACATAAATCAGCTGTTCCGAGTAAAAGGGGGGGGGGGGGGGGCACTGTCTATCAGCCAGAGTGTACAGAGATATAAGGCTGTGAAACACAATCTTACAACCTTCAGGCAAACCTTGAGCCAGCAGTGTTGAAGCAACAGCCTGAAAGAACAGGACATCAGTCATTACCTCTCCATGCAGTCCTTTGCAATTACCCATCGGCACTGGCCCCCACAGTTAAATTTGCTGTCTGCACAGGTCCTTGAGTGTAGACAAACAGGTCTAAGTCATAACAAGACCCTATGGAGGGCAGGTTTCCCCCAACACCCACATATCCCCGTGCCATAATATTTTAGAGAAAAACAAGTCCACCTCAATTTGGTTTGTGTTAGCTCGCTAATTCCATATGCAAATAATTATCTGGCTCCAATTCTGCTTCTGTCATTTACTGAGGCAATGTGGCAAACCGTTCAGAATCCATCAAAGGCCTCAGAATGTCCACAAACAACCGCGACCGGCTCAGCCGAGGCATCCGAAGCCGCTGCGAAACCAGATGTTGTAGGAGACATGAGCATTTCCCCACGCAAGAAAAACCCATGCCATGGCAGATATCCCAACCACTGGAAAATCCCAACGCTAGTGCTGGAGGATTTGCGTATACTTAGCTGGAGCGCACAACCTCTGAGGATGAGTAATGAAAACCTTAGCTGTCAAGGTAATTGCTATGCTCGTGTCTTCACTGGTCCAACGCTAACTTGATGACAGCCTTCATTTTGACAGGTGTGGACCCCAAGCAGGCTGTTTTTACAAAACAGCTTGTAACCACAGCCCTTCAGTGCGTTGTGTAACATATTAGACATATTTCCACGCACATTCCAAAGTTCTCTCATAAAAAAAAATGCCAGGAAATACCAGCATTTGATGAAATCCAACACAAATACTCAACATATGTTACACTCTGTTTATTGCTGAGAGTTCAGCACCCTACACGAGATGAACATTTCTTTAGCTCACCACCTGGGGCTCTGCCTTTAAAGTTAGACAGCTTTTGTGTCATGTGAGATTGATTTTATGTCATTTCAGAGCCTGAATAATAGTTACTGCATTTCAAGTATACAACTAGATCAGGAGTCTCTTGTGTCTTGTTTCTGGGCTTTAGAGGTCTCCTGGGGCCTGAGGGCAGATGAGAAAAAAGCAGGGAGGGAAGGTGGAAGTAGTCCTGGTGGACTGTTTCTCATTACCACAAGGCCAAGGTGGAAGGTTGACCTGAAGAAACCTCAACTCCAACTGCCTCCGATATTCCGTGATAACACCACACAGATGCTACGCAGCAGCACAATCAGGCAGCTCATTGTGCGACACCCACAGATGTAGTACAATATTCCACTTGTTTCGCTAGCAAGCCACTGCTTAGCATATCTTGATATCGTGTTTTTGTTTCAGTTTGTCAGACTCTCTCTTGGACTTGATTCACAGCAATGTTCATTTTGTAAAACCTCCATACAAACATTTTTGTTCAGGCAAAACAGTGTTACAGGGAACGGAGGAGCAAATTAGCGATGTTTGCCGAGATAGGGAGGGCACGGGTGTAGCCACCTGCTGCCTTGTAATTTCCCCAACCACTTGGTGTCTCGACAAAAACAGAAACTGACTCTGATGCTGTGCTCTAGTAGAACGGTACACGACACAAGAAAGAAAAACAGGGCATATTCAGGAAATATACTTTGAGTCTGCTGGGGCAAATATCGTCATATAAAAAGCAAGCAAAGCTTTTTTCCTCCAAACACCTGGCCTTACATTGCGTTCCTCCACAGCAATCCCGGGGATCCGACTTCTTAGTTTCCCGGGCTAAGGTGAAGCTGTCATTTCCTAGATGAACAGGCTTTGGCCCAGAGGCCACCAGTGCCAAAGAAAGCACAGCTAAGACCAAGCAAAATTTTCCACCCTACCTCTATAACAGAGCTGTATAATGCACGCACTGTCTTCTGAACATAGAGGTGTCCCTCATAGTCGGACTTGAGCTGCGTTCAGGCAGATGAGAGCGGAAAGTTAAATAAGATGTTTCCCTGTTCACGGTCCCTGGGGACATATGAGATGCAAGCATCGGGATAAAGCTTCTTATGTCTTCACCTGCTGTAACTGTCCTACAGCAGAGCCCAAACTCAAACAAAGCACTTTTCATGCAGCCCAGAGTCTGGGCAGGATAAAATATCTGAGTTATGAGCACAGCTTCTCACAGAGATATTATTGTTAAATATTTCTTTTGCTTGCTGGAGAGATATCATTCAATGTTGATACACACTGTACACGTTCCAAAGCTGACTGCCATGATAATCGGGGCTTTGGTTATAGAAGTTTCTTGGGAACATTTTCTTTGGGATGCTGAGCATAGCGCTTGGACTCAAGTGTTCTGTAGATCTGCTGATTTAGCAGCGTAGTGCCGCGGCGCCCTTCCAAAAGACAACAGGAGAGAGCAAAGAAAGTTTATTCTTGCGGCTGAATAAAATGAGCTTGAGCAGGAGTTGATGCAGTGCAGATATGAGCGAGCTCACATGCAGTTTGGTCTGGCAGGCAGCATATACTTCAGGTTCACGGCACTGTTGACTATTGTTTGGCTGACGGTAACCATAGAGAGTTGAGTTTGTATCTTTAGCACGTGAGGGCCGAGCTGAAAGGAGGGCAGAAAGAGGAGGACAGTTAAACAGAACAGTGTCACCTCACAGGCACCAGAATGCCTCTTTGACAAACCCCAGGCAGGTTTGATTATGGTGCCAGGAGTGTACGACTCATTCATCTGCATCTTTTTTCTTCAGTGTGTAGTTACAGTAGAAGCCTTCACAGGTGTGTTAATAGGACCGAGACCAAAACATACCAAGAACTGTCCAAATAACTTCAATCTGAGTTTTCATCTTTCAATATAGATAGAAATGTAATCTTATTGACTTTTTACAGTTAGTGCTGAAAAAGGTAAGGCCTGATTTAAATTCTTACTTTGAAAGAAGTAACACAAGCTCCACACAAATGACACTTCCCTACTCGTGCCTCTCTATGAATGTGTTAGTTGTGTTCTATTTGTGTAGTCTTGATAAGGGTACAGTGGTAATTTCACCATCTTCAAACTTCAATTTCTGAATACTTTGAATGAGTGTTTTTAAAAGCTCTATATGAGGGGGGTTGTTTGCTAACTGAGACTTAGTGGTGACTTTGTGTCTCAAATTTTAAACCCTGCAATGTATTATTTTTCTCTTTAGACACAACACAACAAGCATTAATCTACAAGGGTCACCATCCTTTGTCTTTGCTTAATTAGTGTATGGATACTCCAAGATATCTTCTCCATCCATCCATCTGTTTATCCTTTTTCAGGGTCGCCAGGCAGGCTGGGGCCTATCCCAGCTGTCCTAAGGCAAGAGACAGGGTACAGCCTGGACAGGTCGGCAGTCTGTCGCAGAGCTAACACATAGACAAAGACAACCATTCACACTTACATTTACTCCTGCATTCATACCTATGGGCAATTCAGAGTTTCCAACTGTACTCTCTGAGTACTCTGGCTTCCTCCCACAATCCAAAGACATGCAGTTAGTGGGGATAGGTTAAAGGGAAATTATAAACAAACACAGACAACATGCAAACTCCACACAGAAAGACCTTGGCCTGATGGTGGAATTGAAGTCAGGACCTTCTTTCTGTGAGGCACCAGTGCTAGCCACCGTGCCACCCATCTACTTTGCAAAAGTGTCTTCTTCTACTTTATAAAAGATATCTTCTACCACAAAAAGTCTGTGCTAACCCTACAGTACAAAGTCTCTGAGTTATTCATTTTTATTCATATTTATTCCTGTCTTGGGAGACAGAGAAGGAAACTGAGCCCAGACAGCAATGCACGTTGTCTTCTAAGGCTGCAAGGAAGCGAAACCAAATACAGCAAGTCTTTCTAAGATCACATGTGCCTCTATTTTTTCTCTTTTTTTATGGCACGTCCCTCAACCCAGGGCAGCAACGGCCCATAAGTGTGTTTTTCTGGGTCAGCGATCTATATTCACACATAGGTGGTATTTATATATTTGCTCTTTAATGCATATCATCCAAACAGCCCTCTGAAAAGTCCTTCAGTGTCATGTAGATGGAAGGTAGTGGGAGGGGAATGGGCTTAGAGTTATCTCCCCTTATAGATGTCAATGACATCACTTACCATCTTTTCCTATGGCAAGTCAACAACATCTGTCAGACAAATAAGACGACTGCCCCAAGTCACCATCTAGGATAATCGTGGCCTGGGAGTGGTGTTTACTGGGGAATACATAGCACTCCTAAGAATAGTTTGGAAGGTGTTTACAAGTTAGCAATTCACTTTACAGTTTGGTAATAAGTGTGCAATATCATGCCTATAAATGGTTAGTTTGAGGGGCTGCACGCTGGCTAAATTTTGATCACACTGCCACTAACCTACAAATAAATTTTTGGCATGAGACAGTGTTTTTGGTTTACCGACTAGAAAAGGAGGCTTTAAATTTTGACTGTATTTAAACTGGCTAACTACTATCAATTGACCTACATAATACTAGCTAGCTACTTTTGAATACGTTGCTAATGTGGTGCCCAACTAATGATTCAATCTTAGTTTGTAGACAAATTTGACCTGTTTAGAACTTTTTTAGACAGGTAAGTGCATACTTACGTATGTTGTCAGGTTTCAAGATAATAGCTGATGTCCTGGTCTTTCCCATAGGCAGTATAAGCCACTGCAGAATGCATTACGTAAATCTGCATTTAGCTTCAAGTGGTCGTGGCTGTGGTCACAAAAAGACTGGCTCTGGAAGCCAATGGATAAAAATTTCCACCTTTTTATAATGTCTTCCCTCTTCTGCGGATCTACTTCCGGACATGGCCAAAACTCCTCACCTGGAAGGCAACCTACAAATTCCCAACTGTATGTCATAAAACACTAACAAATTGCCAATGTGAACTAGTTATGTCAATGAGATGCTACGTGCTCCTGACCAGATCAACAGTAACAATATCTTCCTAACAGCTGCATGTTAATTGGGAATTTTTAAAATCTGGAGCTAAAAATTTCTTTTCATTCCTAGAATCTATGCTAAGTCAAGCTAACTGGCTGCTGACTGTAGCATCATATTTAAGAATAATATGTATCATCTAAATCTAAAAAATGAACAGAGTTTTATCTTTTAAAATTTTGACTGGTTGCTTCAGCTTTGCTGACACTGAACAGGGTGCTGACTGCGATGTTTCATGGTCGTTACGACCTGCCTGGCACGCATTAGCCTAATGCCTTTAAGTCTCAGAAGACCACTGCAAAGCTCACAGCTCACAAAAAAGCAAATCTAAAACATTGTCAGAAAATTACATTGGGTTTATAAAGTTAGTTTGCTGTTTATTGTCTCTAAAAATATCTGAATTTCCAAAATCTTGCTTGTACATAAGGGATGAGTAAAGTGCTGATCTACTTTTTGGAACTGACAGTGGTTTAGTTTTATTTTATCACGTTTATCTAGCAAAAATAAAATGTGAGACAGAGTTACGGTTATAGAAAGAAGAGTGCATGAAATCACCAAGCCCCAAGTTTCAGGTCATAGAAACATTCCTCCCGGTATGGTCTACAGCCTTCAGGATTCTGCCTTTTAAGGTAAGATCCCTCTATGTTTTTCCTTGTCCCTGTGCAAGCTTGATCCCTCTGTCCCCCAAAGGCTCACTCGGTGCCCCCAGAGTCTCTTTTTTTAATAAGTTGTCACCAGCCAGTCATGCGATCACATCTGCAGAAAATTTCCATGCAGGTTCCTTTCCTGCAGCCCTAAAAATAAACAGCAGCTGGTGGCCATTTGTTTTATGCTTTGTTTGCAGGAGCTTTTACACTTTGTCTTTGCACAGTTGAATTACTGCTGGGCCAGTAAATGGAACAAGACGCAGGGAGAGATTAAAAAAAAAGAAGAAGAATTATGAATGAGTGCTGATCACATTCTCATGGTGTTGTGACCTCTGTCCTGCTCTCAAGAGCTGCATTGTGCTTCTACCTGAAACACACTGCGCCGTGTCTGTGAAATCCATCTCGTTTCTATTTGACTCCATGGGGAGCAAAGCAATATAACAGCTTATACTTCAGCCTTGTTTCATGGGATTGTCAATCATCTGAGCACTGGTTGTCCTCATAACCCCAGTCAGTGTTAAAAATGTCTTTGGCAGAGTCCCAGTTAGCATCAGGATCAACATTAAATGAGTCGAAAGAGTCCAAAAACTGAACAATACAATAGGAGCCAGTGTCTGGATGTGTATGTCTCAGAAGATGTCTCAATAACTCAACTCTGAATAGTTTCTTCAAATATTTCCTCGTAAAAATAAACCTTAAAATCTCTTCCCCATAGGTCTGTAATTGAAGTCAATCCGTCATCGAGCTGTCAAAAGAAAAACAATAAATCTACCGGGCCAGCTTGTGCCACGGCAGTGAATTACACAGCATGTGGAATATCATTTTGAAAATTTATGTTCCCACTTATCTCAGGTTTCCCACACATCACCTATAACATAGCTGACCTTTCTCAGGGATCACAGCTCAAAGGGTCTTCTCCTTTTGAAGGGGATCAGGTTCAGTGATGACCTCACCCAGTGGCAAGGTTGTTATTTGACTGGGTTTAAAGAATGTGGTATGTTTAAAGGAATGCCCATAGACTGTAAAAAAATGTTTTTAATTGAACTGTGGAGCAGATCACTAATCAATAATCCTTAATGATTGTAGCATGTCTTTAAGGATGAGCCAGGGGCCAATAACCATGCATACGCATAAACAGTTGAGTGCTTGCAGGTGTAGATGCTACTGCCTGCAGCCTTTCTTTCTTTTACTGTCTTCATGTGGATTACACCAGTTTGTACTCACGGTTCAGGTAAATGCTGGACTGTCATTTTTTTCTGTTTATTAATTATACATTAAAAAAATTATTTTTAACATTATTATAGGGGTGTGATTACCTTGATATGCTGTTTGCTAAATTGTGGGCTTTCAACAGCTTTTATCATAGGGAGAAAAATAAAGAAATGAATATAGATTATTACCCAAAACCTAATCTTTTAACAATGTTGCATTTATTTGCAGAGAGTGATCTTTATTAAATATTAATTGTTAATGTAATGTTAGAACATAATTTAAGACTACACAGGTTTTTTAATCTTTTTGTTTATAGCACTGTTTTTAGTGATTTCTGTATTGCTTAATGTTTTAATCCTCTTCCTCTCTCTTTCTATTGCTTTGGCTTGACTTCACTTTTGCTACTGATTTGATTTTAATTTGCAGACAAAAGTGTTGGACTGCAGGTGGGAGGTGCTCCCGTGCTGACAGCCTAAGGTGTGTTAAGAGGAAATGTGAAATGAGATAAAATGACTGCACTAAAATAAAGCTCCAAGTGAGTTTATAAGTTATTTGTTAAGCGAGTACAAAATAGTTGAAAATAGTTGTAGACGTGTCGTTATTTCTCTCTTCACCCTGTATCGGCATCTGTTCTAACCTGTACAGCCCCAAATTTCTTCACCATGTGGTGAAACCTGTATGCAGTCTGCTACTCCAGCTGTCTAAAGGTGATGTTCAAGACATCACCATGAAAAATCATTCCAAAATAACAACAGTCGGGGGGAAGTGATGTTTTGAAATGAATCTATCCCATCAACCTGTCAACCTTTCTAATAACCTGAAGTTTTGCATTTTGCTGTGTTAAATACAAACTCTAAATTTAAAGTTCCTATTTTTCCTATAATCAAACACTGATGCTGTCATTTTACAAGTAGACTTTTATTCTGTGTCTGTATTGAAATCAGATGAAGGCTCTGATGTAAACAGATGAAGCTAAAAATTCAGCTGATATTAAACATTTAAAATTGCAGCATGTCAGAACTTCAATGGTCCCAGCAACGTCAGAATCAGAAAATGGCGAGCAGCGCCCTCTGCTGTTCTGTTTGTGTCGGATGCTCTCAATATCAAGCAAATAATCAGTGTCTAAGCACAGTCACATTCACAGACACAACTCAACCTTTAACAGAAGGGTCTCTTAGGGTGTTGACGTGAAGCCGATGGGATGTCCATCATCACCCTGACTGATCTCACTCGTCTAGACGGTCCAGTGCCGCCTTGGGACGAGTTGTTGCTGTTTCTTTTGGTTTGTTTTTTAGCTCTAGATAATTGTGTTTTTAAGGTTTTATCCTAAAATATCAACATTCGTTTTTTTGTCTCTTCACATCAGGTATTACACTTTACACTTTAAAAAAAAAACTATATACTTAAAATACTTATTTAATTTCTTTTGGTTTATTTTGCAACATTTGTTTAATCACCAGTCAATAATATAACACTCTTTTTTTTTCCTATTCCCAATATCTGCAGAACTCTTTATCCCAATAAAGAGGACACACAGAAGAACCTGCTCAAAGCATAATATAGGTATGACCACAAATGTGAGGCAAAAACAGAGAACTTTACAGAGATGATGGTGCCTCTGATTCCACTGTAAGCATGAGTTCATGTAGACATACTTTAAGCCCATTCGCCTCTCATGTTGTTACCTGTTGAAAATTAAGCTTTGGCTGTTTGGTTGGCATCTACATAATGATACTTGAGCATCAGCCTGGGTCCAGGGACCTCTCGCTGCTGACAGATTGTGTATAAAAGCATTATCTGCTTTTTATCATCACATTCTTGTCCCTTGGTCCAGTAAATTAGAATCAGAGTCCATCTATTCACTCTGCAAAAAACAAAAACAAACAAACAAAAAAACTCTCATGGGCTTGACAAAAACTCGTAAATACTGAGATTTCAGTAATTTCCATAATAAAAACATAGATGATGATACAGATAATACCTCCATAATTGAGCTGTGAGCCTGCTGGATGCTAAATTGGCCGTTGAGAGCAGGAAGATAAGCAACAAATAGAGCGTAAAGAACATAACAGGAAGATGATATAAGTTGATATATGCGAAGCTGCCAGTCAAGGGTTACTCTAAAGCTCCTTTTGAAAAAGTTATGTTTTACTAATGAGATTATCTGCATTTGCATTTCCCTCCGAGGGCAGGGAGAGGAAGAATGAATACGACTCAACTACTTTGTGGTCTGGCCTGATCCCAAGTCCTTTGCATGCAACCTGCTAATTCGACCGACTGGCTAATGACCCGTTTGCGTGCCACACGATCATTAGCGCCCCATCAAAATCGGTCACCAAACATGTCACATGGGCACAACAGCTTCACCTTCTCCCCACCCACCGAGTCACCCAAGGCCAACTGCTTGGGGGGGGGGGGC
>NW_005187463.1:733723-734629 GCF_000239375.1 Pundamilia nyererei
GTGTAAATCACTGCAATATGGCGTTACAAAGTAAATTGAAATGTACAGGTAGTTGTAGGAAAAAAAGAAAAACATCCCTTTAAACTTTTACATCTGCTAGTTTTATATCCACTTGATAACCAAGTGCTCAAGATCTACTTGGATACAAAAATCCGCATGCACACACACACATGCACGCGCACACACACACACACACACACACACACACACACACACACACACACACACACACACACACCCACACACACACACACACACAGGCAAAGAAAATATTTTAAATGAATCTTTAATCTGAAATAACAAGACGAAACACAAGGCTAATAGAAACACCAAGAACTAATGTTTCTGGGCCGTTTCCTTCAGTTTATTTATTCCTATGTTAAACAAATTAGCGCTCTAGGAAAAAATGACCACTCATATGTGATAATGCTAGTCAAAGAAACAGGTGGACTCCCCATTAAACTGATTAAAAGTCATTTTTATTGATATGCACTGACCCTTGTAAAAATGGGGTGAGGAATATTTCCTGTCCATCAGCGATCAAGTGAGGATCATAAATGACAGGAAGGCTTTTTAAACCTCATAATACCAAATACCAATATTGTGCCACTGTGTGTGACCTTATCAGAGTGTGGATACAAGTGTAAAATTATTTTACTCACTGTTTATAAAGTGAAAAAAACTAAGTGAAGAAACATAAATTACCAACATGGTTTCAGAGTCTTTCAGGTAACATAAAGTGGGATCACAGTAAATGCCTGAAGTCCTACACTGCAGTGAAAGGTAACCCAAGCAATCTAAACTCAGAATACTGTGATCTGTGCTGTGACTCTATCAGCTGGTGTGGAGCTGACAGATCAATAAGGTATTCAAAGCACGCTCTGAGTTGCACGCAGTCATATGAGT
>NW_005187463.1:734978-737595 GCF_000239375.1 Pundamilia nyererei
CACATGCAGGCAACCACACATGTTGTATGAGCAAACTGTACTTATGTGTCTTATTTTTGTAATTAAAGGTTCGTTATGGATTTTCTTCCTATTGATGAGCCAAAACTGGTGCACAGTGTCAATCTGAAGTAGCTAACCAAACAGATGAAAGACAAGTATGAGAGTAAATGGATGTTGCACTGACTGGGCTTTAACGCTATCTGTGGAACCACTGGGTGGCAGCCTGCTATCTTTGAATACTTACATGAAAGACCATCATTTCTCTGCCATTCATGGGAGCTATGACTTCCAAATAGTACATAATCCCAACTATGGTCTAAGTTTTCACAGGAATACTGGAAAATAATGGAAAAGAGCAATTTTATTCAGCATCATCCATCTTCCCATCATTTATGCAAAGCAATCCTGTGTGTTCTTCAAGAGTGCTTGGCTTTCCTCCTACGCTCTGGTAAGCTAGCATATAAACTATGTTTAACTAGGATTTCAGTGTTTTGTAAATTATTGCAGAGTAATGTCTCAGTCAGAGGGTCAGTCAGCTGCTTTGGGTGCAACAGGAGAGGAGGCGTCAGGGTTTATTGAAAAAAACCTACCAGCGAACAGGTTAAGTTGACAGAGTTTTTAACCCTGGTTTCTGGAACAGGCCCCGACTCTCAATCAGAAGAAAGCTGTGAATATTCTGCAGGAGTATAATTTTCAGGAGTGCAATACTCACCCATCTGTTTGGGAACGTGAACAATACAAATAACAAGACAGCATCTTGTGAAAGATGCTGTAAAAAAATGAAGCACTTATGGCCCTTCATCATAGTTCAGCTCCCAAGTGTAGATATGAACTGTAGCACCCCAACAGAGCACTTTAGAATAGGAGGTAGAGTCTTCAGCTTTCAGGCCCCTCTACTCTGGAACCAGACACCAGGAGATAGACACCCTCTCTACTAGGCTTTAAAGTTTCCTCTTTGATAAAGCTTATATTTAATGTTGGATGGCGTGACCCTGAATCCTCCCTTAGTTACACTGCAATTATTCCTAGGTTGCTGGGGAATTCCCACGATGCAATGAGTATTTCTTCTTCACTTGCCTCTTAACACTCTGTGTTATACACCACTCTGCATTTAACCATATATTATTATATATGATTATCATATATTATATGTATAATTGGTTATATATAGTTATATTATTCTCTCTTCACACTGTGTCTTTTCTTCTGTTTTCCTACTTTCACCCTCAACTGGTCGCAGTAGAGGTTTCTTCTTCAACATGGACATTGTGGAGGCCTATAAATACCTTGGAGCATACATAGACAATAAACTGGACTCGAGGTTTTAGATCTCACGCTGGGTCAGCACACCTGAATCAAATGATTAGTTCATTAATAGGCTTCTGGAGAACTTCAAAACATGATGAGGAGGTAATTTAGCCATTTAAATCAGCTGTGTTTAATCAAGGACACATCTAAAACCTGTGCTTTATTCTGTTGCATGCTGGGAGAGCAGGTTGAGGGTCGCAGACACCAACAGACTTAATAAACTGATCCACACATGCTCTTTTCTACTCAGTAATGTTTCTGTCAATATTCTAGATATTTATTTATAATCGCCTCTGCCAATCCTTGATATTTATCATTGAGTGATTTGTATATATTGTGCTATTTCTTAGAACTGTAAATCTTTAACATATTGTATTGTTAAATAGTGTAGTCTTTTTCTGTTTCTGTTATTGTACTGGAGCAACTGTAACCCACATAATTTCCTTAAGGATTAATAAAGTATGTTGATTCTGATTCCTGTTAAAAAGGGAACTTTTTCTTCTGTCACCAAGTGCTTGTTTATAGGGGAATAATCAGATTGTTGGGGTTTTCTCTTATTGCAGGGTTTTTACCTTACAGTATGAATGACCATTGTGATAAATAAATAAACAGGGACACAAAAGGTAATTTGTTACATTGTTTTTTTTTTAAAAAAACTGTGACTTCTTTAGTTTGCTCCAAAGGAAACATCTCCATCATGTCTGCCTCCGTCTTTCCTCTGAGACTGAAAACAGGGATAGAACCTAAAGCCGAGCGTGAGCAGAGTTGTGAACAACATAGTGCCATTTTACGCCTTTTCATAATGAGCTGCCCTGTGTTTGTATTATGAAAAGCCTCCAGCTGACACTGAACATTACGAGGGAATATTTCAGCAGCTTAATCCTTGCATGCTAACTTATCCATTAAAACCCTAAAATGATCCGATCCAAGTCAGCTTTTCTAAATTACATAAACCTTATTAGAAGACTTTAACAACTCAGAAAGTGGAGCGGTCACAATACGCTCGCCATATGACTGAAATCTCACTTGTGAATGCAGTAAAAATGATGTTGTTTTCGAAATCTCTGCTGTAATCTCTTTGTTGAATTTGCACTGACTTAGCAAGCCATGTGGAAAGTTTTTGTTTGGTCTTAAGTGGTCAGAGTTCAGTTTTCTAGCCTGATTTCTGTTACACACTGAAGGACACCATTTTGTCACATACTCCTCGTAGCTTAATTGCTGTTCCTGTGAAGGCAGGTTGAACAAGATGTCTATAGGAAGTCTTGGTGTCACGGACCCGGCTCTGGAGGACTCGGGGGTCCGTGAGCAG
>NW_005187463.1:750059-765193 GCF_000239375.1 Pundamilia nyererei
ACAAAAACATTAGTGTCCGTTGTGCGTGGGAAGAAAACTTCTTTTTACAGCGAAAAAAAACCCCTAAACAAGCACCGAGTGCGCAACGACGTAATGGGAAATTCACAGAGAAATTTGCGGATTCTTCCACTGACCGCCGCAGCACATGCACCAGGGCACATCTCCGCCTACCCTACTCCTGCTTTACAGGTGAAAATAAAGCAAAAGGACCGCTAGTCTTTGACTTCATTTATTTTCTGCTGTGTTTTACTTGCATCAATTTGAAAGAGTGAGTGTAAACACAAAAAAAATTTTATTTTATGTGCTGGAATGTGCAGAAAATAGGTTTAAATGTTAAACTAATTTCTTCAAGTCAGAGAATGGTGCATATAATTTAATGTTTGCTTGATGCATAAAGTTAAAAGATTAAAACGGATAAAACAAGTTAAAAAAAAGAGACGTTTCCATTTTGTATGATGGATTATGTAGAAAAAGTAGAATTGGGCTGAAAGATCTATCGCTTTATCACCTATTCAGGTTGTAAATCGTAAAGAAGTAACTAATTAATTAATTACTTTTGAAAATAAGTAATCAGTAAAGTAACGGGATTACTTTTGGGGGTAAGTAATCAGTAATTAGTTACTGATTACTTTTTTCAAGTACCTTGACCAACACTGGTTATGATGCAAACTATTGTCACAACAAGTAGCAAAAAAGATGATGGGGGGGAACGAACACATAAAGAACACATCTGAGACTTGTTCTTAATGCTCAAAATACTCAGGGTGCCACATTTCTTTTGGTGGGTTTATGCCAGGTTTATGCAGGTGCTAACTAAATAAATATTAACACGTCTATATTTACTGAGCTGAACGGTGTCTTGAGGTGATGGATCATAGAGGAGGTTGCTTATGTAACACAGAATTTAAATGTCCACCCATAAATGTGATGAACCCATAACTTGCTTTCCATCAGATAGCTTTTCTTCAAAAGAAAAAAAAAACAGACACTTTGTAAATCCACGATGATGAGATCAAGGAAAACTCTTCAAAGCAGCCCAAAGTGTCAGACAGCCTTGATGTTTGAAGTTGTAGGTGCCTACAGATTTTTCTGAGGCTAAAAAAGAGCCTGAAAATCAAAAGGAGTTAGTGATAATAAGAATTTTTTAAAAATCATTTTACACTTTGAGATCGTCTTATTAGCTAACCTCATATGCCATCTAGTGTCCAGATCAACGTGGTGCAACTAGTCTATGTTACAGAGCAGCTCACAGGCAGTAAATATGACATCTGGCAGTTATTTCAGGGTGAGAAACACAAACCTTTCATTCAGCAGGAAAAATGATGAAAAAGCAACTAACTGTGACTGACATTTCAATTAAGAGCCCAGAGTTATGTACTTAATGTAATTTTTATTATGGACAACAGCTTCCATTCTCCCTGCACATTCTTTATTAAACGTCCCACTGCCACAGAATGAATGTAAGTGGGTCAGAATGTTTTAGTCAACCTATAATTCATATCTGACTCTCTACGCTAAGCCTCAGTCCTTTGTCTCTTCCTATGACATGATTTACTCTGCTGATTGAGATTGGATCAGGTGTTTTGCGTCAGACTATCGTCTGGTGACTTGCATTCTAATTGGCATTGATCAATAATGACACAGAAAAGGTTGCATGGGCAGGAAAGGTAAGAGACGTGCAGCTTTGCATATAAAACAAGGGGCACTCCGACAGCACAAACCACCACAAAACAGCTCACTTACTTTTAAAGGAATAGTATTATATTTTGTATATATTCATTTTTTTTCTTTGTTGTTTTTAAACAACAAAAATAACTTTAAGAATTTTATAGTGCAGCAAAACTCAAATACGTTTAGTGTGATACTCTGATTACACAAAGAGTACGTAGTAGGAGTAGGTCATGGATATTGAACTGCACATAATAATAACTTGAGCTTATTATATTTTATTCTACTAAGGTGTATTTCTAACTAACTTGGCAGCCCATTATCTTTTTCTGGACAATGCATTCTTTAAAGATATAACGCATTTTGGGGTCAACTCGAAGAAAAAGCAAATATAAAATGTAAAAGTGAGAGCAGAGGTCAAATGTGGCACGATATTTGGATGCAAACTAATGTGACATTTAGAATCCCCATTCATCATTCTCTATATCCCATAGCTTTAATAAATAGCTCTGTATAGCATTATTATTACTTTGACCTTCAGATCAATCAGTTGACCTTGAAGAATAGGCCAGAGGTCGAATGCCACGTCACATTTTTAATCTTTATACAGTACACACACACACACACGTAAGAATATAGCTTTTTGTCAATTTTCGACCAATAAATCACTGAGTTGACCTTGAAGATCTTGGTGGATGTAAGCCAGATTGAGTCTGTGGAAATGATAAGACAACAATCAAGGATTAGTTCATCATATACTGATTGCAATGAAGAGAAACAACACATTCATTTAAGATTTTTATCCATCTGATGGATCCATTTATAATCACAAACCATGAAGGTAGCTTTTATTCTCTCTTTGTATGCATCTTTCTTATTTCATCTATGTTTCAATTTTGTAGGGTTTCTATACACAGATAAGACTCGTGTGTTGGTTCAAAAGAAGAACAGTTGATTTGAAAGACTTGCCAAACTGAAACGTAAAAACATAAATGTAAAAATAAAGTAAAAGAAATAACATATAAGTAAACAAATAAAAATTTCTCAATGGGCTGTTGCTTTGTTGCTTGACTTGAGCATTGCACATTTATGAAATGAACATCAAAAACCCGAAATCAGCTGTGGAACCCCAGCTGGGTTCTGCGAGTAATGAGTAATTGTGATGCATGCAGTGAAAATGAACTGTTACACTGACTACACCCTTACACATGTACGGTTTATCTGAAAGAGGTCATTGTGAATTCATTCTGCATTACTCTAAAAAGGTCAGTAGACCTATAGCTACTTTCTTATGGGAAAAGGAGATAATGGGATGCACCATCATGTGGCTAAATTTAATTAAATGTTATTTTACAAGGCTGATAGGAGAAGGTAAAAAGCATGCCGAAACCTCGTCACTGCAAGGTCATCCATCAACATATCTGTAGCACAAATGAGTCTGAGAAGATGTATGACTATGACCCCCAGCTACCATCTTCTCTGTTGCCCTGTGACTCAGCTTTCATAAATCACCGGTCATCAGAAATGATCCATGGCATCATTACTTTTCTTGAGGTCCTTGACCAATGAATTTATAACCGAGGATTATGCCGATTAAAAAAGACATTCTATTTCAAGGCTCTGATTCTCACAGTGGTGTCTATACTGACAGTGTGTCAGACCATTTTACAACTTGATTTAACATTATCCACTTCAGTATGTTCGTTTTTCCAACAGAATACGATGCCATAGAAGTAATTGGACACCTAATTAGCCGCTGTACAGTAACCATGTTCATAATATAACAGAAAATTAAACATCCCCATCATATTTTATTCAGTGGCTTTCCCTGAGTTCAAGAGTTCTGGGCGCCGTGCAACTGCCAGACAGTCTCATTTTACTGACCAGAATTATTGCAGCTACATTTATCTGTTTGAGACTGATTGCAGACAGTCTAAGTTGAACTGTGATTGTTTGGAGACAGGTTGCCTCCCACTACGCAACCTATGCAGCCAGCTCTTGATCAAAAGTGGTCACCCAGAGGTTTAGCATATTGCTGGGAATCCAGATGGTCACAACTAATTGCAATCGACCACCAAATGTGAAAAATTAAATGCAAACACCAGACGACCGGACATTTTTTCCAGTCACAAAGAGGTTGTGTCCTTTTTTTCACTCCAGTGTGACTGAATCATAATCTTGCTAAAAGGCAAAATTATTTTTCTTCTTTTTAATATTTGCAGTGTTTCTGTTTAGTTTCAGTGTTTTTAGATTCAACCGAAAAGACTTTCCTTATAAAATCAGATGCTTGCATATTTGCATTTGGGTTCCCTGCCAATATGGCACAAAACAAAATGATGCATTCTGCACACAGCAAAGTAAACACAGCATTTCAGGCTAAACATATTTCTCATCTAGCTTCCCCCACTTGCTGTGATTTCTATCACTGACAGGTGGAAGTGGGAATGTGGGTGGAATTGCTGATATTCATATGCACCAGCACCTCTATGCATGCAATCACATGGCAACCAGCTGCCTACCCCAAAGGGAGTCCCGCAGTGCTGCGGTTCTGCCTCTGTGGTCAGCAGCTGAGATTCTCTACCGCAGAGATGAGTCAGAGAGGGGCAAATGAGGGGAAAGTTGCCCAAGTGTCTCAAACACTTTTTTTTTTTTTACCATATTCAATTATTCTTTTACAATTAGTTAAGAAACACTATTCTGACACGTTATGGTATTAAACACTCACATGACATTCCTAACAAGAATAAGGTAAAATAAAGAAAAACAAGACAAGTAGTTGATTAATTCAGTCTCTAACCCCCTTAATCCCCAGACATGTAAACAGACATGCAGCAGCTTTAACATGTGACCATCATGACGTCTGTTAAGCACTTCTGCTGAATTCTAATCCAAGCCAACCTCCTTTTGAGAAAATACCACTGAATCTTAATAGATGTTTAGTTGCCTGTGAAATAGCTGTTTGGAAAAGGAGTCAGATATGACTAACTGTAATTTCATGCAAAGCTAAGCAAACCCTGTGAATACCAGCCCCCGTCTAGTATGTATGTTTTACCTGCTTTCCTTCTACGTTTCGACTCAAGGCTGTTATTAGTGACTAACACTCAGCCCCTTCCATTACAAGAGGACAGCACAAAAGAGTAATTTGTGTGTTTCTCTTGCCCCCGACCTCTCGTCTTGTATTGTGGTATTGCTCCTGGTGTGCTCTTTTGGAAGCAGAGCAGCATGTAATAAGAACAAGCATTTTCAAAGTGTTCTCATATCTGGGGAGAGCTGTCAGGGATTTGAGAAGGAGTCTGCACCTGAGGGTCGCACTGACAGAAACACGGACAATCAATTATCTGAACTGCTTTTCAAAGCACGCAGCAGCTCCTAATCTATACACCTGAGGTTCACTTCTAGTACTTCTGCTGAGCTCTTGTAGTAGCAGGAAAGAAAATGGGCGATGACAGACGCAACCCTCTGGGACAGTTTGCACAAAGTCAACGTGATGCAGTCGACCATTTGGGCCAAAAAGAACAGCTCAGGCACTTAAGGTCTGATTTAGAGTCATCAGATCATTTAAAGAACAGAAGCTTCTTGGCTTTGGTAACAGACTAAAAACGTACTAGAATAATTTTCCAAACATGAAGCTTTAAGTTCTTGGTTAGCCAATCCTACACAGTAGGGTGATTGTATTAAAATGCTCCAGAAGGCACCAACAGCAACATAAAGTCGTGCTGCTGATCAGCAGATGTTGATGAGCTGCAGCTCCCACTGTCACTATACTTCATCCTTAAAGTGGGATTTGCACATCTGCGTCAAATCAACAACTGCGTTTGGCCACTTCACAATATGTCTTCCAGTCACTTTGTCAAATTCATTCATTCATCCATTCATTCTTAACCAGTTCATACACCACATGTACAGCAAATATTGAAGCAATAGTTAACCAAACACCAAACATTATTGTCTTTGGACTATGGGAGGAATCTGTTGTACCCATCCAGACACAGGGAGAAAGTGCAAACTTATTATGAAGACATAACAAGAAAGTTTATAACAGGTGAAAAGTGACAAACAACCAGCTTTTGCACAGCTCTTCACCTCTGTGTAGCAGTTGTGAAGCGATGTCTTCAGCAACAGTGACATTTTATCATGGCCTCATTAAAGGTTAGTGTTGAGCACTGGCTCACACTGTTATTACAAATCCTCCCCCCAGTCCTGACAGAGCTGCAAATGTCACAAGCATCATTTAGATGCAACACCATCAACAGCAGAACATGCAGTTTTCATGTCCAATTTTCAAGCCAGAGAGAAAGAAAAACCCCTGTTATAACTCAAATGAATCCAGGGTCAGGTGGCTTTATCTGTCCCTGCCTTTGATCACACCGCCGCTTAGTTAAAAAGCTGAGAGAAAGCAATCAGTTCCTTTTTTTGTTTGTTTGTTTTTTATATATATTTTTTAAATCCCAAACTCTCGCATGGAAATTAGCTAATTCTGTTTTTCCTAAACAGTCAATTCAAATGACAGTCGGCATAACTTTCGAGTCATAGACTAACAGAGTATAATTCAAATGTTACAGAACAAAACTCCCAAGGAAAAGTATGTTTTTCAAAAATAAAAAAATTTAAATGCACTGTTCCAAATTATTACACACACAGAGTTTCAAAAGATTTTGTAGGTTGTAGAGAATTGAAAATGGTCATTTGTTGATTTTGCAGCATTAGTAGATTAATTTCACTGAAATCAAAAGCTATCTTAATCAAAAACATCTTAACAGGCCAAGTTACATATTTGCGTCCATGGAACTTGTAAGTTTTGGAAAGTTTCTACTTGATTGGTTTGCAGGATGTCAGAATAGCCTCCCAGAGCTGCTGTTTGGATGTGAACTACCTCCCACCCTCATATTTTTTTTGCTTGAGGATGTTCCAAAGGTTCTTAATAGGATTGAAGTCAGGGAAGAACGGGGGCCACACCATGAATTCCTCTCTTTTTGCATTATCTTGCATGAAGATGGTTGCTCCTTGCTGACGACGCAGCCTTGTTGGGACATGGTGGCCGTCCACCACTGCATCCATCTGGACCATCCAGGGTTGCACTGCACTCATCAGCGAACAAGACTGTTTGAAAATTAGTCTTCATGTAATTCTGGGCCCACTGCAGCCATTTCTGCTTGTGAGCATTGGTTATGGGTGGCCAAATATAAGGTTTGTGCACAGCTGCAAGTCTCTAGAGGATCCTACACCTTGATGTTCGCAGGGCTCCAGAGGCACCAGCAGCTTCAAATATCTGTTTGCTGCTTTGTAATGGCCTTTTAGCAGCTGCTCTTTTAATCTGATGTATTTGTCTGGCAGAAACCTTCATCATTGTGCCTTTATCTGCACAAACCCATGTGTGCTCTGACTCAGCCACAAATCTCTTAACATTAAGTGATCACACTTAAATTTTTATTACTTAAAGTTTTCATTACGTGCCCAAGGCATTCAACTATTTCACGCTTTTCAGCAGCAGAGACATCGTTTTCCTTCCTATATTGCTTGAAAATGGTGGTCTGCTTAATAATGTGGAACATCCTTCTTTAGTAGTTTTTCCTTTAATTGGGCTCACCTGGCAAACTAATGATCATAGGTGTCCGAGATTGTTTTCAGTGATACAAAGAGTCCTGAGACACAATTCCATCCATGGGTTTAATTGAAAAACAACTTATTTAATCTTTATGACACTTAAACACAATTTGCATAATAATTTGGAATGTTTTTAAGTTAGCTACAAAAAAAGAAAGAATGAAGGAAACTGCAGTAATACAATTTTTCATAAAAGAAGACTAAAATCAGGTTTTGTATTATAAAGGAACATGGCCTCCCTACAGTTGGAATTATTTACAGAAGTTCAGGAACTCTTTGATTATGGCTGTACAGTTTCTGCCTTCCAAACCAAAACAACACTGCTGAGGATACAGAGATACTACACTCTACTATACTGTTATACTGCAGATAGATTCTTGAGCTTCTTCTACAGAAGTGAATAAATTGTTATAAATATTGTAAAGTTTATTCTATATATAATATTCTGAACTACTTATGATGTCTTTGTGTAACGCATACAAATGGCGCATAGTCTTTGTGTTGGTTAATAGTTCTATCCTCAGTTTTTGCTTTGCTCCTATGTTGGTGGCTCCCATGTCCTTTCTGTGAGTCTGATGTCTGCTTTTTTGTTTTTCAGTTAATATCGGTTGTTTTTCCATTTTTTTCCTGATGTGACATCCTGAGACTGAGATTTCTCCTTTTTTCACTTTTTTGTTATTGTCTTGCAAAATAGCCTTGCATATTGCACATTTCTTTTTCTTTTAGTTGATTGTATGAGCTATAGCACAATAGATGAAGCCAGGCTTTGAAGACAGGCACCAGGTCTGTCACCACTCACAATTCAATTCAGTTCAGTTCAGTTCCATGTTATTTATATAGCACCAAATCATAACAGCAGTTGCCTCGAGGCACTTTATATTGTAATGCAAAGACCCTCAGTAATACAGAGAACACTCAAAATCAGACGGCCGCCTGTGAGCAAAAACTTGGTGAAGAAAAACTCACTCTTAACAGGAAGAAACCTCCAGCAGAACCAGGCTCAGGGAGGGGCAGCCGTCTGTCCCAACCAGTTGGGGGTGAGTAGACAAAACAGGCCGTGACCAACAGATTAATAATAACTAATGATTCTGTGCAGAGAGCTGTATAAGCACACAGAGAGTGAAATTGTTTAGTGAAGAAGAAACACAATGCATCATGGGAGGCCACCAGCAGTCTAGGCCTAATGCAGCACAACTAATCAGGGTCTGATCCAGCCCTAACTATATGCTGTATAAAAAAAAAAAAAGTTGCATGCAATATTAAAAGTAGAGAGGGATTCTGTGTCCTGAATCCTGAGAGCTGGTCCACAGAATAGAATAGAATAGAATAGAATAGACCTTTGTTGTACATGTACAAAGAAACTGTGGATAGGGACCTGAAAGCTGAAGACTCTGCCTCTCATTCTACATTAAATATCCTGGGAGCCACATTTAAAACTGCAGTCTGTGAGCAAAGTGCTCCACGTATGTAAAATGACAATTTAACTGCAGAACGACATAGGTATTCAGCAACCTTGGTTTTGTATAGGAATACCTGAATCAATTCTCCTATTGTAACGAGACGCATTGCAGATGAGTCGCGCTCATTGTTGCTGAAATGTTGGCAGTTCTGTCCTCGTTTATAAATCTGCAAACCTTTGCCCGTCTGAGAGTGGTTGCAGTCAGTCCAAGTCAGACTTTAGCTGGTTGGAGACAGGTTGCCTTCATTATCTTATCTAACTCCTGATAAGTAAGTAAGTAAGTGTAATTTTCAAAATGTTGAATTATCCTTTTAACTCAGCTCATTTTGGAATTGTTAAGGCGGCTGACAATGATCTATGAGCAACCCTCAACTGAACAGCAGGTAAGTCAGTGGGGTTTGAAGGATCACCTGAAACACTTGCTTCTCAATAGGCCTGGTAGCTTTGTATGTACATTTTTTATTCTTTTTTATGGAGAAATACATAAAACGTCCAACATGTGCTATCAAAGTGGGTCCTCAGAAAGGTGCATGCCATGTGAGGTTATACACAGTGAACAGACGTGAGTGCTCAAGAGAAAAACAATATCCATCGAGGCTTCCATTAGAAAGGGCGTTTGGTTAAAACAAAAGGACCTTTAAGAGGCATGAATAACACATTTGATGGATTACTTTAAAGCAATTTTTATTCAGCGTTTAGCAGGAAAATGTCTCACTGAAAACAAAGAGTTTGAATATCAAGGTTACGTTAAATAGCTTACTTTCCAGCTATGTCAACATTCTGGGTAATCATTCATTGTTATTCTTGCCGAGAATGTCTTTCTGCAAATCAAAGCTTTTCATACATCAAAGGGAAAAAAAATAATGTTAGACAGGATTGTAATTTTAACGCGCTCAGAGATGAAAACGCAGTGTTTTCTCTTTTAACTTTCATCACAAAGATACGTGTCTTTTGCAGGCATATGCGGCTTTAAATCCCTGTAAGCTTATAACCACATCACATCTTATTTGGTTTCTCTGAGAATTGTTAATTGTGATGAAGGGGAGAAAAATAGGTGATGAAAAAAGGGTAAAAGTGGCTCAAACAGTTTTCCAGTCAACTTTCAAAGGATAAAATATTACATTTAATGGTCTGTCACAGAAGGTCTGCCAAGGAGCAGATACGATCATTTACAGGGAGACTATTTTCTCTCTGCAGAGGAGTTAAATGAAGACACGTAATTTAAGCTTCAGCAGCACAGGTCAAAGTTTTGCACATTTTATGGGACTAATTGGCAGCTTAAGAGGAAATTTTAAGACCTCTAAGACATTCTGAATAGCATTGTAACATTGTAAATGTTAGAAAAAGATCAATATAATCTGAAATAACTTTAACAGTGAAATCTAAATATCACATTTATACTATATTGCCTTTCAGATTTCAGAACTCCCAAGACCATTCATGGTAGCTCAGTTTAAGGTGTCCAGATCGTTAGCCGAGTGTTTTGTGTTTGTGGACTTTCTGAATTGTGTTTAGTTATCATTGTGTATTCCTGAAAAGTGATTTATGTTTCCTAGTTCAGTTTTCTTGTGCTGATGAGTTTCTGATTATGTTGTTTATCTCTGATGATTCAGCTTTACTTTCCTTTCTCGTTTCCCTTTCTGTCTCATCCTCAGTGTCGTTTCTCCATGCTTATTTACCTCACCACGTCTCTCCCTCTCTCGCTGTGTTGTTCTCACCTCCTCCGTGTCTCTGCATCTCTCTTCCTCGTCTCAGTCATGCCTCTGTGTGTTGTCTCCTTTACCTGTTTCCACCTTCTTCTCTGTGTTTTATTCCCTGTCTCTCTAGTTTTTGTGCCTGTCCCCGTCTTGTGTCTTGGTCTGAGTCTGAGTCTTTGTACTACTTCCTGTCTCATGTGCATTGTGTGGAGCTTGAAAAGAAAATCGATTGGAATTTTCAAGACACATAAAGAAATCAAGTCTTCAAGCTCCTTAGATCAATATGACCTGGATGACTGAGAATCGAAACAGACATGTGTGTTTAGTTTTGCTTCCCCGGTTTCATTATTTCTAAATTGTTCCTGCCGTGTTCCCATGTGTTTCCTTTCCTAATCACTCTCTTGTGTAAGTGTCAGTCTGCCTTTGTTGGATTGTCTGTGCTGTCCTTGGAGTTTCCTAGTGTCTGTGTGTTCCAGTTTAGTTTTCAGTTTTTAGTGTTCAATGTTCACCATTTTTTGCATCCAGTTATCAGCCTCATTAAACGACTCATCTTTTGTTAAGTCTTCTACCTCTAAGCATCTGCATGTAGGTCGTCACTCCATGCATCACTGAGTCTGTATATCTCACAGGCTGACATAGGATACTTAAAAATCAAATGGGAGGCAGAGCCTTCAGAATTAAGGCCTCTCTTCTGTGAAACCAGCTCACAGTTTGGATTTGGGAGACAGACACCTTCATTCTGGAGCTTTCCCATACTTTTGTTAGTGATTCTTTATGTGATGATGACAGACCTTCTGACCTTGTATAGAGGCCCCAACTGCCTACCTCTATGGGGCTGATTACTGCTGATAAAGTCCATTGACTGGACTGATAACACCTGGTTGCACCCTCTCTACCTTTTAGGTCTAAGATTAAGATTTAACATTTCTGTTTATTAAAGCTTGTTGTAATGGATGAAGTGCTTTTTGTCTTGTCTTCCTCCCCTCACCCCCAACCAGTCACAAAGATGGCTGCCTCTCCCTGAGCCTGAGGTTTTTTCCTGTTAAAAGAGTGTTTTTCCTTTCCACTGTCACCAAGTGCTTGCTCATATCAGGGTTGTCTGATTGTCAGATCACTTTTATTGTTGGGTATTTACAGTATAAAACACATATACTTATTCTGTAAAACTGAATTAAATTGAATTAAATTTATACATGTGCACTGTAAGCTCTTTTCCCAGTTTAACCATGTGAAATTCAGTTCATCTTTAGTTTGATACAAGAAATATTTCTAGCCAAGTGTCTCCAACTCAGCCTAATAATCAATAATAATGCCTTAATTTTACTCCACAGGCACAAAACTGCATATTGCAGCTGTTTGTTTTCAATGATACTTTGCAGTGTGACAAACTCTATGAGTATTTCACCTGCGTCAACATTAAAATACCCTCTCTCTCCTGCATTGTGGGCAGCTGATTTGGTCACAGCAGAGAGTCACAATTCTCCTGAGGCACAGGACGGTTGAAAAATACATTGAGCATTTGCAGTGCAATTAGATACGCACTGTGAAGGCCATCTGCCATTAGTCAAGGCCACCCTGTCATAAAAGCAAGCGCATTTGCTGACACCTATACGGCATATCGGCAAGTGCAGCAGATCTCCCACAGCACTGTCCCACAGCAGTCTTGGGTCATTTTAATCGTTTGGAAAAGTCTTTAAAAGATAATAACATTACATGTAAAGCTAAAATTAAACAGTTTTTGATGACAGGCATAATTCTGAATTAACACCCAGTTTGAAATAGCTGAACCACTGTGGACCAAATGGATTACTGCAAAATCACTGTGTAATGGCTGGATATAAGTTTATGGACTGTTCTAGAAAAGAAGGGCTGTATGAGTGAGTGGATGTGCTCTAAACTCTAAAAGCACTGTGAGTTGTCAGTAAGACTATCAAAAATGCTGCACCTGGCTAAAGTCCATTGACTGGATTTTAGCTGTTTTTGGCTAAAATCAACATTTAGCTGATTTTAGCCAAAAACCTGTCCATTCATAAGCTAAACATGTATCTGCTTTCAGGAATCATTACTGTCAGGGTTTCTGTGTGTCTGCTGGATCACAAATAGTTTTATCAGCTTTAAAATATGTGCATGTTTTCATTACATGTTTCTTTTTAGCTAGGTTTAAATGTCCAAGCAGATTTAAAAACCCAGGATAGCATGAACATTTCTCACGTATAATTTGGCATTTAATTTAAAATAAGACATGCCACATATTAATATTAATTGGAAATAAAATTAATGAACTTAAAACCCACCACTAGTAAAATCTAAGTTTAGTGAGCCTTTGCTGAAATCCGCACAGGCGGCCAGGTAGCACCGGCCAAAACTGTGTGAGTGTTTGAGATGGACTGCAGCAGAGAGCCCTCATAGGATGTAGTGCTGTGCTCTTGTTATTTCAATGTGTTTCAAGTAGGTCACTGGTGGAAAAGTGCTCGGTATTGATCTGCAAACACGGTGGGAAACAGCGTGTGTCCTCCAATACAAATGCAGGCTGCCACCTCCAGCATCATCCCCCTCTTTCTGCTGCCCATTTGCTGTCTCCTTCTCGGTCTCTGTTTCTATCACCCGATTGCAGGCAGGCATTTTGAGGTTTGACTTCCTGTTTTTTTATGATTTCCGCTTAAACTAAAAAAAAACTGCTCCAAGAAATACCTTTTCCTTTCTTCACCACGGCTTTGCCATATGATCAAGATATCTCGGGTAGCAGTGGTCAAAGACATCAGAAACAATTAACTTTAGACAGAGTGTGTGGGTGCGTGTCAGTGCGTGCGTCTCGCCCCATTAAAAGTGTGAAACAGGCAGCTGCAGGAGGAGTCTGTCTCTCGTTTGCCTCAGCAGTGCTTTCCCCTGCTTGTGCCAATAGCTACCTCCGACCAGAGTGTGATGGAGGAGGAGGATCACGGGAGAAGAAAGGAGGTGGCAAATGAGACAGAAAACTGGACTCAAAGGGTAGAACGGGGGGTTGGGGGAGTAATGAATGCAGATGAAAAATCAATCTTGCCATTGCTGACTACTGTTACCCACCCACACCATCAGCACCAGTGTAAAAAAAAGGCATATGAGAGTTTGCTTTTGCTGCACTGCAGTGTAAAAGTTAAGCTTCGGTGTTGAGATTGAACTTGTACGGGGACTAAGGAATCTTAGAGAACTCTCAGCACAAGGCTGTTGGGTAAAAAATACGCCTGTGGATAGATGTGTCAGCGCATGTACCATTTATGTTAAGCATACTGCAAGCCACTTTTCTCAATTTGACTATCTGTGCTCTGTCATCATCATCCTCCTCCTCCTGCAGCATCTTCTGCACTGACCTTGTCCTTGAGATACTGTACTCCCCTCACACAAGCAACCCCCCTCCTAGCTGTAGCACCTCAATTCACATACACACCCATGTCTCCTTCCAGCTAAGAGGATCTGCCAGGACTCCTTCACATCCAATGAAGAGTAATAAATTTCATTTGCAGATAATCTGTCATGCCCCCACAGTTTAACACTCTTTTATTCTAACAGTCCAAGTTTACATGCATGTATTATGTTCAAGTGTGTGCATAAGAGGGTGTGTGTGTGTGTGTATGTCCTCAAAACATTGCAGCTGTTTAGTGTGTTAGATTTATGGTCATACATTCCCTTGGCTGTAACTGAACAGTGTTGTAGTTTCTCGTACAAATGGATTGCAGAGATTTAGTGTAGCAGTAATGTAATCCTCTCCTGAGATTACAACAGACAGTATTGTTTAGCGGCTGGGCACCATGAAAATGAGTGGGCTCCAATCAATGGCCTGTGTGATGAGAACAAACCCTTAGATAGGATTAACACAGAAGAAAAAAAGACAGGGAGACACTTATTGATCAAAGGATCTGAACTCCTTTTGGCCAAAACATTAAACCACTGATACAAAATTCATTACAAATGCAATGTTTTCTCGGGAAGCCTTGGGCCCTGGCATTTAGATTGATTTGACTTTGACATGAATTACCATCTTAAACACTGTTGTAGGCCAAATGAACTCCCTTATGGCAGTCTCTACCTAAGACAACCTAATGAACATGCCACACTGCAAAAACTGCTCAGGAAGGGCTCAAAGAACATGTGAAAGAGCCCAAGGCATTCACACAGCCTTCAAACTCCCCTGCTCTTAATTCAGCCAAACATCAGCAGGGTGTGCTGGAATAAGCTTGATCCCTGCAACCTACAGGAACCAAAGGATGTCATCCCAGTGTTCTTGGACCAGCCTCCAGAGGAAACCCCCAGAGATCTCACGTTCACACCCCAACAAAGCTGTTTGGGTATCACGAAGGGCACTTATAAAATATTAACCAGGTGGTATAAAAATTCTGGCTGAACGGTGTGTCCCGGTGTTATATTACCAAATGCAAAATCATTGTTTATCGGCTCCAAGTGCAATACAACAGCATATTTTACTGCTTTTTCTTGTGATGAACAGTATTCAGGCACCAAATATTGATTTTTTTTTTTGTTTTTAAATTAAACCTAGCTGTGCCAGTCAGTTCAACCACTCCTCTCTGAATTACTCTGAAAAACCCGTCCTCATGCAGCTGAGCTAAAACACACAAACCACAGCCGTAAGCATTTAGTCGAGATTGACATGTATGTTGTTTGAGCAGACTATCAGAAACGTTTACATGAAGACTTAAAGCAAAACGAGGTCA
>NW_005187463.1:766493-769246 GCF_000239375.1 Pundamilia nyererei
TTTTTCTTTTAGTTTTTTGATTCTAGATGAAACCTTTTTTTTCTTGAGGACACCTACTGTAGTTGTTACTAGTCAAATTCACACACACTTTCTCTGACTGTCAAATATAAAAAAATTATGCCCAAATTGCTGACTTTAATTTAATTGCATGTAAAGTTTCCGTGTCATTTTGTTGCATAAGTACAATGTAAAATATTACATTTAATGGAATTCGGTCAAATGAACTTGAAATTATTGCTTCATTTTTAGTAGTTATTTATTATTTATTTATTAATGGGAGTGAAAAATCTTTTTTTTATGCATCACAGGCAGAATGAAATAAAAATTAAAACAGTCTTTTAAACATTAATTTAATGTGATAATTGATTATAATCCATTAGATTTTCCAGTGTCTCAGTGATGGGGCTTCCTTCATTAAATCAGTCAATCTGATTATTTGAAAATAAACAAAGCTATGAAATTATAATAAATGAATAGCAGCAAATGTAATGACTCGGAAAAGCACTTACAAGGTGGAACATAATGATACATAACCATAATAGGAGGTTCGGGGTGCTACTTACAACATACAACTGTTACATATTACACACATTATTAATTAATTAAAGTGAGTTAACATCATTTCACTGGTTTGTCTGGTTCACAAAATTTTTCCATGCAAGTGAACATCCTTATTTATCCCATAGTGTGTGCACTGGGAGATATCCAGGCATGCAAAGAGCTGCATTGCTGATCTTATTTCAACGATGTCCTTTTTAAATATCCCAACGCTAGACAGCTGTTATTGCCCCACTGTTCCAGGCGGAGGTCCTGCACGGCAGCTTGGATCAATGCTTCAGAGCTTGTAGTCCACCAGTGATGCCATTTCCCTGTAAACCTTCCCAAAGCACCGACTAAAGTGCCTCTCATGTCCCACTCGCAGCTGATACTGAGTGCTTGGTGTGAAGGACAGGCATGCTTCGCAAACAGGGACTTTCTATGCTCAGGTTCACATCCCCTCCAGATTTTTATGCTTTAAGAAATCTGAAAGTGTGCCACAAACTATAAGTATTTAGGTATAAATTGATTGATTGATTGATTGATTGATTGATTGATTGATTGACTGATTGATTGATTGATGTATTTCCTAATGTTAGAAGAGATCAAAAGATCATAAACATAAAGTGTTTGTTTCACCTGATTACACCCATAGAACTCCTTCCCTTTTGTCCTTGGCTTTGGCTCTGACAGCTGTAGTAATGACATTAACTGCCACAAATGTTACATGATCCCATCACGTCATCATGTGAGAGGCGAGCAGCGTATTGATCTCAGTTTATTTTCTGTTTCGGTTGCTGTTTTCTCAGGATAATTTTCTGATGCAGGCGGCATGCCTGCTTCAGCCCTGTTTGAAACCAACGTAGGAGTCAGAGGGAACTTGGCTTGAAATAAAGCTAAGATTATTTGTGCACAAGCCACCGCTCCTAATTTTCAGTCACAGTGCACTAGTCATGAAAGACTGCATGAAACTGCTGTGACAGTATCAATCGAGGCATTGCTGTGCAATGTAGATACAGATGTAGGTGGACATCAGATCATAAATGTGCATAATTTCCTACCTTAAATACTGTGTGTAACATTATTACATTTTGTGCATCCTACACAGAGACACACACCTTTTCAACATCAGAAAGAGATGCATTTAATCTCCCAGCCGAGCTCATCAACTATGATTAGAATGTCAAGGATGCAATCACATCAGGGGGTCAAACTTAACTTTTGCAAAAGTGATTCATGATATTAGTTTCCTAACAAATGGGCCTCTACAGATGCACTGATGCAGTAGCAACTGCAAATGACCGTCAGTACATAACAAAAGCAATGGCTCATAGATCTGCCTGATACAGCAGGTCAACTCCCTCAGATATTCTGTTGTCTGTAATGACCAATGACCTCAATATGGTACATCTTAAATAAAACTTTGCTGTGCACGAACTTAATGACACAATGTGCAGATTTATCGGCATCATTTTGTCGCAAACATCATTAATAAAATGATAAAAAGGTTTTGTTGTTTATGTTTTCAAGTGATGTGACAGAACCAAAGCAGCGTTATGAGTTTTTAGCTATAAAAAGAGAAATGTTGTTAAAAAACTCCAACATCAGCCTGGTGTTGGTTAGTCAGGACACAGAAACAGTTTAAACTTCTGTAGGAATGGAAATATACATTAAGACTGAAACATAATTATCCCACTGCTCAACACTTTATAAAAAAAAGCTTTTGGCATTTAAACCACTAGCATGTTGTTATTTTTGGAGCTAGAAGTGACATTTAGATATAGAGTGTGAAAGTATGAGCTAATGATAGTAAGCTTGATACGAAGCTCTATCCACGAACTGCATGAGTGAAATGCACAGTTACAAATATTTTCTGTTTTATTTATTTATCCTCTGAAGCTTAAGCTGGAATATCAGCCACACACAGCAGGTTATTTTATTATTCTGCTAATTGAATAAAATGTTCCAAAAAGCAGCCGCACCACAAATAGTGGAGAGGTCTGGTTCAGTGACTCTGATGAGCGGAGGTGAGAGCAGGCGGCAGCAGACAGCTGCCATGTTTGTGTCGGCTCACTTTTCAATCAAAGCGTCTTCATGCTTCACTTTTCAGCTCAGAAGGCTCCAACTTAGCACAACACCATCAAACTTCTCACCTGATGCACTGCCTTCAGGCTTGGCTACTTACTGAAAATTGCTATTATGCCTAAGGTCATAGC
>NW_005187463.1:770932-780046 GCF_000239375.1 Pundamilia nyererei
TAGGATTAGGCTTAAAACTTTCCTTTTTGCTAAAGCATATAGTTAGGGCTGGACCAGGTGACCCTGAATCCTCCCTTAGTTATGCTGCTATAGGTGTAGGCTGCTGGGGGATTCTCATGATGCAAGACCAAAAGGCCAAACCCAATATGTGGATGTGAGACAAAGCCATTACTATAGGTTTATTGGAGGTGTCTGAACTTATATATCCTTCTGGACTTCTGAGATGACACCATCAAAAATGTATAGGTGTTTATAAATCAAGTATGAAGTATAAATAATACGTTATACTTACAGGTGCTTTTTTTTGCTTAAAAAAAGAGAAACAGCTTGTTTCATAAAATTGAGACTGATATTCCTGTTTCCTTTCAACAGGTTAATTACTGAGACTTTGAGGCACTGTCAGTTTTTTAAAAATGATATGACTATGATATGATGATATGAGACATTATCTTTAGAACCAAGACTGGGTCAGGCTCTAATCTTATACTAATCTTTAAAGGAAATGAGAAAAAACTTTTGTTAGGTATAGATGCTGTGAGTGCTTGATCTACTTGGACACCTTTCGTGGAAATATTGCTTCAGAGAAAAAGCAATTTGAAACACCTATTTTAAAAGAGTGCTTGATCTGAACTACAAACAGACTGGAGACATTGTTGCAAAAAAAGCAAAAATGCACAAGAGGAGCTAATAGCATGCTAAGATCATGTCACCTGACATAGACGTGTAACCCTGAAAGTTTAAAAACCATGTTGTACTCTGCACATTAAGTGTCTGATGTAAAAGCTCCAGTATTTCATGTGCACTGTTAACCTTTATAAACACATTAACTTATTAAAAATTATAATAAAAAAAAATCATGTAGACAAAATTTGAACTTGTTGAAAAGCTTTAAGAGCACAAACAGGTAGTAAGTACACTATTCTGATTTTTAATCAATATAAGGTTAATATATCTGGGGAGACTACTATAAGCTGACTTTAGCTGACACACTAAGAAATATAAATTTACTTGTCAGTTTGCACCTATCCCACTTGATGACGCCATTAAGGTCTTTAAAACCTCCAGCAAGCTGTAACAAACAGGTTTTTTATTTCACACATCGAAATCAGCCTACCGATCTCTCACTCTGCTAGACGGCACATTTTTCAACCATTCGTATGCAAAAGACAGGTTTCCATGCACTTTTAGCTAGTCATTTCACTGTTACTAATTTTAGAATAACGGGTGCTTCCCTCATTTACAGATGGATGGATGGCAGCAGGGAGGATTGTTAAGGTGTTGCTTACTCATTCAGATATAGCATGAAGACTGCTGCCAGGAGATGAGAGATTGATGAAGCACTGAGGTTACCTTCTTTAGCTCTGAAATTGATTTTGAACAACCATTAAACTCAAGGACTTTTGCCATGGTTATAACAGTAAATCTTTGCAAGAGAGACCGAAAAGATGTGCATTCAAAGCACCATGAGGCGAATCTAAATGAAGAGTAAAGAAAGATTGTTATCAGTTTAGTTTTATTAATGCTCAGTTTTTAACACTTTTAAGACTTATGAACCACATGAGCTATTACCATGTCCTAAAACCTGAAATAAACTAGTCTGCACCCCTCTTTAAAATAACTGGGTTTGCAAGGGGGGAAAAGCCATCTACTTTCATCCTTTTTCATTGCTTCAAGATTGCTCCTGTCACTATCGACATTCGTCTCTAACACAGAACTACATTACATGGGCAGGTCATTTCCAGCACAAACAACTATCCATAAAGAGAATTCATTATCCCATCAAAGACTTTTCCTCTGAGACTCATCACTATGACACTAAACAGGGAGAAAAATTCCATCCTGCACACAGTCTAGGCCTGTAATCCCAGCAAGATGGAAACACCTGCTGTTAGCGAGTATGTCATTACCGAAACAGACACTACATTTTAATCAAGATAACTGTTCACTGCTGCATTACAATGTGCCAATTTAAGGGACTAGGCAACAAAGCCCGAAATAAAATGTAAAACTGCTGCTTCACCCTGGATTTTCAAATTAATAATCACAGAATATGTTGTTGATACTACTTATAAAACTGTGTGGTTTGAAAAAGATTCTGATATTTAGGTATGTTGTTGTGCTTGTGTTTGCTCCTGTGAATGAGTTGAGAAGAGATGAGTTTCCACAGTGGATCATTCTCCTGGCAAGAAACACACAATCCCCTCGATGCGAACATCAAAGAAGCATCCAAACCCGCTCCTTTAGAGTCTTACTCCTCACAGGCAGGCACGAGAACAGACCCGATTCCCCAAAAGCAAGTCAGTTCCTAATGAGGTTGGGAGATTTCAAACAGGGCTCAGACTCAGCTCTGCCCCCACAAAGATGAGAAGCAATGCATAAAATATGAGATGAACTGATCTTCTTTTACCTGCCGCTGTCTTCCGTTGGCACTTCGAGACACATTCATTGCTCTATATTCACAAGTTTGACCTAGATCTTTTGTGAATGATGAAAATCCTTAGAGCACATGTTTTAAAAGATGTGCGCTTAGATTTCTACAGCTACCTCTTCCTTTATCCAGAATTATAAAATTTGGAACATTGTCTAACAGACCCAAGCAGCTTCTTAATGGATTTTTCCTACTTCATTACTCATTAACATTAACTATAAATCAAGGTGTGTAATTCCCTTATGGCAATTGCCGTTTATTAACTGATTATCTGCTGTATTATTATTGACAGGCACATGCAATGATTAACCAACCCTGGTAAAACTTTGCATGCTTATTTAATAATGATGGGATAAAAAACAGAAGACAAAAGTCTGTAGTTTTTGTGGGGGTACAACTAATGGTCTAGTCTACATACTCTCACCAACTTACTAGAAAAAAGGGTAGCAAACACATCAAACAAGTCTTGTGGTTATATATTTAACGTTTAAGAGACATTTTTAAAAACAGGAGGTTTGCAAGAAAACATTTAAACACCACACAGAAAATTTGTGCATTAAGCTTTTTTCGATCTATTCTATATTCTAGATTTACCTTTATACACTCAAATTAATGTTGAAAGTAATAATCATCTTAAGTTGGTTTCCACTAAGATGACTTTGAATGAATGTATTCACAATTAGCATGCAAATGGCACCATTCACTTATGGCTTCTTCTTTATATGAAGCACTTTAACCTGTATTTGTGAGTGACACAGAAACCTGTATTCACATACAGTGATTTCCATGAGCCCAATAACTTCAATGACAGAATCATCCCTGTTTTATTGCCATATTGTGCGAGGGCCCAAACATCCCCTGCTTCATCTGTGTGCCCTTGGTATCTGACTCGCTTGCTCCCCCTTGTATTTTAAAGAATCATTCTTTTTAGCATGACATTGTGGCACAACCGCTTTAGTGTCTGCGTTACAGACATATGGTCAGAGAATAAGGCATCCTCGACATGTAAGTTACATACGGATAACCCATAAGATAACACCAAGTCCAATGTGTGGGACCTTTAACAGACTGAACAAGATTAAAAGAGTTTACTAAGTCCATGAAGTTCTTAACCAGTGGCTTCCCTGGGCAACAGATGTGAAAATTAAAATCACCGAGCAGCAGGATCTGGTCGTACCATGATGCACAGTCAGCAAGAAAGTCCGAAAAATCCTTATTATTTCTAGGAGGCCGGTAAACTATCGCATACAGCAACGAAGGCGAGTGGCTTAGTTCACTAGTTCACACAAAGTCCAAAACTGGTGTAGCGTGTTGGTGAGGATAGCTGCCTAAAATCAAAGTGTGCTTTAAAAACAACAGCTAACCCCCTTCCACCACCAGAAGCTCTCGGGGCGCTAAAATAAGCACAGCCAGCCGGCAGAAAAGGCACTTATCTCACCAGGTGAAGTCCAAGTTTCAGTCAGACGGAGGAAACCCAACGCATGGGAAGAAAAGAAATCCTTCAAAATGAAAGTTTTGTTTGCCATCGATCTGGCATTTATTAAACCCAACCTGAGGGGAGCTGGGTCATAGACTTCTGTGGGAGCAACTACCCAATCCACCGGTCGAAAGGTTTGATTGATCCGCTCCCCGCCAACGCAGATGTCGACGGGAAGGATTTAAGAGGGCTCCTCTCGATAGAGCCGACAACGGGAACCAACCAGGAGTCCACAGAGTCCAGAGCAAGCGATGGCACCAGGAGTCATGGAAAAGATTGACGAATGGAGTGAAGATCGTGGGGAAGGTAAGAAATCCAGATTCTCAGCTTAACGAGGCGACGTCCACGGGGACCCCGTATCCTGCGTCGCTTCCACGTAGCTGGTGGCGTTGGAATGGCACAACACCGGCACGATGGTATTGCTTCCAGATAGGGAGGCAAAGAACCCTGGCTTCATCAAGCTGAACTAAAACTTTGGTGGATGAACCTGTTTTCAATAACGTCTGGTGATCATAAGACAGCGTGGAACTGACATCTTGCACAACGTTGGCTAAAAATAATAAAATGAGACAAATAAGAAAGAGCGGTAGACGGTGTGCCAAACACACAGGTGCCACCTTTACTTCAATCAGTTCATCAAATAAAATCAGTCATTAATCGACTCAGTTTGACTGACAGGACATATGATCAGAGGTGAAGAGTTGTTACCACCCTGATACAGATAGGGACTGAAGTATGGGTGGAGTTTGTGAGTGAAGGAGCAGCCAGTAAAGGAGTAGATCAGAGCTCCAGTACCTACATCATAAAAGGAGACCAGACCCTCCTCATAATCCACAAACACCCCCACCTTCTCAGGGCCAGAATAAAGACAGAGACGGAATGAAGGCCCTGCACAAGCTCTGTATTCATTTCCATTCCTCAGCACTACAGTCCAGAGACCATACTGAGGTCTCAGCATAACATTTCCCTTCCTGTTGATCGACTCTCTGGCCACTCCCAAGTCCCAGTCAGTCTTTCCTTTAACCTGAACCTCAAAGTAAAATCTACCTGAAGAGAAACTCTGCGCTCCTAAAACACAAACACAAGCAGAAAATCTCTCTGGGTTGTCAGGAACATTCATCCTCACATCACCACAGTATACTTGCTTCCCATCATCAGACAGGATGAGATTAGGATACGCTGTATCAGGATCCAGAGTCACATCCACTGCATACTGCTGGACCGTCTTCAGCTCAGCCTCAAACAGCTTCTTCAAGTCTTTCCTGAGTGTCTCCTCCAGCTGAGCCACAGCTCTCACCACAGTCCCCTCATATGATGGTGGATGGACTCTGACCTCTGTCCAGTCCTTGGTGGGTGGAGCAGCTTTCAGGGACGAGAAGCTTTGGAGGAGGTGGAGGTGGTCTTCAGAGTGTAAGAGCTGCTCCACCTCAAAGCTTCTCTTCATCAGCTCAGAGACTTCCCGTTCCAGATCTTTGATGAGACCTTCAGCCTGTTTCTCTGTAGTTTCCTGTTTGTCTTCGATCTCCTTTTTGAGCTCCTTCAGGCGACTCTCAACAGACTCCTTCAGAGCAGTGAGGACCTGAACACCTTCTGCTTTCTGTCTGTCTGCAGCACCTTTACTCGTCTTCACTGACTCTTTGATCTCTTGAATTTTCAGTTGTCTCTTCTGGATCATCTGCTGAATCACAGCCTCTGTCTTCCCCAGCTCTGCCTTCTTTCCTTCATATTCTTCTCTCAGAGGAACAAACTCGTGGTTCTTGTGCTCTAAAACAGAGCAGAGCATGCAGACACATGTCTGGTCGGTCTTACAGAACAGCTCCAGAGGTTTTTCATGCTTCTTACACATCTTGTCTTCCAGGTTCTCCACTGCATTAATCAGCTGATGTCCTCTCAGAGCTTTCTTTGACAGATGAGGCTCCAGGTGAGTCTGACAGTAGGAAGTCTGACACACCAGGCAGGACTTCAGGGCCTTCAGTCTGGTTCCAGTACAGACGTCACAGTGAACTTCTCCTGGTTTAGCAGCTTGTTGCTCTGAGCTGCTGCTGCTGGCTTTCTGCTGAGCTTCACGTCTGAACTGAGCAACCATCTCAGAGAACAAAGTGTTGATGTCTAGTTCGGGTCGTCTCTTGAACACTCTGTTACACATAGGACATTTATGTCTGCCATTAGTGTTCCAGTGCTGACTGATGCAGTTTTTGCAGAAGTTGTGTCCACACGGTGTGCTGACTGGATCAGTGAACACATCCAGACAGATGGAGCACAGAAACTGATCTTCAGATTGCAGGTTACTGGCAGCAGCCATGTCTGCACTCTGAGGGAGAAGGAAAAGAAAAACAAGTTTTAATTTAATTTCATGTTTAAGAAGAAAGAAAAAGGAGTGTGTCAGTCTTTTAATCGTTTTGAGTTATTGCTGTGATGAGCAGATGAAGCACTTTAACCCTCTGAATTAACAAACCTCCAGGTGAGAGTGAAAAATGTGGAAATCACCAGAATGATGCCATTTGTCAAGGCCACAACAGACATGATTGGCAGAGGTTCTACTTTCTGATGCCTCTTGGACCATAAGGTTCTTGAGCAAAGTAAAGCAGCAGCAAACGTTCTAAAAACAACAAAACGTGTTCTCAGTTAAAATTTGAGTAGAACTTGGAAACTCCAGAATATTGATCTATTGGTCCGGAGTCTGCGATTCAGTGTTTGATGTTCTGGTTAAGTTTCTATTCTTTGATGTTAGTCATGGTTCTGTTCCCTTGCTCTTCCCGGTTTAATCATTTGTGTTTCCTGTTCACTTGTTTTATTAGTCTTTAGGTTCTTGTTACTGTGTCTCACCTGTGAAGTGTGCCACTTCCTGTTTTATTTTGACAGTCCCCTGTCTCACATGCTTTGTGTTCAATTTGCTTTCCCTTTGCTCATTGTCAGGTTGTCTGTTCATCTTCCCCATGTTCCCAGTCTCTAATTTTTTCCGCCTTCCTTGTGCGGTGCTCTGAGTTTAACTTCTCCCAGTTTACATTAGTTATTAGTTTTTCTTATTTTTGTAGCCTTGTGTATTTTGCCTAAATAAACGGCCCACCTTTTGTTATTAAGTTCCTGTCTCCCTGTGTTGTCAGTACCTGGGTCCTCACCCTCATCTTTGATGACAGTCTACTGATATTGTTGGTGTAGTGGTAAACTTGTTCACAGTAGCTCAGTTCAGAATGAAATTTGAAAGGAAAAAGTATTTTCTTCCGTTTTTCTAAGAAATCCATGTTAAAAGTGTTCAACATATGTGTTGCGCCACCCTTTATTTAACTTCCTGTTCCTGTTTCAATTGTTCATGATGAAAATGGTGGTATGTGAGACAGCTCATCTAACAAAACTCTCCTCACTCTGTGACAAACACTATTTCCTCTCAATGCTTCACAATAAAAGCTTGCCTGCGCTTTGCTTTTAATGTGAAAGAGCTAAAGGAAACAGAAGCACTAATAAGAAGAGGAAATGTGGAGTCAGCCTGAAGTCAAAAAGATAGGTGCGTTCCAAAGAAACAAGGTCACTGAGACACGCAAACCCCCTGACTACGTTAACTGAAAAATAAAACAACAAAAAATAAAATAAAATATTTCTCATCAGATTCTGACAACTAAAAACATGACATTTACCTTAATTGGATGGCCTATATCAAATATAACAATAACATTTCTTGCTATTGCCAATATTAAGAAAACTAAAAAGGGTTGCCATGGTAATAAAAGAAATCACCATGTCTTTTCCTACAATTTTAAAATTAATGTGTAGAGCACAGCAGGTTCAGAACAGAACATTTGAACATTTTTCTTGTTTTAAGCTTGTTTGTTTTGCAAGGAACTGAACTCTGTTTGCAGCTGAACAGCTCCACTCTCCTTTCTCTTCAATCCACTCTACAACAACAATCTCCTGCTTCCCTTACAGATTCATCCATATCCAAGTTGTTTGTTCTGCTCTGCCCTGCCCTCTGAGAAACCTGACACTGGCTCATTTGCATACTAACAGTGATTGGATGTTTAGCTGCAGGAAGCAATCTCTGCGGAGTGCTGTGTGAGTCTGCGCACAAACTAGTGGTGGGAATTCTGGCTCTTTTTAGAGAGCCGACTCTTTTGGCTCCCAAGCAGTTCTTGAGGTTATTTTGTTGCTTTAATTAATTTATTATGAACAACAATATAAAATTATGCACAAAATGAATTACTAATGTAAAAAAAAACGTGTTTTTATTTATATAGGTTTATTATATAAATAACACATATACTTTTATTTATTCACTCCACATAAAATGAAAAAGATTATAAAATATTATAATTATATTATATAAATTATAAAATACAAAAACAAACTGTTTACAATTCAACTTTTAACTCTTTAAATTTTCAGCTTTTTCCTTTTACACAAATTTAAAGTGAAACAACACAAAACACTGCAAACCACAACACAATAAAATATAGATTAAAATATGCAAAACCAAAAGAAACAAAATGCACCTTCATTAATATCACACTCAGCTGTCTGTGTGTGATCTTCCCATTGAACTGATGGGCGGACAGTTCTCAGCTGCCTGTGCAGGTTGTTTGTGGAGCTGGCTCTCTGTGATATCCTTTTCTTGCAGACTCTACACTCTGCCTTTGCATTCTCTGTAAAATTGAAATGGTTTCAGATTTTGCTTCTTTTCTTGGCGTCACTCATTTTCTTTATGATACCTCTCTAATGTGTCGATGTTGTTGCCCCTGGCTCTCTTTCCCTCTCTTCCTCCTGCTCTGTTTGTGTGCTACTGCTGCTGCCAGTGTAACTACCGCCCCTTCCCCCAGACCAGGGTGAGAGAAAGAATAGAGATTGAAAATGTGACATTATTTCCGGGGCAAAGCCGCAAAGGATTGTAGGTACGAGTGGCAAGTGGTACTAGCCACTATTGCTGAAAACAGTCACACAGCGATAAAAAGAAACACAAAGAATGGCAAGAAGCTGTTGTATTATTAACTGCAATAGCCGGTCACATGACAGCCACGGAAAGCCGTCAAGGAATGAGATCAGTTTTAATTGGATTACGTCGTTGAAGAAAAATTGTTCAAGCCATGTTTCCGAAGTAACAAAGAGCCGACAGATGGCCTGGATTGCACTCATTCGAAGACCAAATATAACGTTCCAGAACACTCCAGCTCACATGTTAGTCTGCTCCAAGCATTTCCACAAAGGTAAGTCTTTTGTTGTA
>NW_005187463.1:780212-786074 GCF_000239375.1 Pundamilia nyererei
GATCCAGACTGGGCCCCCTCTATCAACCTGGGTCATACCGAGTTTAAGCCTGCTACCACAGCGAGATTTGCTCGGTTATGAGAGAGAGTGAGATCAAAACAGCCACAAAAAGGCCCGCATATATGTGTTTAAGTGTTGTATTGAAGCAATCAAGTGATGAATAACTGTTTTCCAGTATGTTGTTTTGATATGTTTTTTTTGTTTTGTTTGCATTGTTGATTTGTTTTTCACCGAAGCAGCTAATAAAGCATAATGGAATATAATTTTGCCTCTTTCTTGTAAGATTCTATAATAGAATGAAACAATTATGCCAGTTATAAATCAAGACAACAAATTGAATGAATTACGAAACACTTATTTTATTTCTATTGGATCTGAAAATGTTGTGTAACACTACAACCTGAAAAGACAAATAGATTGCGTTGGCCTGTACAGGAGATAAAGAAAAAAAATTAACAACAGCTGTGAAATGGAATAGTCCAAATCACCAAAGTAAACCGGACCAGGGCTTGTTGCAGGGATCTGAAGTTACTAAACATTTTATGAGTGTATGCACTCACACTTAGGACCATAAAATAATAAATATGTGCGTGATGCAAGTTGGGCAGCACACTAACGTCTCCTTCCGGATATCATCAGGTTCCCCCAGTTCTCCAGTTCTGCAAGTTGTTTACGTGCCTCACCCTCCCTCCCTCCTTGTTTTCAATTCTGTAACTTCTTCATTTCTATTTAATACATGGGGATCTGCCAGGCCCTGGAGCCATCACCAGTCTCCGTCGAGGTCTTCCCCAAACCGCAGCTCAATTCATGTCAAAGCATTCACTTTTAACTACTAAAACGCTGTCAAACCTAAAATGATAATGTGGGCCCAGCTAGTGAAATGTTCTTTCTCAACTTCTAAAAGCTTGACTTAAGGGGCGTTGCCTCCTCTTGTATCAGTGTAGAGCCAGCCCCGTTCATATGACTCATTTAAATGTCCTCCTGAAAGTGAAACTCTTACACACATATGGTTTAAGGCCAGCTACAAAAATACGTCTGTGCACAATTTTCAGTCTCAAACTGACTCTGAGCCTCTTTCTTAGGTTTTTGTTTGTTTTTTATGACCTCCATAAAACACTGGTGTTTAAGTAAGATCAGTGTTTTCTAGTCTTCTGCAGTTCTCAGTGCACAGCTCTTCTCTTTTCCTAAGTTCTTATCATATCTCCTAACAACTTTTCCTTGACCTCAGTGTTTTCATTGAGGTCAAGGAAAGCAGGTTAGGAATATGAGATAGGAGGTACTTGTGGACACCCAGAGGTTTATTCTCCTGAGCAGTGCCACAGTGAGACTCTTTCAAACAGCAGCTCCATGTTTCTACAGTAGATCAGTGGCTATATGAGGACATTTCTATTGAACCAATGTGACTGTGATGAACAGAGTGACTCACCACTGTTGCTGAGAAAAACCTAATGGACTCGGCTGAATCTTCTTTCAGAGACAAAGAGGACGCAACTGCAGCTCTGCTCCCTCATACATTCCACTTCTTGCTCCGCCTCTGCATGTACATGTTTGCATTTCCTGCATTAGAGGATCAGCTGGTTTGTAGCCGCTAACTGGTGTAGCAGGGGGCAGATGTTAGAAATTCTCTCCTCTCAGCCTGCTACAGGTACAGGCGACATCAGGTTAAAAGTTGTTCATCTACATTTCTGTATTTTTATTACTTAAAATATGTAAATATACTTTTATGTTCATATATATTTGTATTTTCTAATTAGTGTTCTTAAATATATACAACAATAACATTAATTATGATTAATTACAGTATATTGTAATTATCATTATAATGTTATCGTTATTATTATCATTATTATTAGTAGTAGTAATCTGGATTAACCGACTAGCCTGGCTCTGGTCGTTGACGCTGTGAGGGGAAGTACGGTGTACTTCCAGTGCATCACTACTACCAGCGCGTTTCAGCCTGCCCGCCACGGTACTGGTGATGGGAATTCCGGCTCTTTCTAGAGAACCGAAAGAGCTCTTTCGACTCCCAACCAGCTCTTCAGGTTGTTTTGTTGCTTTAATGAATTTATCAACAACAATATAAAATTATGCACAAAAGGAATTACTAATGTAAAAAATGTGGTTTTATTTATATATGTTTATATATAAATATATTCAATTTTATTTTATTTATAAACCACCAAATCACAACAACAGTCGCCTCAAGGCGAGTTTTGGAGTTTGTACGGTGGCCCCTAGAGACAAAGCACGTACAAACTCCAAAACACATATAAACTCTAAAAAGCACGTGCAAACTCCAAAGCACATTGCTAGCGTTAACTGAACTTCCAAAACAGAGCTACGTAGATCACTTAAATTACACAGTTGAAAGCATATGTGTATTCTTTGTTTATTTATACACAAACACTCATATATATTCAAATAGAAAAAAAAAGTGAGAGAGAGAGGGTGAGAGAAAGAAAAAAAAACCCCACGGCTCGCGATAAGGAGCCGGCTCGCATCGTTCACGTCAAAGATCCGGCTCTAAGAGCCATTTCGTTCGCGACCGACACATCACTAATTGTTTGAGCCATGCTACCAGACAAATACCATAAAGCATTTGAAGAACCTTTACCCCAACTAATTTTTAAGATAATGGCATCCAACTTTCCTTTTAAGAAGCATATTTTTTCCCCTTTTTTTGTTTTTTCAGGATGATCTGAAATTGGTCAGGTTAGAGGCATTTGATGAAATGAACATGGGATGACCCAGTGAAGAGCTTCCAGCTGTGAATCATAGGCACAAAGTTAAGCCTTCAGATTCACAAAGAAATAACACTTTCCTTACGAATTTTTGTCAAATCTTTGTTCCACTGACCCAATTTTAGGCCCAAATTTAAGGCTGCTGTTGTTTTGTTTTTTTACAAGAAAACTCAGTCGGCTGGACTTTGTGCTGCGTGGCACTGTTCTGCTTCAACTGTGCATCATGAAAACCAAAAATGAATTCTTGTATAGCTGTATGCATCTGGGTCACTCTGCTGCTATTTTACTTGAAAGCGCTCAAATAATCTTTTTCAGGACTTTGTTCCATATGTCCACTTCTCTATAAAATGAAGCTCACTGCTGAATAATTCACCACCTCTTGGAGTTGAGTTATAGAACCAGAGAGGGAATATTGTCTTCTCATAGCTGATACCCTAACAGAGCGATCTCTTCGAGGAAACAAAGTACTCACGCATATAATATTCCTAAAAACAGAATCATATTGAAATTTTAGTAATCTGACCAGCGTCTTAAAAAATAATCGAAGCTATGGCTCCAATAATACATTAAAAGAATACTAACACACACACACACACACACAATGTAGCTCAACTTAATGTGCTTTGAGGCCACACAGCAAAAAAGGTACATTCTTAATCTTCATGCCAGATAAGTCTACACACAGATTTCTTTATGCTGCAAAGTTGGTTTTTTTGGGTATAAAAACTCACGGCTGATTTATCTCTACAGAAATATCAAATTAATTTGTCACTTTGAAATTTGATAGCAGGTGATTAGTACTTTAAAAATGTAGGCTAAATTATTTGCAAACCTTTACTATGGTTATCATGCAAGCAGTGGTTTCTAATCTCCTACTGAGGTCTTTACAGGTTTTTATATCGGGAATAGCTTACTGTAGTATTTATGCTAGGCGAGGCTATTAGCTACCACGCTCTCCATCTAAGTGAGTTGTGCACAGCTACCTAATGCTAAAGCATGATAAAAACTACACATTAGCATCGGTGGTTCTTGACTGCAGCCTGCAGTGTACTAAGTAGCTACTTTCCTACAAAGGCAACTTCCCTTGATGTCATAATTTTACTGAATGGCTCCTTTTTAAGAATTGATGAGATTTAGCTGAATCAATTTGTTGAGAGATACAGTAATAGAGATCTGGGGGTGGGGGAATTGGCAAATTTCAATTAGTTAATGTCCAAACAGCTTGCTAGTTGCAGCTGATAATTTAGAACTCCGGCTCCTGATTAAAAAGGGGGGGAAAGCAATGTAGCAGCAGCCAAAATGCTATTAGTGAGTTCAAAACTGAATGTTTGAAAGCTTACTAACCAGGTAAACATCATTTATTTAATATGTGTCAAAAAGTGACTGAATGATGCACCAAAATGTACGGTCACATCTAATATCGCACCAAGATACCCAGTTTGTAAAACTTTAGGTAAATAACTATAAATTTGATATAAATGACAGTGATTATTTAAAGCAGTGGGGTCTTAAATGACAGCATGACAGTGGGAGCTTTACATCCCAGAATGCTAAATGGCTGTTTAACTGCAGGTACTTGTCTCCCTCCGTCTCACCCACCTGCTCCAGATGGAGGTAAGAGATATCACAGTGTGTGGGCTTCATTGCTGGAAGCAATTAATTCCACTAAGCAATGGGATGGTTTGTCAGTCTAGCTTGCATGTCTTTTGTATTTGCCTCTCATATGGCTGCATTTAATTCAAACGTAAAAGGGGAGTGTGCGTCATTACAGAGGTCACATTTCTTCACACTGAGATTATCATTTTCTATATGTAGCGTAAACAAACAAGCCTTCAAATGTGAAAAATCAGTTCCCAATAAATTAGTTTTAATAATGACTTACTACAGTAACAATTTGCAAGTAATGAAGTGATTCTTTTTTTAAAGTATCAAAAGTAACTTTCCAGATGAGCTAGCCTAACCTTCATTCACCCCAAACCTGACCTGGACATAGCTGGAAGCCTAGTCTCATTATGAGGAGATTAGCTGTACAGCTAGGGTGACTCTAAGAGGATCGGATGGCCTCGAAATTCTCACTCTCTTCTGACTTTGTTATCTGGTTTCACCCCCACCTGTCTATCTAGGTTTTCCGACGCAGTGGGGGTCGGAAAACCTAGTTCTAGTTCTAATTTCTTTTCATTATCTATCATCAGTTTCACTGCAGGGGCCATGCTGTTATATCAACTGCCAGACTCTTCTTCTTTCTGGCTGTTGGAGGTAAATGCAATGTATTTGTCAACGGCAAAAGTTGCCTCAGTGTATCCCCCATTCTGTAATTCATTTGTATTTGAGCTGGTGTACATTTTTCTCTTGTGTCAGTGTTTCTCTGCATCAAGATTAACAAAGAAAATCCTTGAGCGTTCAAAGCTGGTTGTCTTTCAGGAGGTTATTTAACTGCAGCAATCAATCTGCAGTGCCAACATAATCAACCACAGGCACTGCACAGGCAAATATTGAATATACCATTCACAGTAAAACCAGAACATCAATAGAAGTAATGAGATATTCTGCGGATAGCTCCTTTGTCAATACTTGTTATATTCCAGTTGACGTGTGACATTTACCTGACTTTTAAATACTGAGTGTGTTTCTATCCACTTCCTGTCTGACTTCCTAATCCTCCAGAACATGAACATGAAATACAGAGTTACTATATTATCTGCCACCAACTCGCACTAATCCAGGATTTTGCAGTCCCGTTGCTCGGATGGTTCTCATCTAGTCTGTTATGACCTTTTGTCTTAGAACTCCTCACTGTTAGTGTACTGTGTTCTTACTTTGTAGCTTTAAACTTCTAATTCTTGTCTCAGACTGTTTCTTTTAAATCTTTTGCTATTATTACTCAGCACACATTGTTACTTAATATTGTCTATTCATCTGAATGCTTCAGTGCATTTCACTCTGCTTGGTCAAAGCTGGTTTACTGACCCTGCAAACTGCTGAGCAGTAGTGCAGGACCACATTGCAGCAGTGTGATGATTTTTCAGACTGAGAGTTGTTTTCCATGTGCCTGTGGGTTTGTTTTTCCTTTCTCCCATAGTCCAAAAACATGCATGTCAATTGGTGATTCTAAAGTAGCTGT
>NW_005187463.1:787223-796450 GCF_000239375.1 Pundamilia nyererei
TGTTTTTTATGTATTTGTAATTCTGTGATTTTAATGCTAACATGTGTCTAGCTAACCTGCAGACTAAAAATCCAATCCACAGCACCATGCTGGTCTTGTCAGTGATACCAGATGTGATTGATCGAAAGTAACCAAGTCTAAATATGACACTTATTTCTTATTTTTTTTCTTACATTTTGGAGGCTGATTAAAAGCAAAAATGAAAAGAAGCAGCGTTTTATATCAGTATAAATCAATAACCCAACACCAGGATTTCTTTCCTATGCACTCCTTTGTATAATATGTTAAAAGGTTTCAGTCTTTGAACAGAATGAACAGTTTAAACAAATCTGACAAGGACACCTTACCCTGTCAGAGTAAGGACACTCTGGATATTATGAAAGAGAATCGTGCCCAAAATCATTTGAATATCTTAACTTTTTTATCCAAACTACAAAAAGCATATAAAAAGCAAATAAAATTAACACAATCATTCCAAAACATGCTTTATGTGTTGAAATGAGTCAAAATAAGTAAATTTGGGGTGGAAAAACACCAAATGGGGCATTCTATCGGAGCACTAGGAGGATGTTTTTGCAGGAAAAAGTGAATCCTGATAAATATGATGAAGATATCTCAGAAAGCATCCACTAGCTCAGATGTTGAGCTAAATTCAGTGATATATAATCACCATGTTTTTGCATTTTATCGCAGACACACCAAAGAATGGTGCACACCTCTTCCTCCTCATAGGCCATTGTTTCCCCTGACAACACATTTAACGTATGCCATTATTAATCATGAGCAACTATTAGCTTTTGATAAATTGCCACTCAACCTAGAACAGGCTCGCGGCCAGTAACAAAAGACCGTTGGTGTTTACTATACGTTCGCTTCACTTCGTGTTGTTTATCTGTGAGTGCACTTAACGTTCATTTGTACAAAGAAAATAAGAGTGTGTCAATCAGAAAGAAGAGTGTGTCCTTGGAGACAAGAGCAGCATATCCTCTGGCTAATGCGGCTTGTCACACAGCCAGCTGCACAGGCCAACGCCAGACGAGGAGGTGAAATGAGGAGCACGGTCACTGATAAAGAGAAGAGAAAGCAGCATGAGGAAGTTTGAAAATGTAGAAGCAATTTTCCAAAAAAGAAAACTGAAACTCAAAGTATCTTTGACATGTCTGATTTAGCACAAAGATTAGAGGCAGCTGATTCTGTATGGATTCAACAAATATTTAGCAATGTGCTGCAATTAGGTGATGGTGTGTGGTTTAGAGATTAACATATAATAATTAAAATATTATTTCTATAATTTCTTGCAACACTAGAACTACAATGTGCTTCACAAATTCACAAGAGAGCAGCTTCAAAGCACCAAACAGACAAATAAAAAACCCAAAACCGAGCAGCATTATTCATAGAGACCATTTCTTAAAATGCATTACACAAATGCCAGTGTGTACAAGTAGGCTTCAAATGCTTTTCAGACTGAGTCACAAGCTGATCTGATAGTGAAGGAACAGTTAGTGCCACAGTATTGAAAAGATAAAAAGCACGGTCCCTCATTAAATCAGCTTCTATCCTGTTATGTTGAATCAAACCTGATTGGCATACCAGTAACTAAATGAAGTTTAACTATCAATAACCAGGTCAGCTCCAGACCCTTTCACTTGTGCACATGACGTTCAGATCACTTCTGATCGTCTGGTGTAGAATCCACAGTGGCTGTGTACAGAGACAAATTTACAAGCATACATAATCTTTTGCCTGATAAACTATAACAGGAGCTGCTGACCCGGAGCGGAATTAAAGCAGCAACTCAAACTGAAGGCTTGTCCCGAAGCAATTAATTAAGCAATTACTTTTTATGATGTTTATTCTGGAGTCTTGTTCATTTTTCTGCCTCTTCATCTGCAAACAGAGCCACGTGTAGTAAATCACCTCGAGCGGGATGTGCCGCGCTGCTGGAAGCACTTACATAAATTATCACATCTAACCTACTGACGGGGGTGCCGTGATTTTCTGGCCTGTGAGACAGAGGGTAATTCAGATATTAATTATGCAAATCAAATGTGTGAAATAGCAGAAAATTGTTTTCAAGTAGCCATCATCTTCTCTGCGCAGCATCCTCCAGATTCCCCTGTGTGGAGTTTAGATGAAATTTTTTTTGGATGAGCACCAATCCTAAAGACGCGTTTATGATAATGACATGCACACGCCCGTGTGAGGCTGTGAACATCAATCCAATTAATGCGACGTGGACGAGCATCCTCAGCATTTCTCACATGACAGCGAAGGACATCAAAGATGACACTGAGGGGTTGCTTGCAGTGCATGTTTCAAAGTGAGGTGGTAAGACCTTGTTGGCAAATATGATATTTATATAATGATGACCACTGCAGAGAAGTTAGCCGAGCATGAGCACTTATTCTCATGGCAGATTCATAAAACAGAGTCCAAGTGGCATGAGATCATCCAGGGATGAGGTGAGGACAGAGGCTGATGGAGACAAGCAGAAAATAGACAGCTGACACTGACAGGTCCCAGTGGGTGACTTTGTGTTTGAATGTATTTAATGTCCACAAGCTTTGAAGACAGCATCTGCAAAAAACAAAAACAAAAACAATAACAAAAGAAAAAAAAACTAATTACAAAGATAAATCTTTGACACTTCTAGCATGCAGTGAGTCAGTCAGCATCTGCATTTGTGCAGGAGTAGGTGTGTGCTGACGTCAAAGCTTTTGCAGGGAAGTTGAAAGAACCGTTGGGGAGTGACGGGGGCTCAGAAGAGAGATTGGCAGAAGAAACAGACGTGCACAAAAGCGAGTGCTGATGCACCGACATTATAGCTTCAAACTGCATCTGTGAAGAGAGATGTAGGTCAAGAGTGTGTGTTCGGGATCAGAAAAATGAAGCAACATCTATTCCAGCACCTTGAAACACAAACATATTTAAATATCACTGAAAATACATAAAATTAAGGTGGAGAAACCAAGCTGAGGATGTGTACACAAACAAGCAGAAATATTTGTGAAAATAAACCAAGAATCTCTGCAAACAAAATGATAAGAGAGGATTTTTCTTCTTCTACTTAAGCAAACAAACATTTTGGAAATAACTGAGAAAAATAAACTCTTCCATTTCCGCTGACTTTGCCTGAGTCGCTTTTATGCAATTAAAATGAAATGAATACTACATTTCACATTATCTCACCCTGTTGCCTGTGGAAGAGTCCAGCTCCTTTGCTGCTAAATTCCCCACTGTTAGCTCCGTCCCATTTAGGCACAGCCAATTCTGCCTCGGTGCCTTTTGAAAACCAGCATACGCTTTTACAGGTTAGAGAGTTGGGAGTAATGTGTTGTGATGGACCAAGTTGAAAAAACAGGAGGAGTCACAGGAATTGTTAGAAAAATAGGGTATTCATTTATTTAACCCAAAAATTATATTTACAAAAGTAATAAATGTTGAACTCATAAAAGAGGTCAAAGAAACAAACCTAGACTCGGTCAAACAACTGTGAACACAACAAACAAAACTGACCTAAACAGGAAACAACACAGGGGTATATATACTGCAGATCAGACCACTACGACACAACAGGGTAACTAAACAAAACACAATCATAAACAACAAAAGCGATGCAGAAGAGTCCAGTTTGTTAATAAACTAAACATCAAAGAAGAAACTCAAAACCACTAACCCGAAACTCAAATATTTAATTAAGTACAAAAGCGTTTTTTAAATTTTAATTAAAGAAAATACACATTCTCCCCTTCAGCAGGAAGTGGTGGTGCGGTCCAATTATCCTTCTTTGTATTTAAGGACTTTAAACCCTGTCTGGCAACTCCAAGGGATCATGGCAGGTAAGAAACGGGTAAAAGAAACAAAGTAATCAACTAGTATGCTTACATAAGTAAACTAAATGTGCGTGCTTACAAATAGGACAAATGTACTTAAACCAATCAATAAACTTATTAGAAACTAAAGTGTGTTACTGTGTTCAAATGAAGAAATAAAAATACACAAGAGTTACAGACTTTAGAGTGTGGCCATGGTTTTGGCCATCACTGTGTTAAAGTGGGTCCAAACAACATTTTTGCCTCCTGATCTTTCTGATAACTACAGAGATTGTACAGGTAGTCCAGCTTCTCCAGGATGGCACATTATTAAAAGTCCTCAACACATCAGCAGGACTGGTATTTGCTCCTTTGTGCAAGGAAGACACTGGTGTTGAATATCTCTTCCCAAACAATCAGAAACAGACTTCATGAGGATGGCCTGAGAATCCGATGTCCTACAGTGGGCCTTGTGCTCACTGCCTGCCGTTTGCCATAGAATACCAGAACTGGCAAGTCCACCGATGGCACCCTTTTCTTTTCACAGCAGGTTCTTTCTGAGCACATGTGACAGTCGTGAAAGGGTCAGGAGAAGTCGTGGAGAACATTATGCTGTGTGTAACATCATTCAGCATGAGCTGAGTTGGCGGTGGGTCAGTAATGGTCTGGGGAGGCATATTCATGCAGAGATGAGCAATGGCACCCTGACTGCCATTAGGTATCAGCATAAAATCCTTAATAAAATATATATTTTGGTGGCTATTAATAAAATATATTTTATTAATAGCCAGCCACCAGGTTTGGAAACATTGTGCAATATAACACAGGTGTGGCAGCTAAAACCCTTTTAGATCCGTGACTCAATGAGGACACAGAGCATCCAAGAACACTCTTACTCCTCCTCTGCGGCTCTGGGACTTGCAGACCACGGAATCAACAAAGGTGTTCTATCTCTCACAATGGCATGTTCTAATTTCCATTTCTGACAGCTCTGATGAAATGCTCATTCACACATGCACGCATGTCTATCTTATCCAATTACTGTGAGGACAAGCTATGGTTTACTGTAATGAATTATTCATAGCGCAATAAGGATGCACCACAGAGGTTAGTGTGTCAGTCTAAAGTGTGCTCCTCAGAATCCCTTTAAAAGATTATTTCTCGAATTCAGCTGCCACAATTGCCCGCCGTAATTAACTTGCTGTTTGCAGGGGCAGAATCGAGTCCACCAATCTGTGACTCGCTGCGATTAGAGTTTAATTCTGGCTGCCCTCGTAGCTGCACATGGACTTTGACTTGTGAAACGTTAAAATGAGATTTTAAAGGAGGAATACTCATGACGTGTTATCACCGTGTCGCCATGCACACGTGCACATCCCTGTTCTCCAGTGACGCTAACATTTTTATTTATTTCTGACAGAAGAGATTCTTTGGCAAATTTTCAAAGACGCTTAGCCGTGGCAGTGAAGAGGCACTGAACATAAGCGTGTCAATAATAATGACAGGCGCTATCCACAGAGAATTGTTTACGCAGTTAAAAAGCTTATATCCAGCAGCGAGCTTGAAAATGAACAATTATTTTAGCTGTAAGAACGAGGCTGGAAACGTGAAAAAGCACACAGACAGCACACTTTTATAAACTTGAGAATGCGCTGCATCTACAGCAATGTATTAAAGCTGCAGTATGCTCTGTCCTCAACTTCCAAGTTCAAATCCTCTCCTCTGTTAATCCCTCGGAGAGGGCAGGGATGATGGGACACACAGCCTTTAGAGAGAACCTGGTTTTGGCCACATGCTTTATTCTGCTATTTAACAAAATGAGCAGACGCCAGCTGTTGCAGCAGTGGATGTGGGCCGAGTGTAAGTCAGGAGCCACGTCATACATGACAGCTGTTTGTGGCATCAGACAATCTGAATTTGTGACTCGTCAAATTGCCCATCTGGGTCAAAGCAATAGTAAATAAATAATCAGTGGGTTTTAGTCATGTGGTGACTTATTATTAAAAAAATGAACATCATTAGTTGCAAAAGTACTGGGCTGTTTTTCTCCTCAATAATTTCACTAGATATTGTGCTCGGAGCTAAGAGCAGCCGAGGTAAATTGCTTGGCCCCACAAAACAATCTGTGTTAACAGGTCTGTAATCCATAAATTAACCTATCATCCTTTTCATAAATTCATGTCATGGTGAATTATTGTACTAAGCATGTCCACAGTTAGATAAAATGAAATAAGTATAGCTACAAGCAATCCCTATCCACCAAGGATTCAGGCTTCAATTTCTTCCAAATGCTCTGTTTAGGACAGTTTTTCTACTCTTAGCTCTGTATGATGTCATTTAGAACACATATCCTTAATATGATCACCTAAGACACACGCACTACTGTTCACTTATTATGTTTGAGTGTTTTAGCTCCGCTCATAAAGAGAGCAGAGCTAAAATGGTTTGTTTCAGGGAGGAACTGAGGGTCTGCACCAAGACCCAGAATAAGCTACACAAAGCTTAATAAAACTCTGAAGTATGCAAGGGAGAAAACAGGGGATTTAAAATGAGCACGTGTCTTCTTTGAATTATCTTTAAACGAGTTAATATTTGTGTGTAGATGCATATTCATCAGGGTTCCAATGTTTGCTTCCCCCTTTAGTGAAATCACATTTGGAAAGCCCAAGTAGGGGTGCAGCGAGTTCATTAAGCCAAGCTGTTTCACATTAATTTTACATTCAGTTGTTTAATAACTTCAAAGAAACCATACTTAATGGCTTTGAAATTAAAATTCTTTGAGGGAAAAAGTTAAAACATAATGAAAAAAAAAGTTCTGTGTGAAAATGAACAAAGCAAAGAGTTTGAAATGTTTTTGAAGGGCTTTAACAGGACAATAACATGTGAACTCACAGTTTCACATAGACGGAGCTTCTATGCTGTGGCTTTGATTATTGCATTTGTACGACACTTTTATGGACAATTGTTTTTCTAGCTTACTTCGGCTGTCTTAACAATCCATCAAGTCTACCAGGTTTACACACAATTAGGTTAATCGTCTGCCGGTTGATTCTTCATATATATAATACAAACATGAGAGTATTCATTTTCTTTTTAAACTCATAGCAAGAAAGAGGAGCTTATAAGCTGCATTTCTTCTTGTTCGCCACTTCCCGCTACAGGACTTTGCTTTGTCCATTTCAGATAAGGACTGTAATTTTGAGTGAAGAATAGATTACTTGAATTGCCTTTCAGAAGGCCAAGAAGAAAAAGAAAAAGTCAGCAAGCAATCAGCTTTATTTCTGCCAAAAGCCGTGTGGCCATGCATGAAAGTAGTTGTAATGATTGAACGAGCTCATAGGGTCTGAATATCACCTCTGGAGCCCCACACGGGTTTCTCTAAAAGACACCGGAGGGTAGCCGGGTTCACCGCTGCAGCCTGACTGGAGAGAGTCAGGAAGCGTGTGTTGATGCTTATAGATGCCTGAGTGATGGTAGAACTGCCAGAGATAGAGCTCTGTCATGTTTGAAGTGCTAATGTTTGTGACGGAGAGGTGAAAAAAAGCTACTTTAAAGTTCATTATGGAGCTAATTCCCAGCACAGTGAGAGTAGCGTTACAATAATTGCATCTCCAGGGAGAAAAGCAGTGGGTGATTTTGTACATTCAAGCAGATGTGCATTGCTGAAATATGCTCAGAGATCACCTTTAGAGGGATTCCATTTAATTAAACATATGGCCTCTCGCTAAATTATGAGAGAAGGTCTGATCGGATAGAAAAAGAGGAGAAAAAACATTAAAGACTTGTCTAAATTTAAATACTTATGGATAGCAGTAAAAGCAATAAGATTAAACATAAAAAGGATGCCTACACAGAACAAAAACTTAACTAGATATCTATATCTGAATGCTGTTGACCTATTTATTGATAATAGTTTAATTTCAAGTGCTGCTGGTCTGAACAATATATTGATGGACCACTGTTTCCCAGCATAACAGCACAATTGCATCACAGATTATTACAGTTAGTAATAATCACAGGCTTACGACTTACCCTCCCTTACAATATCCTTGGCAAGAAAGGAGAACATATTTTATTACAGAGTCGAGCTGTGGCATAAATCCCTGCTGTATGGAGGGGGAACATAAAGCTCCTTCTATGCCTTGAATGAAAAACCTTTAAGTGTGAATGAACGGCACGTGAGCAAGTGAGTCAGTGGGTGAACTGCACATTTAAGCACTTCCAGTCTGTGCGACATCCCCACGTCTTAAAGAGAATTCTGCTATTTTAAATCAACCTGTAGGCGCAGAGAAACGAGGTCAGACACAAACAACGTCGCCGTGGGAACCCTGCGCTTCAGCAGCACAATGACATTTCTCTGTGGAAAAAAACGAGGTGGAGGAAGACCACCTCAAAATGTCACAGGACCCACAGATACGCATTTGTTAAAAAAAAAAAAGGAAAATCAGAACAGTTAATGAACTGTCACCATTTGGTTTCGAGTGCACGTGAGACTCTGAGTGTGAGAAGTTTCCTACAGAGTTTTACAATACAGAATATAAGCATGTATGTGAAATCTCATCATTACCCCTTTTTACACTGGTAATATAAAAACAGTTGGAGAACATCCCCATCCTCTCTAATCTGTCAGGCATAAGATTACTGTTCAATCGATTACCAGCAGGTGTTAGGGACATGACTTCAGGTGTTCCTCATCAGCAAGGGTGTAGATTTGGTTGTGGCATTGGTGGGGACGGATGATTCAACCATCGAACCCTGCCCTGTTTCTTATTTTTTCCTTTTTGTTTTTGCTTCTTGATAAAGAAAGAGAAATATACTTGCCTACATATGCTATTCTACATGGTTTTAAGCCATTTAAAATTACAATTCATAGTTTTATATGTGAATTATATATGTTAAATTACTATTAAACAAATGACCGACTAAGTATTTTAGGCTTTAGTTTACTTCAGCCATATTCCATATAAATCAGGTATTATACAAAAATAAAAATAGCTTCAAATACAGTCATGACAATAAAAGAATATGACTTTAAGAAATTAACAACATTAGTTCAGTTACAGTACACCAACATCTCTTATACATTAGCACTAAGGGAACACTGAATGACCTGGTGGTTTTTGTCCATAAAACTACTCGTCTAAGATTACCACAAAGTAAAAGGTCTCTCAGCAACATTATGCACTACTGCCCTCTATCAGATCAGTGAGCTGGGATGTTTTATTCTCAACATGAACTACTGTTAGAGCAACAGACATGGACTACATGCCCACACAACAAACACATGCCTGCTCCTCTCATTAGCTGAAATGAACTGCTGGCATATTGGTTTTACATCTATACTGTCCAGTCTCTCCTGGTGGACATGGCATCACATTATTCATGGTTACATACAATTTTAGACTGATGTGG
>NW_005187463.1:796470-820991 GCF_000239375.1 Pundamilia nyererei
ATGTATGTGCGCGTGCACATGTGTGAGTGTGAATTCTCTGTGGCGGTCTATCCCACAGTGAGCTGAGGTCCACTGCCTCAGGGCCGAGTCCGACTCATTCTCTCCTCTTCTCACACTTTCCTCCACCCACGGAGTCTGACTAGTGTGAGATAGGAACAAAGCCAACAGATCCAGCACTGTGTGTGTGTGTGTGTACATACATGTACATATATATATATATATAAAACTTGAATCTTACGGTGTTTATTTATCGGATAAAATACCGTTATTATCAAACAGGCCGGGGGTGTCCAAATTCATGTACATATATATATATACAAAAAACTTGAATCTTACGGTGTTTATTTATCGGATAAAATACCGTTATTATCAAACAGGCCGGGGGTGTCCAAATTCAGAGGCTGCGTCCACCTGAGGACCCGGCCTTTGTGGTCTAAGTGGGCCGGGTCCTCCGAAAGCCAGGTAGACCGGAAATGAGCGATTGTGAAATTGGACGCTCTAGCCTTCAGAATTACGTCACCTGCCGTCTGCTCCTTGCTGTCTAAAATATAACCGGACGCTGGTGTAGATGGTCGAATAAACTGCTGTGTGACAGCAGTTTATTCAGCTGTGTGAGAACCCGGAGGAATCCTCCCGAGGGATTAATAAAGTTTTAATCTAATTTAATCGAATAACTTTAATCTCAGCCAAACCGATTTACTCACCAACAAATAAAACACAACTAAAGCACTGAAAAAGGCCAAACAATAACATGTTTAAGTTATTTGACGTTTACACAGATACATTCTCGCCTGAAAATGTGTTAAAAGTTTATTTTGCGACCCAGAAAAAGAAATAAGAGTAAAACTAAGTAGCTGCAGTAATAGTAGCCATTGTTGGAAACTGGAATTGGCTGGGCCAGTCTGGGATATGGTTTTTCAGTTTTGTTGTCCGGGTGGAAAATCGGGAGAAATTGGGGAGAATGGTCGCCCCCAGAGATTTTTGGGAGGGGCACTGAAATTCGGGATTCCCCGGAAAAATCGGGAGTGTTGGCATGTATGGCCTAGCATAGCCTGTAACGCTATTGCGACGGACACATTATATGAGTGAACTTGACTTTAAGTGATTTACAGGTTTCTTTGAAAAATATTTTCTTATATCCAGGTTCTTCCTATTTGCTGCCATCCTCCTCTTCTCCTCGCAGCGCAGGCTTGCCGCGCTACTAGGTTTTCTTTCTATCGGGTTGTTTTTCTTTACTCGAAGAGATCAAATTATTGGTGGGGACAATTCAATAATCGCTGGATATTGGTGGGGACACGTCCCTTCCGTCCATGCCAAATCTACGGCCTTGCTCATCAGTGTTTTGACCTTTTAATCACAATACACCCTTAGTTGACGTAGGCCCAACCACAGGATTGTGAAGTCTGGGTGTGTGTTCCTAACAACCCTCCTCATCCACAGCTCAGAAATTAATGCTGGTAGATGCTGGGCAAAGAGAAAAATTTTAAGCTCTGCATTATACTTATTGTGATTTAATTAGCCTATGTGCATCACAAGAAATTTGGGGTTTTAATTGGATTACAGCAGTCCTCAATTAAAAGTCATAAATGAATTTTCATTTTAAAACATGCGGAGGCCTTAAACGGAAATAGAAGTAGGGTAAAATAAAGGCATGTAAGTAATGCTGATGTTTGCTAAATTGGTTCGTTTCATCTGCCTGTCAGGACCTGGAGATTGAGAGGATATTTTAATTTCAAAATAAAAGCGGTGGATTGAAAGCACAAGTCAAATTAAAGGGTCAGCTGCATTATCTGTTAACAGTTTGAGCTATGAGGTAATTCAAGAAAGAAAGAACGCCTTTATTTCAACATGTATGTCTTTGTTTGACTTTTTATTTTATTTTTTGTTTTTTCGAAGTACAGCCAAACTCCTAATCTCAGTAGACCTAAATATAGACCTAAGAATACAAAAAGTCTTACTTTGAAAGTATAAACGGAAGCCTGACGTTCCTGTTGGGTCTGACTAGTCACTGGTATATTGACCTAGTTTCAGCAAACAGCAGTCTCAGGTTGGCTTTTGAATTAGCGGCGCGCGAGGAGCACAGCCTCTCGTGCCCAGAGACGCGCGCAGCACAATGCTGGAAACCAAGTTTCCATCCGCGAAATGAATCTCCCTAACGAAACCAGAGCCGGGAGAAGTACAGAACATTACATTTTCGCACTTGGCACCTACAAACTTCTCGCTTTTACCATTGGGACTATCGGAGTATTCGGCTTTTGCAATAACGTCTTTGTCATAATACTCTACTGTAGGTTCAAAAGACTCCGGACGCCTACCAATTTGCTGCTGGTCAACATAAGTTTGAGTGATTTTCTAGTTTCTGTCATCGGAATAAACTTTACCTTCGCTTCGTGCGTTAAAGGCGGATGGATTTGGAGCCAGTCGACGTGCATCTGGGACGGCTTCAGCAACAGCTTATTTGGTGAGAGGAGAAAAAAATAAAGTAATTTAATCGTTTATGCTAGCATGTGTTAACATTTAATAATAGTTTTTATTAAAATAATTTACAAATATAATTCTTTAACCCTGTTACATTTTTGTGTGTCTCGCACTATATGCAAGGAAATAGCGGCTCAGTGTAAATAGGCAGAAGGCGGAGAGAAGCTCATTAATAACAAAGAATGCACTACGAAGGCATGAAGGACGTTATCAGTAACATAAATCTAAATATAATTGGGTTGGTTTTTTTTTTAAATTTCAAATGACACATTATCTACGAGTTCTTGTGAAAATTTCCTCTCTTCAGTTGTATTAAAATACAGAGTAAACCATGCAGTCCCTCCGCATGATGAGCTGTAGTAATATCTAGCTGCTATGCTGAGCTTTATATTGTGTATTTTTTTCTTCCTGTATTTATACTTGCATCATACAGTGAGGAATCTTTTGACACCTCCCTGTGCCTGCCCTTCTATGTTAGCAAAAGTGTCCATTTATTTCCAGCATAAGTCTATTCATCTGGGAAGTGTGAATAAACATTGAGGGTCATTGTCTGGGTCCCACCAGCGTAGGAATTAGAGCTCAGAAGGACTCATGTGTGGTAATGAGCTCATTAGTGATAGCCTCCAAGTCTTCTTCTTTTATTTATTTTTTCTCCCGCTTCAGCAAATGAAACCCAGCGAACCAGCTGGACTTCTGTCATCCTGCTGTCCATTAAGTGACATTGTCTTCTTTCCACATATTCCAAAGGGCACACTTGCCCGCCTGTGTCCGGTGTGCAGCACTGCAGCAGTGGTTGTGGCATGCAATGTACATGTCACAGGAGAATTCAGAACCAAAAGGCATACAAAGATAGTGTTGATATAACAGTTTATATAAGATGAAGTCTTTCGTGAATAAAGTGGCATTGAAGAGAGAAGATGCTGCGTTCTGTCTCTTTGGCCCTTAGATAACCTCCCTCCCCCCCTTGTCAAAAGGGAGGGAAAGGATTCTGTGTGATATTTGATATGTGAAAAACTCAAGGTCATACAGGTTGTCATGGCTTGAGTGGGTGTGAGCACTGCAAATCCAGAGAACCTGCTTACACTGAGCATACTGTTACAATTGAGGTATATAAAGATAACCCCCTTGGCTTGACAGTACGTGTGCCCTCCAATAATCCATGCACAAATAAGATGTCTTCTTTGCACATTACTTTAAGTGTGACTCAGTAACTGACACACAAAGGGCCACAGGAGCTGCAGCAGTAAGCCCTGGCTGTTCTGTCCAAGCACATCCTTCCTTCAGCTGGTTTGCTGTGGCTCAAACTTAGCGCATACTATATAACGTCTCCCTTTGTAATCTGTGCATCCACCTATTGATGCTGTATCTGTCTCATTCGTATGTAACAAAAGAATAATAAACCTATCTGAGCTTACATAACTGGCTATACATGTATATAGGTTAGGGGAGGGTGTATGATGAAGTTTGAATAAAAATATTTTCCCTGGCATATTGACCTAATTTCAGCAAAGTTATCGTAGATGCTATACCAGGGCTTTAAGAGGTGCTCTTAAGATTGCATGCTTATAAGTAAAATGATGCACAGGAGGAACAAAAGAGCGACAGCTATGCACACAAGACACTTCAGTACGTGTGGTAAAAGCAGGCTGTGTAATGCAGATGCGGGTCCTAAAGGTGTGTGTGCGTAGGAGTCAAGAGCCTCTTTCTGTGCATCTTCACAGGGTTTTGCACCAAAATGATTGAATGTGATGTCCAGACACAAGATGTTCAGATTTGTGTTTACACTGAGTGCGATGTACACTCAACCCAGACACGCTGAGTAGCCACTGACCCAAATCCTGCAGTGCGCGGTCTGCATTACTCAGCGTGGTTGTCTCTCTCCCTTTGCTGCCAGGCATTGTTTCCATCATGACTCTGGCAGCCCTGGCTTATGAGCGCTATATCCGGGTGGTCCATGCACAGGTGGTGGACTTCCCCTGGGCATGGCGAGCCATCGCCCACATCTGGCTCTACTCCCTGGCCTGGACAGGTGCTCCCCTGCTCGGGTGGAACCGCTACACTCTAGAGATCCACAGGCTGGGCTGCTCTCTGGACTGGACCTCGAAGGACCCAAACGATGCCTCATTCATCCTCTTATTCCTCTTGGCATGTTTCTTTGTGCCTGTTGGTGTCATGATCTACTGCTATGGGAACATCCTGTATACAGTGCAAAGGGTAAGGAATAAAAAGGATTGTTTGGGGTTTTTTTATTGCTTGCTTCTCTCTTAGAAACAATAAGATTAATAAACTGAATGAACAACATGGGATTGTAAATGAAGGCTAGCCTATCAAAACATTAACCACGACGGTCAAAACTTATGGTACGCATCCCCACAAAAATACATCTCTATTCAAATATTAACCCCCATTTCAGATGCTTATCGATTTATTGATGTAGAGTTTTGTACGTTGTTATTTCTCACTTCCAGAATAGTAGACTTCAGTTGTTTTAAGATTTTGCACAAAACACATTTTTAGTTTTGGGTCATACTCCTGAAACATCTTTTTTTTTGCTGTAACTTGAATTTTCACTGCTGTTTTCTTCCCTTGTCTTATAACTGACAGCTCAACTGTGCAAGCATGTACAATAAAAGTGAGACATCAGAGAACAATACAAAAACAAAACTCCAGCTCTTACACCCGACAACAAATTCCAGTGTGTAAACACACTCCAGCTGCTTTGAGTGCTAACACCTCAGTTCATGTGACACTTGAAGTGTCGCTGTCTTTCAGCTTACACATGAATTAGCACTGATGTGTCGCAGGACTTCCACTTCAGCTGACTTTGAGGTCAGTTCATCACATGCAGCGAAAGAACATTTCAGCGTTTTATACCAACTTACAAAGGATATTTCAATGTCATCACTTGATCTCCAAATTGACGAATCAATTGTTTAAAAGAAGAGAAAAAAGTGGAACTAAAAAGAAAAAGCTAGAGGAACAACAGCTTACCTAAGCAGAAACCGCTTAAGTTAACTGGCAACAGGTAAAAAACATGACTGGGTATAAAAACACCACCTTAGGCTACGTCCACACTAGCCCGGATAGATTTGAAAACGGCATTTTCGTCTGAAAACGCTCCGCGTCCAACTATCGTTTTCAGTAGTTTTCACAGAGTTGTGCGTCCAGATTGAAACAGACGAAAACGCTTATGCTCCAGTACTGCGCATGCATGAAACACAAGACGATTCGACCTGACTGATTTCTGTCTGCCGCTTATTTACTTTCCGGCTCTTTGAAATGTCGCGGCAAAATGTCGAGGAAAAGCGCCAAGTTTTTTAAATGGACTAACAATGAGGTGGAGTTGTTGCTGCGAGTAACACAAAAGTACAAAGTTGCAAAAGAGAATGAGAATTAAAAAATCTGAAGAAAAGCTATCTGAAGCATGTACAGACTGATATTAATCTTTAATAGGGCTGTCAAAATTGAGAGTAAACAAAACAACTGCTGTATAATGGCCCTCCGCTATCTTTGTTTAATTGGTTACATGACTAAAATGTGTCATCGTTTTCAAAAAGGCTCCGGGTTCGTTGTCCACACTGCAACGTGAAAACGGCGTTTTCAAATGCATCTGCTTTGGAGAGCGTTTTCAAAACACTGTGTTTTCCTTGACCAAAACACCGTCTCGGTGTGGACGGAAGGCCAAAACAGAGAGAAAAAGCTGCGTTTTCATTTGAAAACGTTGAAATGTTCTGTCATGTAAATTGTTACATGGGCTCAGGAACAGTTCCAGAAATCATTATCTGTGAACATTTCACCATGCTATCCTCAAGTGCAGATTAAAGCTCTGTCATGCAAAGAAGAAGCCATATGTGAACATGATCCAGAAATGCTGCTGTTTATTCTGCCCTAAATTTAATTTCAAATAGACTAAGGCAAAATGGAAAATTGTTCCGTGGTCAAGCAACCTTAAAATCTGACATTATTTTTGGAAAACATGGAAACTGTTTTCAAAAAAGCATAAAGAGGAGAGCGTCCCTCAGTGCTTAGTTTAAAAGCCTGCCTCTGGTGTTATGGGGGTACATTACGGAATATTGAATTAGGAGCTTGCAGATCTGAAAACACACCACGAATGCTGTATCTACAGGTTTCAGAGCAACACATGAGCCCACCCAGATTACATCTTTTTCAGAGAAGGCCTTGCTTATTTTAGAAAGACACTGCCAAAACACATACTGCAGATATTACAACAGCATAGCTTTATAGTAGAAGATACCGAACTGAACTCTGCAGACTTTACACCAATAGAACGAATGATACGCCAAACATATTCAATCAGTATCAGCTTCTATAGCAGCTGATAAATAAAAAAAAAGTAATAAAGACAGGGGAAAGCCATGTTATGAGTCTTGGCATTGCATTGTTTGTCTACCAGAGAGCACTCTGCGACTTCAATGTTGGAAACATAACCAATATTAGGGAAATCTGTTTATGTACTTACTTTGTAAGTATTGGCTGATATATTGGAATATCACTAAATATTTGTGTAGTTTCAGCTGAGGGGTTGCATTGAGTGAAATCTAATCTAAAAGACATCTGACAATTTAAATTTTTAGTTTGTTTAAAACAGAACATCAGTCATGTGGCTCCACCTCACAGTCCATCACACTTCACAGGTTATTGTAATGTGTGGAATGGATTGCCAGGGTATAAGCTCACTGGGCCTTTAGTCGAATGCCCTAAAAATGGTCGGCATTTACAAACTGTGATTGGCGAATGGAACAGGAAGTCTTAGTCAAGAAGCCACAACAAACAAGTCATCACTTCCAGACGCTAAGTAAGCATACTAGTCAATAGCTTCCCAAATTGTTAGTAACTCAGTTACTGTTGCAAAAGTTTTTGTTTTTTTATCTCTTTGCATGATTATTTTATACCTTTAGCCAGAGACTGAAAATGCAGACTCTGCGACATTCATTTGAATAAAAAACACTCCTTGACCTTAAAGGGTTAAGTGCTGCCTTTCATACCTTTTTCATTAACAGCTGTTTTATCATTACATTCCTCTGTGCCTTTGGGACCTGTCCTGTATGCTAGAACTCATCCAGAAAACTCACTATTGTGCTTCTTAGAAGCATTGCCTTAAATTCTTGTGGCAAAGGACAAGTGACATGAGTTCAGTTTATTTTAATAATGTCACGAAAAAATACTTTGTCTGTGAAGGAATCTGCAGTCATCATTCAGGAGATGACTGCTGAAGTGACACAGCACATTTTGTAATGAAACATGTAAATGAGAAAGGGACTAACTGATTTCCAAGCCTTCCTGCATCAGTTTCCTTTCTTAAATATGCACAATCATGCAGGAAGTGTGAGCTGCTGCGTTCTTGGAGCACCTCAGAGGCCTGGTTGGATTTGTCACATGTCACAGTATTTTGGGAACATCTTCAAAGAGGAATAACTCAGTACCCTGCAGACTATTTCTGGTTTGATACGAGAGCAGCTGGTCGGCTTTGCTACAGAAAGAAAATCTTATTATAGATATGTGAAGGCCTGGAGAAACAATAGAATTTAAGCTTGCAAAAAGTTGTGGCCTGGAGAAACAATAGAATTTAAGCTTGCAAAAAGTTGTGGATCAATAAGAAAAAGAGCATAAAGAGCACAAATTGTAAAGTCATAAATATTGTATTCACGTCTACGTTCAGCTGCTGTGTTCTTTTTTGAGTGAGTCTAGAGAATAGCTATATTGTTTATCATCACATCTCTTTAGCTGAAGGGTAGGTTTGATCTGCAGTGTCGTGAACCCAGCCTGTTACCAAGGCATTATCATGTTTTCACAACTTTTACAATGTTACCAACATCTTAAGATACAACTCTCAAGAGGAGAAGAGAGATAAAACTGGAAATTAATGTAATCTATCTTATTGTAACCAGTAAACTAGCCTGACAGCCGTAGAGCTTTGGTCTGTTTAAATATAAAAAGAAATAAAACAAATAGAGAGAACTCCCAATGAAAATGAAAACTAACTTTCTGTTTTTTAACTATCCTTCCATCCATCCATGTGGCTGCTAAACCAATAAATTTACCACAAGAGACACAGAACCGGGATGTTCACTCCAAATAACAGCCGTCCTGACACAGAGCTTAAATTGATTTAATCTGAGTCGAGAGCTGGACTCGGCAGCTGTCCAATCACCATCTTAGTGATGGCAGCCAGGAGAGAGATTGTGTCATGTCTTAGAATCAGAGGCCAATCATAACATGGGGAGCACACACTGTGCTTGCACAAAAGCTAGTGGTTAAACTATAAAGTCACAAGCTAAAGTTGTACAATGATTAACAGGCAAAGAGCTCAAAATGACTACACATTTATTGATTTCTACTTAAATGCTGCCCAAACAGTAAATTACACTAAATATTTCAGTGCAGGGAAACTGGATTGAATGTGCACAGAATCGCAGTGTTAGAAAGAAAGACATTGCAAAGGTTTGATTCTGAGACGAGAATGAAATCCACATTGTCCACGTGCTCTGTGTCTGTCTAAAGGCAGTTGAAGATACTTCTTGGATAACAAAATAACATCTTACCAATATTTGTTTCCCGAAGAATGTTAACTCCTGCAGATTAATTTGTTCTGGTATATGTTTTGACGTTGACTATATGGATGTACACAAGCAGTTCCTGCAAAGTTAGCAGGAGGGGAGGTTTGTTGTACAAATCCTACCAGCAAGAGGGTTAGGTTTACAAAGTCTGTTGCCATGGTAACTGACCGTCTCTTTGACTAAGCCTGCTTCCTGGAACAGGCCCCAAGATGAAACACAGGCAAAAGCCCTTAGGATGATAAAAAAAATAAAGCAAAGAAAAACGGAATAAAAACCACTGAAATGTGACTATGGAAGTAGAAGAGCTGCTGAGGGAACAAGACAGACAGGGGAGAATGGGGAGATCAATAATATAGCACAGGTTGATATATATCCCAGAGTTGAGAAATTACTTTGGTGTAGCAGGTAGAAATTAGGATTAATCCCCCCCCAAATAACATAAAATTGTCTTAGATAAGTAGAATAAACTAATGAGGCTAAGCAAAAAAACAAAATCAAAGACTGTGACATAAATTTACTTTATGACAAAGTGTCACTGTAACTTGTTTGCTTGATAAAGAAATATCCCATCATGTCAGCATCCTGCTCTGTCCTGTTTCTTATAGCTGCGCTCTCTCCAAGACCTCCAAACGGTTCAAATCATCAAGATTTTGCGTTATGAGAAGAAAGTCGCCGTGATGTTTCTCCTGATGATAACCTGCTTCCTGGTTTGTTGGACACCCTACGCTGTCGTCTCCATGATGGAGGCCTTCGGCAGGAAGAGCATGGTCTCGCCCACTCTGGCCATCATCCCATCATTCTTTGCCAAGTCGAGCACGGCGTACAACCCACTCATTTACGTCTTTATGAGCAGAAAGGTTTGTAATCAAATTATTTTTCTTTTCTTTTTTTTAATGTTTGGGGTGAGGCTACCTCTCCAGCACCAATCTCTTTGTGTTGCTGCTCGAAAATCAGCCCAGGTTAGGCTGCTGTCTAGAATACATGATATATTTCACTTGAGAGTTCTGAATAGCCGCTTGCTGTGTAGTTTGTCATCCCTCCCCCGGAGTAACCACAGCTGACCCATAATTAAATATGGACAAACACAACAAATCAATAGCATCTCAATGTGAGGGGACGGTTTCGTCTCCTCTTGTGTAACTGCAGCTTTAAGTAGCAAATTGCAGGAATATCTTCCCACAAAATGTCACTATTTTAAAAATATTTTTCCATTCCTTAATATGGTGAGCATAAAAATTTATTTTATTTTGTATGTCAGAGTGAAATGGTCTGGACCACTAGTCTTGGTTTGCTGGCTAGAGGCTGATCTCTTGTGTGTTTGACATACTAATGAGTGAAGAAAGGAGGCTGTTGTTAAATACCAGCCTTTGCTTCTGTTTCTCTTCCACAGTTCCGCCGCTGTTTGCTGCAGCTGCTCTGCTCTCGGATCTCTTGGCTGCAGCGCAACCTCAAAGAGCGCCCCCTGGCTCCGACCAAGCGTCCCATCCAACCGATCGTTGTGTCCAGTATGTGCAGCAGCACCAAGGCGCGACCCAAGAAGAGGGTGACCTTCAATTCCTCCTCAATCGTCTTCATCATCACCAGCGATGACTTCCAGCACCTGGATGTGACCTCCAAGGCTGGAAACTCCACGCAGTTTAATGTTATCCAAGTGAGGCCACTGTGAGCCAAAAACACCGGACCTCTCACCCCACCACTCCGTATGCCTTAGGACCTAACATGCAACTCCAAGCCAAAACAATCCTGTCTGACCTCCCTGGCTGTTTCTGTGTCCACACGTGGTTACAGCCTGGTTACAGCTTCATGTATAAACCCAACTGTAAGCCCAAGTTCTCAAATAAACCAGTTTGAGTAGTATGAAAGTTTGACATCCTCATCTAACATCGGCTGTTGTGATATAAGTAACTTAATGTAGTAGTGGTGGTATTTTTCTCACACGCATTTGTCAGATATGCCATACAGTATATGTGACAGCTGTAGGACTTTGTTGAGTATATGAAAGGCAGTTGAGGACCTGAGTTTGGCTTAACATGTGGTAGCATTTTTATTTTTTGGTTGGTACCCAACTGTGTATAATGGAATACAAGCCTTAGATTCTTAGCCATAACCCATAATGCACAAACTGACATTACTGTGTATGGATTCAATAAAGAGACCCTATTTTAAGCTATCTAGCCTGTTTACTTAAGCTCATCTTATTTCAATGTAAATATCAAGTGTGACAAGATCAGTCACTGTGAAATTACACTTGGTAGATTTGTATGTATTAGGACGATGGGAGTAGCCCTACTTGAAGACTAAGAGGAAATGAGACTAAGACCTTAGTGACACGCTCCTTTCATTTCCTCCTGAGCTGTCAGCTATGAATAGATTTAATGAATGGTTTTCCTTAGCTGATAAAAACCCTTTTAACTGTGGATGTGAGAACGAGTGAGAGGGATTTTGTCTTTTTAGACAGTTGGAAAACTGGGACTTGGTTGATTTCTTACTGTATTTTCACTATGAAGCATATCTTATAATAAAGACTGGAAACAGAAAAAAAAAACTTGCCTAGCTGTGTCCATAGGTGACAAAACTGGAAATTTAACATTTATGCTTTTTGCCAGAGAGTGAAAATGATCAATGAGTTTCATGAAGGGTAAATAAAAGTCCTTAAAACCAGTCATCTTCACTTGTTTTATATAGGTGAGCATAGCAGCACATTTGAAGTGGACAAACCAGCCAAACTCCAAGCCCAAAGAGAGGAAATACTACATTGCCGGTTGGTCAGAAGTACATGTGTAAAATTGTATCTTTGTTACCAGCAGGCTGTTGTAAAAATTTCTTTAGTTAAATCTACAAAAAAGATAAACAGATAAAATCAAAGATAACACAGTCTGACAGGCAGAAAATACCTATCACATCTCAGAGTGGTGTGAAGTGTCTTTAAAAAAGTGGAGGGCTGGCAGATCTAAACCTATACTGCAGGTGAACAGCGTTTGATAGTCATATCCTTAATAAATAGGAAACTTTCACCTTTCTTGAAGCAGTGTGACACGATCTTGACAGACCACAGAACAAAACATCCAAAGAGTTGTACACAATTCTGTCGTCTATATTTGCATTTATGTTTTAGCATGTTTCAATAAATCACTGCACCTATTTCCCTGCACCTATATAAAGAAATAAGGGTTGGCTCAATATATTTGCACAGTAATTTATGTATAAGTGAAACATTGCAAAAACATAATGCAGCTTTAAAAACAAAAACAAATCCCAGATTTTGCATGACGTAAATGTCACTGGGCCCAGTGGAGACAAAGAAAAATAGCTGACATCATTCTTGTGTAAAAACAGTAAAAACTTCTACACACACCTAAAAATGACCCTGTGTTCTTGAATTAAACTTGCTTAATAATTAAAACAGCAGTGTTCTGCTCACCGCTGCTGATCATTATCGGTTTAACACTAATGAAACGGTGTAAGTCGTTCTGATCAATCACTAAGTCCTTGAAGTGAGGGCAGCCATTATTGGAGTAATTTGCCATTACTGGAGTTATAGCTGTGAATTAGATAATTTAGTCAAAATCTAATTAATATTTGGGCGCCTCCAAATTCTTTTCTAGTGTTTAACTCTAAGTCTGTACACCTGTCTGTCACATCAGTCACGATGCCTGTGCTCAGAGCGTCCTGAGAGCCACAAGCCTGTCCCACATTTTCTCAGCAGAGACGATGAGCTTGTTGATATCTGGAGGATTTTTAATGAGCAGGTAGGAACCACCAAGAACAGCCCCCACAGCACTGAGCAGCAGGCCACGGTTTATCACCTGTGAAGAAATGAATAGATAATTAGTTTGAATTCAGTTATTTGCTTCACAAATCACACAAAGGTTGGTAAATTGCTTCCAGTTTCATGAACATTAGTATCCCAAACATAGCTGCAAAGAAAACACCCAGGCTTTGTTTCCCTGGAGATCCATGGCAGTATGTGACAGAGGTGTGGTCTCTGGCTCTGCTGCAGTGGAGGGATGGTGCAGCGGGCTTGAGGGGCAGTGCCAGCGAGGCTGGAAGGGATTTAATTAATGAACGCTCCTCTTTTTATAGTGACGCTGAGGACCAGAGATGAGGTGCAGAGATGTGCGGAGACTGGAGTTATTGAGGTGCCAACCAGCAAACTCTGTGGCTGAGCTGCCCGAAGGAAAGCATCTAGCTTTTGAAACACTGTACAAATAAAACTGTTGCAATATATGCAAAATGCTCAGATTTCAGCCATTCTTACCTGGCCTGTTAGACAAATTAGCAGTTCTTGGGAGGCTTTTATTTAAGCGGTAACATAAATTTATTTCAGTCAAGCACTGCAATCTTCTTTTTTCCCCACTGGCCTTCCCTGTCTAACTGATAACATGACATTACATCTAAATATGGCACCATTGTATATGTACATACATAACCTAATGTCAACATGATCCCTGTTAGGTGGAGACATAACAATGGTTCCTTGAGTTATGTGATAACTGAATGATTTGTAGGTCATTTATTGTCATAGGGTTAATAAACAACATGTGTTTGTTTCAAAAATTTTAAGTAAATTAAATATTTTGACAACTTTTTAAAATCTTTTTTATGTGTAATTACAATACAATAAAACTTTATTAATCCTGAAGGTTGACCGCGAAGGAAATTGGGTAATTGTTGTAGTTCAGTTGCTTACCTAAAGTGAAGTAATCCCTTCACCCAATCAATGACCTTGCTGTTACTGACACTTTTATAATACATCCTTACACTTCACTGCCACCCTGTCTCCGACCTATATTTTTACCTGTCATTCCATATTCAGTATCACACCATATTATCGTGTTAACTGTAATGCTTCAGAGATAATATTTCTTTTCTTTCTCCCATGAAGGTCATTTCACCCTTTGCCCAAACAGCCCTACGGGTTGAATCAATTTACAGGGGAGGCTGTGAAAATCCCGGCTGTCCAACTGTCTATTAGAGCAGAAGCCGCCAGCACAGGCAAATCAGACAGTTCAACACAGAGCCAAGGACTAACAGCCTTATCTACAGCCCAGCGAGAGAAACCACAAACGCGTACGGCCGTGATGTGTGTTAAATGGAGAACTGTTTACTCAGAGTCGCAGCCGCCTTTAGTGCTGCTTCTGATAACACTGTCACTTTGCTAATTACAGTGCTTAGCTGTTCAAAGGTACAAAAAGTCCCATCAAAATTAAAATGCATTCATGTGTAGTGCACATTTTTTCCAAGTATTTTACTTTGTTTTGCCAGTGCCACCGCTTGACTGCTTCGTGGTATCTGGTCCTAGTGAAAGTGACCTAGAGACAAGAAAACAGAAAGAATAGCAGATTTAGTTTTCAGACAAAATGATGTGGAAACAGTTACTATTCATTAGTGATACTGTATCCAACTTACCATTGTGTAAAGTGGAATTATTGTCTTTGGCATGAAGAAGTAGAGGATGTTGTCAACATATTTTCTGAAAAGGAACCATTTGGAGTTGACGTGTGCTCGCATCTATGAAACAATACAACAAATGTGTTTGTCAGCCATTTGTCCATTTTATGATATCATTAGGTAGATCTTTCAGCCATATGAGAAACTTTAGACTTCCTTCTTCCTGCCTTTCAATATAATTGCAGCAGTGGAAGATCAAGAGTATTGTTAAGCCAACACATAGTCCTGCTATTTTTTAATTGCTTTATCCATTACTTTTGAGAGCGAGACTTTAAATGCACAGAAGGTTAGAGAACTGCTCTGCTTCAGAAGTGATGAAGAGGATTTTCATCACTTATGCCCATCAACACCTTTTTGTTTTTCAGTTTTAAGGTCAGTGGAAATACATTTTATTGAGCAGTTGGTTCTCAAAATGTACTTCAAAATGGCTTTAGGATGGACGTTTCAAAAGTTTAATGGGTCACCCGGTCACCCTCAGATGAGAGGAAATTGGTTAGGATGTTTAGGAACAACCCAAGAACCACCAAGGATCAAGCCTGCCATGAACTGGAAACTGTTGGAACAGCAGTGTCACTGTCCACCCTTCAAGTGAGTTTTACATCACTGTGGTCTGAGACGTTGCTGACCAAGAAATAAGCCCCTGCCCCAACTCTGATACATTCAAGCTCACCTGCAATTCACAGGTTCCCAAATGGACAAGCAAAATGCCTTCTGGAGAAAATTTCTATGGTCAGATGAGACAATGATCAATGATCAAGTGGTATGTTTGAAGGTATAAAGGCGAGGCGTGCAAACCTAACAGCACTGTAACAACTCTCATGCATAGTGGTGGTAGTAGGGCTGTTTTGCTGCCAGTGCTACTGGTACATTGCACAAAATGGATGGAGTAATGAAGAACAAGGGTTACTGACAAATTCTTCAACTTCACCTCAAACAGCTCAACAGCTGAAACTTGGACACAAGTGGATATTACAACGGGAGAATGTTTGGAAAAAGCAAACATCAAAACAGGATTTGGAACAGATAAAGCAGGCTTACATTAAGCCTTTTCTTCACAAAAACTGAAACTTCAACCCACTATGCTTAGAAGCTGTGCCGTGGCAAGAAACCAACCAATTTACGTGACATTTAACCAAATATTAGTGGGAGCATATGTCACGGTACTGGGCCTGTGACCCAGTGTTTTGGGTTTTTGGATTAAGTTACATTATTTGATTTGTTGTTTTTCACATTTTTGGTTCTCTTTATCGTTTTCTCCTTGTGCTATATTTTTAGTTTTCTGTCACTGTGCCTTCCATATTCCACGGTTAGTTACTCTTGTCTCTGTGTTTCTGGTTCCCTAGTTAGTCATGCCTCCATGTCACAGTGTCAAGTCACTTTCTTTGTGTAGGTCTCTTGTTTCCTGTTTTACTTTGACAGTCTCAGTGTTTTCAGTTTTGCTTCCTCCCCGTCTCATTTTGTCAGATTAACCCCAGCTGTGTTTCCCTCCTGTTTCCTTCGTTACACCCTTGTGTATTTAAGTCCTGGGTTCTCCTCTCCCGGTTGTCGTGTCATTCCCATTTGCTGTGTATGTTTCTCCGTGCTCATCATTTCCCTGGTTTTCTTCAGAGTCTGCTCCTAGTTCCTTAGTTTTCTAGCTTTTCTGTTCTTGTTCCTAGTTTCCAGTTTTAGGTTTTGTTTCTTGTATTCTGTATGTTAGTTTTCTTCAGCACAATAAAGCTGCCTCCCTTAATTCATCCCTTTGTGTTTTGCGAGTCCTGCGTTTGGGTCCAATCCTGCCTGCCACACAGCGTGACATGGCAGTATAAGTATATATTTGACCATTTGTGGATTAGAGAAAATCAAAATAAAATAAAAAATCTAACTTGTGCACCCAATTCTTTTTTTAAAATTCATTAAATATGTATGCTGTACAATCATCCCACTATGTAAAAAACAAAAACAAAAAACAGCTCAACAAATTCATACACTGTAAATCATACAGTGTATAAAATTTTGACCACAACTTCCTGCTTTCATATTAAAAAAAATATGTGGATTACTTCAATGTAGTTGTACATGGCCAAGTCAGCAATTGCGTGGTCGTCTGGAACTCGAACTCTGGTATACTCAGGCAGAACAGCACCTAGCGGGATACACAAAGGGCCGTATGGAAATTATTCTGTATGCTCAGCTTTTCTCTCTTCGTTAATCTTTGGTCATTTAAAAAGCGCTTACTGAAATCCTCATTGAATTGATCCATTATCTCGTCAAAGACAATGCAGTCCTCAAAGCCCTATAAAACATGAATAGATGAATTAGTCTCTGTCTAATTCTGCCTTTTCCTCCCCTCATTTAGTGCTACTTACAGCATTCATTCCTTGTCCATAGAAAGGCACTACTGCATGGGCTGCATCACCCATAAGGACGCACGCGTCACCAATGTGATATGGGTTGCATTTGACAGACACCATGGCCTGCGCAGGCAATCGGAAATAATCTCTCTGGAGAGTATCCCTGCAACACAAAAATTGAAATTCAAGAATTACAAACTCATTTTGCACAATTTAATCTGACAGTTGCAACAGACTGTTTTGTGTTTGCCAAAAGAGCATTTATCACAAGACACAAACACAGCTATGCTCTGTTTGTCTAACTAAGCAGCTAAACTGAGAAATTAAAGCAGGCACTTAGCCGTTTATGCCAAAGCACTCTGAATGAGTAACTGAATGAAAGCTTCAAGCGTTTCTGCGCCTCACACAGCCCTCCACCTCTGTCACCCGCAACATATGGTTCACCTCAAATTAGAACCTCACCTCACAAAATCCATATAACTGTAAGTCTGCAATTTCACACTTCACAGAACAGAGCTGTGGATGTGGCTGGAGCTGATGGGATGACGGGAAATAAAAGGCCTTTTGAAGACACTTTGGCAGGTCGGATGAAGAGATAAAGGCGGACGGGGGATTCAGGGAAATGGGTGGGGAGGGAGAAAGTCACTTACGCTCCTATTAGTGGTATGGTGTCAGGGAAGTATTTCTGGAAAAACTCGATGACTTCATCTCCTGTGGTGATCTTCTCAAAATCTTCAAAGGGCATGAAAAGGGTACAGGTGAATGTCTTGTCCTAAATCAGAAAGTAAACAGAGTACACAGAGACGTTAGCTCCCAAATCCATCGTGACACTCTTGATCACAGGATGCTTCACAGGATTAACCTTTTACTGCCCGTTGTTCCAGCAGAGATACATGAGAACTGAACTGTTAGCATCACGCCAAGTTATACATCCAAATGAAAGATTAGACTGTTGTGTGGTCTCACTCATTTTGGCACATTGAATCTTGTTTTTTCCCCCAAACTATGCTAACTGCATACTAACAGGCCAAAATAAGTACACATTTATTACAACATCAGTAAATGTAGGAGATTACCATACAAACAAAGTACCCAAAGCACTTATTTTGCAGAATGGTCAGTTTCAGAATAATATCTAATTATCTTCTGTATTTATTATTTATGCTAATGCTGCTGTTAATGTGAGTTTAACTGCAGGTTTTACACTGCCAGCTATGTATTGCACTTTTTTAATAATATGGCTTTAATCATCTAAATCTGGAAAATAGACCAGCTAAATAAACATAGATAATTATAGTATATTGATAGCAATAATAATGATTAACATTCAATTATCAAAAGATATTAAAGTTTTAAGCATTAGCATAATTTGTCTCCTTATGTAACAGTACAGTTAAGGACGAATGTTATTAGTTTTAGTTTTACTGATATTTGGTCATAAAGCCTTAGTTAACATGCTTGTGTTTTAATCGAGACCCACATATTAGTGGGTCTCGATAAAGTTCCTGTTCCTTTTTGGAAGCAAGTTCAAGTAAAAGTAAGATCAAGAAAAACTGAAGGCCACTGTGTTTATTCCTCCTTCATCATTATCGTTCTGGTTGAAGTAAACAAAATCACTGCATACCACACAGTACACAAATGACAATATAATCAACACAGTTTGATTATTAAAAGCCTTAAAGACATTCACCTTAAATCCATCACAAATGTTTAATGAAAAAAAATTAATTAGGCAGATGACATTAAAACGTCAGGCAGTTAAACAGGTACCTCACACACTAAACACTTGCATAAAGTGAATCAAATCGCTTTCTAGATTGCAAGTGTCAGCAACTTTGTCTAATTGCTTCAGTGGGTTTCCAGAGATGCACGGCCATTCCAAAGCTTCAGTACCCAAAGCGTTACCAAATAATTAGCATCCTGGTGCATATAAGGCAGCAGGATGCAGCATTTATAGTTTAAATAGATTTTTTTACTTGATTTTATATGTTTGATTCACACTCACATCTATGGGCAATTTAGAGTTTCCAATTAACCTATCCCCACTAACTAACTGCATGTCTTTGGACAGTGAGAGTAAGCCGGAATACCCAACGAGAATCCACGCAAACATGGGGTGAACATGCAAAGTCCACACAGAAAGAGCTCAGCCTGATGGTGGAAATAAACTCAGGACCTTATTGCTGTGAGGCAACAGTGCTAACCACCGTGCCAAAGTGCTGTACCCCGCCGCTCGCCCTAAGACAGCTGGGATAAGCCCCACCCCCCGCGACCCTGAAAAAGGATAAGCAGAAGAGAATGGAAGGATGAATTTATATGTTTGAGAAATCTTCCCTGCTGATCATAGTTTAGAATTTTCCATCCTCAATGTAAACGGAATGCCAGACACCACTGGATGGAAGTTCACTGAGGTTGTGTATGTGCCATTATCTGTCCTTCTGAGCAGGTGTCATCTATCAACATCACAAAGTCCTCCCCGTGGACATTTTAGCACTGTTACCATGGTATCCATAGCAAGGAAGACAATTTTTTTCACAGCCGTGTGAAATGTGTTTCTGGGAAATGGGGAGTGAGTGACAGTGTGAAGGCACTCAAAAGTCAGTTGCCTTAACCTAGTCTCCTTTAGGCGAGGAAAAGAGTTGTGCTGATTCAGCCACGCAGACAAATCATTATGGGATTAACCAGATAAAGGAAAGACAGAGAGTTGTTGAGTCAGAGAAAAAGATGCAGAGGCACAGGTGGGAAGGAGTGCAACACTGCTGTGTGAAAAGTAGGGTGAACCTCAGGGTGCCAAGATACTTCTGATGAGTAAGCCTCACTTCATAGTTATGAAGTGAGCCTAATTAACTCCATGAGGACATCCCAGAGGTCAGTCAAGCTCTGAAAGGTGCTAGTGTTTGTTTCCTTTAGCTTGCCACATAATATGCAGTAGTAACTTTACAAATAAACAAATCTTGAATTGCTTAATTTCACTGATATAGTTTAGAAATCAGTTCACACTTACCAAGTTGGGCAGGGCGATCATCATAAATGTGTTTCGTGGCCAGATGTGTAGATAATTAGGCTTCATAGCAAACTGGGGATAATGAAGACATCCAGCAGAAATTAAATGAGCAGAAAGATAACTACCACTGCAGATGAATTTTGCTGAGCCAAATACTAGAAGCGTGCTGACCTCTCCATTAATGGGTAGCATGGTGAGCTCCATGTAGCCATGAGGGATGTAGGTCTGGCTATAGTCGAAGCGGCTACGCCGAAGGAACTGCTTACGTACGGCAGAGAAAGCCCCATCACACCCCACAATCAAGTCTGCCTTGACCTGCTCCTTGGACCCGTCCAACCTGAGAAACACATTAGCAACATGACAAGTTAACTTCATTAAAAACTAAGTAACATGGAGGTTATTTTTAAGAATTAACTGCTTTAATGATTAAGCCACAGAGTTCCTAATTACACAAAAAATACCCATAAGAATTGAATCGTGTAATGAGCAAAGGCTTACTGGAAGCAGTGTCCTATCGCGTACAGAGCTGTCACTGCTTGGCTTTATAGAAAGCCTCTCTTTTCTGATACTTGAGAAAATAAGGTAACTGCTCAGCCTCGAGGCTATTAGCTTAAGGTCTGAATGAGACACAAATGAACTACTGACTCAAAGCCCGAGTTGGCTTAAACTGTATCTTCTTGAATGTTCCATTAGATACAGCAGATTTATATTAAATTTACAATGTCAGAATGTCACTATTATTAGAATCAAAAGCCACATGATGATCATTTAGTGGTCATTAAAACTTTTACTTAGCTACCCATTAACCTTAATCTAGTTAAAGTTTAGCAAGTTCAACTTAATGATAACACTTTATAATATATATAGCCTGGTTTGATTTGAATAGATTCCTTTGTCTGTAACTACATCTTAGAAAATCTTTCTGGCAGAAAGTTCTGAAGACAACATTTCAGTTTTTGTCCATCTATTGAGAAAAAAACAGTTAGGTTATTACTTTATTATCAACAACACACAAATATTTCATTTCATGTTAGATGCGTTTTCTCAAGAATTAAAGTGCTTGACCAATCAAAGCTGAGGTGGAGTACATAAAACCTCAAAACCCAAAAAATCTTGATAATACAAGATGTCACGGTTCTGGGTCCGTTGGACCCAGTATTTTGAGTTTATTATGTTTTGGTTTATTTTTGCATTATGGATTGTTTTCTGATGTTCTGGTGCTCTGTTTATTATTATCATTATGGATCTGTTTCTGTTATTCTTGGTGAGGGATCAGTTCTTAGGTTTTGGGTTCTCATGTGTATTGCAGTTTCTGTTCAGTGTCTAGTCTGTCTCTCAGCGTCATGTCTGCATCTGGTTTAGTACTTCCTGTCTTGTTGTGAAAGTCTTTGTCTTATGTTAGTGTGTGCAGCTTAGCTCCCCCGTCACGTTAGCCCTGATCTCCCCCAGCTGTGTCTCCCTTCTGTGGCCCATTTCCTCATTACTACCCTGTGTATTTAAGCCCTGTGTTTTCCAATGCTCGGTGTTGCGTCGTACCCTCAGAATTATGCCTGTGTGTTCAGTTCTCGGTGTCATTGTTCTGTTCACGTTTTCGTTTGTCGCCAGCAATAAAGCTAAGGTTCTCAGTTTCAATTCAGTCTCAATTCAATTCCAGAGTCTCAGAGTCTCGCATTTGGATCCTCCTCTCCATCCGCCTGCACACAGAGCCCTGACAGAACAACACGACCAGTAATGGATCCAGCGGACTCACTGAGGAAGCGCAGCTCCCGTTTTGACGGGACCCGGCTAGCGCTTGGAGAGCCTCCGTGCTGCCGTTCCTCGCTAGCAGCCTACCCTTCAGCCCACGTACCTGCTTATTCCCCCCGGACGCCCCGGTCTCACAGAAAACGCTCCAGCCGGTCCCGGGAGGAGTACTATGAGACCGCAAGCAATCAGCTTACACCTGCACAAGCTTTTTACAAGATGTTAGGGATTATTATCGTGCCGCCTGACTCACCCGACATTTCCACATCACAGCAGGAGCAGCCACAGCAGAGTCCTCCCTTGTCACATTCCGCCAGCGCTGCTCCCTCTTCAACGGGGAGGCAGCGAACACGCCGCCAGCACTCACAGCTCCAGCAGGAGCCTGGGATTCTTTTCAAACAACCACCTAGGGTGAGTGACAGAGTCTCCCTTCATTCACCTTTTGTGCCTAGGGATAAACAGACGGTTTCCCCCAAACCTGTTAATGCCAGCTTCGTGAACCCTACAGCTCATGTTGCTCCTGTTTGGAAAAATAGTAGTAGTAGTTCTGAGAACGTGTATTTTCCTCCTGGTTCAAGAGACTGTGCTCCTGATGTTCCTTCGGACCCAGGAGTTAAGACTGTTTCGTCTGGAACTCTTCATTCTGGGGCTATGTTTATTCAGTCAGCTGATCAGTAGCCACCTTCAGCTCAGTCAGCTGATCAGCAGCCACCTTCAGCTCAGTGTCCAGTGTCAGCTGATCAGCAGCCACCTTCAGCTCAGTGTCCAGTGTCAGCTGATCAGCAGCCGCCCGTAGCTCAGTGTCCAGTGTCAGCTGATCAGCAGCCATCTTCAGCTCAGTGTCCAGTGTCACCCGCTCAGCAGCCGCCCGTAGCTCAGTGTCCAGTGTCCCCTGCTCAGCAGCCACCTGTAGCCCAGTCACCAACTCCACCACCATCACTTTCATCTCAAGTTCAGTCTTCACCCCCGCTGTCCATAGCTCAGGCTCTACCACAATCAGACTTTCTCCAAACCTTGTTACAGTCCATAGCCCAGTCAGTAGCGCAGTTAGTGGAGGAATCATTAGCTTTGTCATCTGCTAAATCAGCCACTCATCTTCACCCTCAGTCAGGGGTCCCTATTGCCTCTGGCCCTGCATCTGCTCCAGCTGGAGGGCCCGAGGAGCCCGTCCGGCCTCAGGTTTCGTCTGCTGGATGGCCCGAGGAGCCCGCCCGTCCTCAGGTTTCGTCTGCTGGAGGGCCCGAGGAGCCCGTCCGGCCTCAGGTTTCGTCCCTGCCAGAGGCCCGCATGCCTGCTGGTTCTGATTTGCTCCTGCCAGAGGCCCGTGTGCCTGCTGGTTCCAATCTGTGCCTGCCAGAGGCCCGTGTGCCTGCTGGTCCTGTTCTGTTACTGCCAGAGGCCCGCGCCTACTGGTTCTGATCTGTCCCTGCCAGAGGCCCGTGTGCCTGCTGGTTCCGATCTGTCCCTGTCAGAGGCCCGTGTGCCTGCTGGTTCCAATCTGTCCCTGCCAGAGGCCCGTGTGCCTGCTGGTTCTGTCCTGTGCCTGCCAGAGGCCCGTGTGCCTGCTGGTTCTGTCCTGTGTGTTCCAGGGGCCCCTGTGCCCACTGGTCCTGAGACTGTTTTCGCTGGAGGGCCCGAGGAGCCCGTCCAGCCTTTTGCATCGTCAGCTGGAGGGCCCGAGGAGCCCGTCCAGCCCCCTGCTTTGCGAGCTGGAGGGCCCGAGGAGCCCGTCCAGCCCCCTGCTTCGCCAGCTGGAGGGTCCGAGGAGCCCGTCCAGCGACCTTCCTCATCATCTGGGGGGCCCGATCAGCCTGTCCAGCCACCAGCTGCTCCACCAGCAGCCTTATCCACACCTGCAGCAGCAGCCGCATCCACAGTTTCGTCCACGCCGCCGCCTGCTGCAGCGCCTCCGTCTCCGGCTTCCACGCCGCCACCAGCTGCAGCGTCAGAGTCTTCATCCTCGCCAGCTGCAGCCTCCGTGTCTTCATCCTCACCGTCGCCTGATCCAGCCTCTGCATCCGCTTCAGCGTCGCCTGGTCCAGCCTCCGCATCCGGTTCAGCGTCGCCTGGTCCAGCCTCTGCATCCGGTTCAGCGTCGCCTGGTCCAGCCTGTGCATCATCCGTTTCAGCGTCGCCTGGTCCAGCCTCTGCATCCGCTTCAGCGTCGCCTGGTCCAGCTCAGGCTTCATCCGCTTCATCCTCGCCTGGTCCAGCTCCAGCTTCATCCTTGCCTGGTCCGGCTTCCGCATCTTCAGCGTCGCCTGGTCCGGCTTCCGCATCTTCAGCGTCGCCTGGTCCGGCTTCCGCATCTTCAGCGTCGCCTGGTCCAGCCTCTGCTTCCGCATCTTCAGCGTCGCCTGGTCTGGCCTCTGCTTCCGCATCTTCAGTGTCGCCCGGTCCAGCCTCTGCATCCGCTTCAGCGTCGCCCGGTCCGGCTTCCGCATCTTCAGCGTCGCCCGGTCCGGCTTCCGCATCTTCAGCGTCGCCTGGTCTGGCCTCCGCATCCGGTCCGGCCTCGTCTGGTCCTGCGGTTGCCACACCGTCATCGGTTCCAGCTCATCCGGTTCCACCTCGTCTCTGCCGGCCGCTTTTTTGGCCTCTAGTTGGGCGTCGTCGCCGCTGTGGACGACCTCCTGAACGCCGCCACTGCCTTCTGCGTGGCCGGCCCCCGGACTTCAAATCAAATCAAATCAAATCACTTTTATTGTCACATCACATGTGCAAGTACATTGGTACAGCACATGTCAGTGAAATTCTTGTGTGCGAGCTTCACAAGCAACAGAGTTGTGCAAAATACAATAATGTAAACAAGCAAAATACAATAATGTAAACAAGCAAAATACAAGAATGGCTACATCTGAAACTAATAAATATATGTACAATATATAATAGTATATGCATTTCTGGATGTGTATACTAAATATTTTTCTACGT
>NW_005187463.1:825460-826466 GCF_000239375.1 Pundamilia nyererei
AGCCCTGTGTTTTCCAATGCTCGGTGTTGCGTCGTACCCTCAGAATTATGCCTGTGTGTTCAGTTCTCGGTGTCATTGTTCTGTTCACGTTTTCGTTTGTCGCCAGCAATAAAGCTAAGGTTCTCAGTTTCAATTCGGTCTCAATTCAATTCCAGAGTCTCGCATTTGGATCCTCCTCTCCATCTGCCTGCACACAGAGCCCTGACCCAAGATTTATTTTAGATATTAACAAAGCTATTTTTTTGGAAATTCATTCTTGACCATGAATGTCAACACAATATTCAGAGTGTTTGTGTGTGTGTGTGTGTGTGTATCCCTCTACTGCATAGCGTTGCCCTGAGGCAACAAACCACATTTTCATGCCTCACACTGGCCCTTCAAAAAAAATTTTTTTTTTTAAAATAATGCTACCAGGCACATCTCTTTCCAATAAAATGATGAGTTGAAGGTGGTGTGACTTTCATTTGGGGGGGAGGACCCCTTTCCACAAGCTACACTACATGAGAGACATCTCCATTAGGAGGCAAAATAAAGATCACTATTTTACATGTTTATAGTAAAATAAATTAAAAAATACTTGTATGTGCATTAATACGTTAAGAAGCATGTTAGAAGCAAATTTATTTATGCAGTAAAACTGTTAATTTTCATTTTCATTCATTGCCTCAAGGCAACACTGCGTAGTTAGCCCAGTTTCTTTCAGGCAATATAATGCATTAGCATGTGTGTAGAGATGTGTTTGTGTGCATTTATATGATCATAGTCAATGTTTTTTACTTTACAATCTGCTCATAATTACAGGACATGGATGTAAATACCTTTTATGGAAGGAAACCAAGGGAATGTGCAATTTCTGTCCCCAGAAAGTGAGCTTTCAGGAAGTGACAGTAAAGTAGAGGAGTGGATCCTTGAATGAGGTTTGAAGGACACTTAGGAGCTCAGGGGTCAGTTGGTAAAGTAACTGTGTCTGTGTTAGTGCCCACATAGCAAGCAGGTCTGGCCAGGA
>NW_005187463.1:828148-847589 GCF_000239375.1 Pundamilia nyererei
TGTGTGTGTGTGTGTGTGTGTGTGTGTGTGTGTGTGTGTGTGTGTGTGTGTGTGTGTGTGTGTATTACTTATTGTTGTGGGGACACAAATTTGTGTACACATTCACATTGTGAGGTCTCGCCTACTTTATGGGGACAAATTGCAGGTTAAATCGTTCAATTTTAGGGTGAAGGCTTGAGTCAGGGTTAGGGTAAGGTTCAGGCAGGGACTTGTGATGGGTAAGTCTCCAGGAAATGAATGTAAGTTAATGTAATGTCCCCAAAAGTGATGGAAACACAACGTGTGCGTGTGCGTGGTTAGGGTCAAATGTTGCATGCATTTTGGTGTTTTATTGTTCTGTGAAATGTTTACATTATTTATTTGTTGTTTATTTATTTGTTCATTCTTGTTGTACTAATACAACTTATTATAGAATAACTACCCTTATCGCACAGTGTTGCCTTGAAGCAACAAACCAATATCTGTTTGGGGGGGGGGGTCAAATTTTATGCTTGATATATTATTAGGGACCCTAAAGCTCCCCCAAAATAGGGAGAAATATTTTTTTCCCGAAAATTAAAAAGTCATGCAGTAGAGGGATATGGTAGTATTACTTCCATTAGCCAACATCCTAAGTCAAGAAGAGTGAGGAGTCAGGGCTCCACTTTAGTCCTGATGCAGATGGAGTTAAAATTCTAACACTCCTGATAAAAGATCATTAAATCTTTCATTTGGTTGCCATACATACTTTGAATGCAGTTTCCAGTCTACACAGTAATGAGAGTTTAGGTCACAGGAACATCTGAATACAGATAGTTGCTTAAATACCATTACAACAATATTAGCTAAGTGGATTTATTATTGTTAATGACCAGCTATAAAGCCGTGCATAATTACCCAGTGCATAGCAAATCTAACAGCATCTGGTTTTGTAATGATGAGAGTCTGGCTTCAGATTGTTTTTAATTTACATTTGCAGCACTGCATGGATTTAAGGGAGTCACACTCTGTGACTAGAGGTCATCTGCATTTACGCATTTCATGCCGATGGCTTTCTGTTGTACATTTCCCACCTAGTATGGGATGATGCAACTACAGACAGGACCAGCAGATTATTCGTGTGCTTTAAATTATATACACTTGAGAGAGCAAATACATCCTGCTGCAGTTCAGCCACAGCAGAACAGGAGAGACGTGCCCTGGATGCATAAGGTGTGTGAGACTGGGTGGCATTTGAAGCCTACAAAAGACTTCTTTTAATCAAAGTGGGTTTTTTTAAGTGCAGTAACTTCACAGTGACTCATTCAAGCAGATAGGGCAGCATACACATCAAATGTTTGTTGTTATTGTTGTTGTTAAACACATTATAGATAAGGCTCCTTTCAATTTAGGACCCTCTGATCAGACTGAGCGGAGTTTGTGCTCGTGCATCCTGTGTTAATATTTTACGGGATGGATATGTTGATCATGTCTAAAAAGATTCTGTGTCAGAGGCCAATAGGCAGATATGTGGAAGTGGACCCAAAAACAGACTGAAGAGACAACTGACTAGCAGTTAACAGTGCTTTATTGAACACAGGGAAACTGCTGCAGGTGAGTTGAGGAAAATGTAGCATGAGTCTCTGACGTGAAATGCAGGTGAAGTGAAATGAGCTCCGTGGAGGGAGGGAGTGTCCCAGCTGAGAAGCGGGATGAGAGAGGTGGTTGATCCAATCCTTTATTTCCAGTAATTCACAAGGACAGGCAGGTGAGGTGGATGCTGCCGTAGCAAGTAGACTGAGTGATGGCAGATAGCCAGCAATGATTGTGCAGCCACAGTAGTGGCAGAGGATGTGCAAAGCGAGCTGCAGGTGAGTTGAGTATTGTTCCAGGAACGGCAAAACTAAACATAGGAGTAGCTGACAGACAGGCAATGAGTGGAAGGCTGAGCTGGTCTTAAATTAGCCAGTCTGCTGATTGCCACTGATGGACCACAGGTGTAGAAATGAACCTCCACCCCAATGTGTGGATGCTGGAACCAGCATGGCAAAACAAAACAAAACAAAACAGCAGAAACTCACTTGGATCATGAAACTGAGGGAGTGGGGGTCAATGGCACAATCACAGGGCCTGTGGGGAGGAGGAGACACAGCTTTATCTTTACTTCCTGTAGGTTATGGTACTCCTTCAGAGCAGAGGATAGCACCGATGGTTGGTTGACAGGTGGCAATGAGTCAAAGGAACCGGTAGGTAGGGCCGATTGTAAGCAATCTGCCAAACAGACTCCAAAAAGCTACTTCATTGCCGGCCCAATCAATGATAATTTTTCTTTTCCAACCATGAATAGCCGAGGATCAAAGAGGTGTCGGGTGAAGCGAATCTGAGTAATGAAATGGATTCCCAATGATTTCTGGAGGAGAATAAACAAATGGGCTTGGTTTGGTGTGAATGTGAGCAAAAACTTGGCTGTTTAGTGCAGTGGCCGGTAGGGGGGGATGAGTGGGAGGTCCAACTGCTTGACTAACTCAAGATTGATGAGGTTTTGTTCAGCACCAGAATCTATAAGAGTATGGAGGGAACTGGAGACCTGGTTGAAGCGAAGGGTGACTGGTAGCGGGAGACAGGGTTTGGAAGTAATCGACGAGCCTTCCACCTGTATCCCTGAAATTACGGGGGTGGGTAATTTTTGGGCCGAAGAAGGAATGCAGCAAGAAAATTATCTGGATTCCCATAATAGAAACATTCACGGGCATAAAAGCACCTCTCGCTTTCCTCCTAAGTGAGCAAAGATCGCCCGATCTGCATAGGTTCAGGTGGAGGATAAGGAGGAGAGAGAGGTGGATGGTGGAGCTTATGGTGGATGTTTTTTCCAGAGATGGCAAAATGGACACAGGGAAGGATTGGAACATTGTTTTATGAGATTAATGGTCTTGTTCAGCCTCTCTCCCTCAGATGATTTTCAATCGAGAGAGAGGAAGAGAGACTAAATCCTCAAACGAACCAGGCTTGTCCTGTAATGCCAGTTGATGATTAATTTGATCGTATAAGGGCTCCTGTGCAAAAATCGACAACAAATTCGGCCACACTACGCTTAGCTCGACACAGATTTATTAATTTCTTCCCTCAGAGGCTGAATGAGCAAAAGTTTTCTTTAGCTCTTGAAGGCTGGAGGCTGGTGAGCAGCAGGTGTGACCTCAGAACAGAGCTCCTGAACTGCAGAAAGAATCTCCCCCTCCTTGTCATGGGTTTACATCACAGAAACTGGAGGCCCACTCGGGCCAACCGATAATGGCAACTTGTTTGGATATTGTGGTCAGAATTAGATCTGCTGGGTTGATTCTTTTAGGCCATTCTGTACTGTCAGTGGACAGAAGGCCGATACGTCGGAGTGGACCCAAAAACAGACCCTAGAGACAACTGACGAGCAGTTGACAGTGCTTTATTGATCACAGGGAAACAAAACTGGAAACAAGGAAAATGTAATGCGAGTCTCTGACGTGTGGACCACTGGCTAAAAGTGAGTTAGGAGCAATGGCTTACTTTTCAGCTGAAGGGAAATTAACTCTTTGAAGGGAGTGTCCTAGCTGCGAAGCGGGATGAGAGAGGTGGTTGATCCAATCCTTATTTCCAGTGATTGACAATGGCAGGCAGGTGACGTGGATGCGGCTGTAGCATGTAGCCTGAGTGGATGAGTGATGGCAGATAGCCAACGATGATTGTGCAGCCACAGTAGTGGCAGAGGACGTGCAAAGCGAGCTGCAGGTGAGTTGAGTATTGTTCCACGAACGGCAAAACTAAACATAGGAGTAGCTGACAGGCAGCCAACACACACCAAAACAGCAGACACTCACTCGGATTATGACACCCAGAGGTCTTTCAGTGTTAATTGAGTTGTCACATTTACTTCAAGCAGAACCAGTTACAGAGCAACTAGAAAGTCCCACCACAAGGTTTCAAGTACAGCTTGTTTTTCACCAACTCCAGCCTTAGGCGTTTAACATGTACAGGCCCATAGTCAATAAATCCAGAGTTAAAACAAAGAAGCCCAAAGTGCAGACCCTCTCCTTAGGTGACTGTCTGCATGTGGCATGTATAAGATTAGTGACTGTTTACCTGGCAAAGGTCATCAGGCCCGTTTCAGCATTCCAGTCCTGCAGTTTGTGGTCGAAGTTCATCTTTGTGTTTGGATATGTCTCTGCCGCTGTGAGGGAAAAATGTTACAAAAACTGTTTTTTTAGCACTGATGCAAGCATGACACAACAGCATCCGTTTAATATGACCACTCTATACTTCATTAAAACAATCAGGAAATGTTCAGCCACTAAGGGAATACGGCCTCATGGCAATTAGGACGAATCTCATGAACAACACAGCACAGCTGACAGTGGTTTTATGAAAACCTATGTTTAGGCTGTCACACTTTCCAAAATCTCTTTATCTCGGCGTTCGCTCCAGAAGCCTGGATGGACCCTGATAAGAGTGACGGCTTTGCAATCAGCCTCTCTTTCAGCACGAGCAGGCAATCTAATTAAATGTAGACCCATGCTGTCGCACATTATCTCCAAACGTACACTGAGGCTATCCATTAAATATTAGGCAAAATCCTTTTTAGCTGAAACACTAACATATCCTCTGACGTCACGTGACGCACTCAGCCGGTTCGAAGACGTGCATAAAGCTACTGCACAGCGGGCATCTGCGGTGGTCGAGGCTCAGCTCAATAACAATCAAACAAAATTAGGACAACTGCTGAAGGAGAGTATCCTTTAACATGAACGAATCCACTTGTTTATTTCTGCATCACTTTTCATCATTAAAGCTCATTAGCCAGCACAAAGTACTTAATGACAAGACATATAGTTGGGACTCTTGTTAAATGCTGATTAATTCATGTGCTCTACTTTAAGTTTGATCTGAAATTTTTGTGTCTTTTGGGATTTGCAGGTCAGGTGTGGCAAACATGTCATTGTAACATTTATGTCTTATTTCAGTGCCTCATTTTACATCGTGGGTTGCATGCAGCCCACTTTGATCTTAAGTGGGGTGGACCGGTGAAACACGCCTTTCTGTCATTGTAGAAAAGATTAAGTACACATTAAATCCCTGAGATGCATAAATACATGATGAAAAAGTGCTGCTGTAATAACTGAAAAATGTGTCAGTATGACTGGGCTTAAATTCAGAAAGAATGTCCCTTTTTTCCTCCAGTAATTTATTTTCATTTAATTATTTATCAATGAATCACTTTGACGTTGTGTTAATAGCTACAAGGGAGCACTTGATCATGAGGAACGGCTGTAAAACTTATGAAAATGCTATTAAAAGTCCAAAGTCTGTCCCATCCAAGTCATCCAGTCGACTGGATTGGAGTCTTTTGTGGAGTCGATTCTGGACCTCGGGCCTTATGTTTGACACCCCTGTATTATTTGAACCCCAACAAGTTAAGCTGCCCATATAGGCTGTATGTCGGAAAGAAGGAAAACCTATGCCAAAAAAAAAAAAATCCCATTTTGACTCATTTCCTTGTAACAAAGACTCAGCGTTTGGCTGATAAAAATTCCATTTTGGTGTGACAGTTGCTTGGTAATGTCATCTCACTTCCAGAGACACTATTTATGTTCTTACCTGTTAGCAGCTCTTTGTTCAAATTGGCTCGGTCTACCGACAGGATGTACTGAAAGGAGAACAATCTGTAATGTAGTGCAATTGTACAGGTACAGCTTATCAACTCTGCTCATTTTCATATGGAAACAGGAAGTCTCTAGGGTTTAGAATGCCTGCCTCTGCTTTCACTATCTTCACTGTATAATTTTGTTTTTTTTCCCCAACCACGAGGTGAAGAATCCTCGCCATACTGTCAGCACTCTAATCAAACAACAGCTTCCAAACACCCTAAAAGTCTGCAGTCTGTAAAGGCAAACAAACTCTATACTGTCGTGTGACAAAAACTCAAGTCTCACTGCACAGCCTGTCACTTGTAGTTGTCATCCTTTGGTGAATTCTTGTGTTACTTCACCAAACAACTACCAGTGTGTGTGTGTGTGTGGGGGGGGGGGGGGGGGGGGGGGGTGTACGCGTTTTAACAGGGGAGGGGAACAGGGGAGATTTAGCAAGCAAAGTAAATTATTCATCTGCAGGCTGTATCTGTACACATGACGCAATTCTTACAGTGTGTTTAGCAAAAAACAGACTATTATGTAACATTATTTTTCAGCAAACTAATGATAGAAAATGGATGTGCAGTCAGTTAAACAGCCCTCAAAAATAAACAGTGATGAGCAGCATAACATATAAGTAACATATTTTCTGCTCATTAATCAGTCTTCACAGTGTAATCTGGTTCATTTAGACTTTTTGGTTTTGTGTAAGTGTGAGACATCACAGAATTAGAAAATTCTGTACTTATCTGACAGCAGTCATGCACTTGGTAAGGCTTACCTGGCCTTTCCTGCCATAAGGGATTGGGGACTGTTTCCCATTCAGCGAATGGATCATTCTTGCATGCATCGGGATTCCTTTGGCAACAATCTAAGAGAGAAAAAAATTGCAGAACATCTTAAATGTTAAAACTGGACCATTGGGGATAAATAACGGCAGACATTTCTGCACAAAAGTTAAACAAGGGCAATCTATGGACAGCCAGCTTGTGACTCAGTGTCTGCCCTTTATAGTATATGTGAAAATGTGGCAGAGCGGGCCTTATTCTGTCAACCTGAAAAGTCATGCATGTGTAAAAATAAGGGACTGATGCAGAGTTCGCTCATGACGTGATCAGCGCAGCAAATTTGGAGCACCAAAAAAAGGGCCAGTGACCTTAGATGCTATTATAAAGCATCCTGAGTGGACTCAAGCAAAAAAAAAGAAAGAAAAATAGGAGAGTGGGAGATTTCCCGGGGAATGGCTTCATGCTATTTTGTTGCTAGAAATCAAAAGGAGGTTTGCCTCCATGCACTTTGGTCTTTCATTTGGGCCAATAAACAAGTGGGAAGGGTGGGGAGTTGCGGCAGGGTGTCACCAAGCCCCCCTCCTGTAAACTTTGCCTTACCTCTGCTTTACTACTTAAACAGTGAATAAATCGGCATACCTTCTCCTCCAGTCCAACATATTTCAGTGCTTGCCGGCCTCGATGAGACAAGGCCAGGTTGATGCTTCTCCCCTTCACAATCTTAGCACGTCGGATATCTGACCAGAGACCACATGCACAGGTTTTACACGTTCGTGTAATGTTCTTTAGTGTGTGGGTATATTTGTCAGAGAGTAGTGTGTGATGATAGCAATTACAGAGAAAACCAAAGTTTAAAGGAAAAAAATGCTTTGACTGCTACCTTCCCGACTTTCAAAGAGTTCCACGTCAAAGCCTCTTTTTGCAAAGAAGCAGGCATTCAGTGCCCCAACCTAAAGGATAGATTGTAGAAACTTTGTGCAATCCCATTGTGCATGGTCTTGTATACATAATTATCTTATGGTCAAACAAGTAACAATATTAATATGTAAGCTGCATATACCCACTGCTAAACAATCTTTCCCCTTAAATGAAGCCTTTAAAATGCAAATACACTTTCTAAAGTGTGAAAGTCAAAGGCCACACGGCGTGAAAAAAAAGGCACATTAATAATACTTCACTTTGAGTTTCTTGTCTTACCAAACCACCTCCCACCACTGCTACAACTTTTTTCCTGCTCTGTCTGCTTGTTGATCTCTCCATTGTGCTCAGGGTGCTCCAGCTCTCTGACCCACACGGTGTCCAGTCCAAAGGGACTGACGGGATAGCTGAGTTAAGATTTAAAAGAGGAGGAGCGTTTTACTTTCATAATCAGTTCCCCTTTTGAAAGCAAATACGTGCAACGGATAACAGGATTGTCCAAACAGTGTTGGGCATCTCTGCTGACACAAAGCACCTGATGTCCCTCGATTAAACTTATGCATGAGTTGCATAAGTTTAACTTTATGACAACTTCTACCTTATTGCGCAATATTAATCCTGAAAGTGAAAACATTCACCTTCCTCACGTCCAAAAACCCCCTTAGACTAGACTTTGCAGATTTTCCTGAGTTCAGAGAGTTCATTCGTAATAGGAGTGACCACAAATTCACAACAGACATATGTTTTTGGGGAGGACGTTACCTGAATCTTTAACGGAAAAGGTGCCTAGTGTGACGGATTAGAGCTCCCGATCAGAACAGATGATGTCAATTATAGATATATGAGGAAAGAAATCTGCTGCCATCTAGTGGCTACAGGTTCCTATATCGCTTTGGCGAAATGACCACACCAACCAGCAGGGGGCCCCCGAGCGCACGGAAATGTCAAAATCAGACCGGCGATACACACACACACACACACACACACACACATATATATACATATATATATATATATAAGCTGAACAGAAAAAAAGAAAAAACGGAGTAGAAAGTAGAAGCAGGATAAAGGTGTGTTCATTGCATCTCAGTTATTCATCGTTAATAGTCACTAACAATGACGTGGTTAAACAGAAGCGTCATATCAGTCGTGGCCAACTTATGGGATAAGTAAGGTGTGGTATGGAAACAACAAGCATTTTGGATTGGTAACCTACTGCTAGCTGTATAGCCGGTTAGTTTCTTTTTAATACATTTAATGCTGCCTGTTTTATATATATATATGCATTTGCCTTGTGATGTAAAAACTAATATTTTAGGCCTGTCTTGAATTCTTTGTGACTGCTCTGACCTTCTTTTTAAAATGTGAATTGTCTCCTTGTTTGTTTTCTTGCAAGCAGGTTAGTAAGTCATGATAATGCACAACTGATCAACTATGGGCAATACAGAGTTAATATTGGCAGTGCTGAGATGGGTGGTTGCAATGCCTTGCATGTGGCAGAACATCATTGGTTAGCACTGCTGCTTCACAGTAAGAAGCACATGCATAGGGTCAGGTTCCCTGGTGATTCTAAGTTGGCCATATGTGTGGATGGACATCTGTTTCTCTGTATTTACACTGCAGTAGACTGTAAACCTGTATAGGGTATTCACTGCCTTTCCCCCTGTGACATGGTATATGTCATATAAAAACATGGCAAATGTTTAAACTGAGTAAAAAAAAAACTGCAATAACAAGCTTGAAAAGCAAGTCATACTAAAAAGAAATAGCTGGAAGAACACTGTGCAACTAATTAGGTAACCGGCAATAAGTCAGTAACATGACTGGATATGAAATGAGATTCTTAGAGAGGCAGAGTTTATCAGTAAAGACGGGCAAAAGCTCAACCACCGTAAAAACCTGTGTTACCAACTGTGTAACAATTTCATATTAATATTCCTTAATGTAAAATGTGTTGTGCATTCAGACATGCTCTTCTACATACCTTAATGATGTCTTCCTATCAGAAGGTATCAGCAAAGCATTTTCAACCAAAGAACTGCCACTCAGTGGATGTTTTCTCTTTTTGGACCATTCTCTATAAACCCTACAGATTGTTTTGTGGACAAAATCAGTAATTTTAGAAATACTCAGACAGCGTGCCACATTCAAAGTCACTTAATTTCACCTTTCTTTCAAATTCTGATGCTCAGTTTGAAATTCCGCAGGTTGTCTTGATCATGTCTACATGCCTAAATGTACTGAATTGCTTCCATGTTGTTGGCTGATTAGATATATATTTATCTGAACGGGTGGACCTAAAGAAGTGGCCAGTGAGTGTAGAAAGGATAATGCAGAGAGCGACCCAAAGCACAGTACAGAGCAGCAATTTTTGGTTATTTAAATTCATTCTTAACGACTGAGTCATATTTTCTTACACACAACAACCATAATATTATGCACACTTATAGTCATACACAGTTTTCAAATGTAGATAGGCTAATATAGTAATTTCTTTTGAGACTTTAAAATAAAATATTAACTACCGATTGCTTGTGTTATACATTTAGAGGAGATGGAGGACCACGGACAAGCCTTGTGATTTAAAAAAAAAAAATTATTATTAATAATAATATTTTTTTAGGAAAACCAAATTATAAAATTTCCTGTTTTTCCATAGCAGCTTTATTCATTTTTCACTCTGACAAAGGGCTGGAAACTTGATCTGTCATGCTTAACGTAAAAGGAAATCTACACGCAGACTGTCTAATCGGTTTCCGAATCAATGACAGTGCTCAATATTCTGAACTACTCTAGCCAGTTTGGCGCTTCGTTGCCATTATAATCTTGAGTATTTGGCTTTACGACGGGCGCTGTCGTGGTCTAAGGCGTCAGTGGCAGAATCTATTAAATATTTGACAACCTGCCTCTATGAGGTGCGCTCTGCTCTTCTATCGATTGTTTGTGTCTAGTCAAAGATGGCGCCGTAACAGCCCAGGTTTGTTTTTCATGGGTGCAAAGTATGTTTAAGTGCATTAACCGAACGGCCCAGTTTACGAGATATCTTCAGTCAGCAGGCTACGTTTTCTGTCTTAACCGACCTTTTAGGTGAGCTCTTTTAGGTAAGTGTTGTAACTGAAAAATAGGAGAGTTATTTTTACACCGAGCAGCGAGCTGGCTAAACACCAAACTAATCTTAGCGGCTCGAGCCGGTTTTTTGACCCAGCTAACCTCACTAGCTAAAGCGAAATGTTAGCTGATCCTACATTGTGTATTTGTGTCCTGCGCTTCCGTGATCGCTTACAATACACTTTTTAGCTTTGCGGAACCAAATGTTTGCCAGCGAGTTAGACAAGACATCCCGTTTCTCACATGGTTGCTTGGTAACTTTTCTGAAGCTTTTATCCCTCATTAAATAAGCTAGCGCGACTTTGCTTTCTGCGTAATGGATTAATTTGTGTCCTCTACTGAGTCACTGTAGCACACTGTAATCCCCGTTGTGCTCAGTACCAGAGAGATGTAATGTTTCCACACATCTACGTCGTGGCTGTCTTTTAACTGTCATTGCTGTTTAGCTTACTGTACGTAAGTAGCAATTACACCAAGGCAGTAATAATAGTTGGTTATCTAAACTGTGTTGCTGGTTTCGTTTGATTTTTTTGTTGTTCAAAAACAGTGTTCCCGAAAATCATTAAAGATTTCATGTAATATTTCAGTAAAACTGCAGTAAACGAGCCATGTGTTGCTTAACAGCTCTTACAGTAATGTGTGGAAACTACGTGAGTCACGGCACCTGTTAAAACACAGCTAAATCCTTATGGGTGTTTTTTTTTTCCTTCTTATTCATTCAGATAGATAATTTCTATATACACAACTATCTAGAAACGCTTTACTTCTTTATGCTTCCAAGGACCCAGACTTTCTTTCATTTATTTATTTATTTTTATTGGTCTTGAGCAGTAGTTCTCCAGGCTTTCTTACATTTTTCTGACACAAGTTTTTATTTGGACTCTGGCAGCTTTTTGAGTCGGTTTTAGCCATTGTACATGATCATTTTCACAATAATCTTTTTGATGTTGGTTTTTAAATTTTGTTAAGACACTTAACACTAACCAGGTGATTCCCATAGAGCTATTAGCTGAAAATGTATGACATATGTTAACATCTTGTGCAGTGTATCCTGCAATTTGAGGAAATTGGTTAAAAGAAGTTTTAGACCTGTCACTTTTATCTGCAACAGACGAACTGTATCTTAAAGTCATGTCTTTAAGGAATAGAGGAAAAAGACATCCTGTCAATACTTGAAAGATGCATCTGGGACCTTCAGATGATCCATCTGCTCATCGCTGCACTCTCATTAGAAACGTTCTCAGTTGAAGAATGGATGTCACCATGTTTCACTTCTTAAAGAATAAAAAAAAATACACAAGAACAGGACTTAAAACCAGTGGAAGAACAAAATATTCTTACACAGTGATGAATCCAAATTTGAACATTTCAGTTCAAGTCGTCAACAGTATATATGGAGGTGGTTGGGAGAGGTCCAACTGTGAGTTTCTACAGTCATCTGTGAAACTTGTTGGAGGCTATGTCATGGTTTGGGACTGATGTTGGCAATCATGTAAAAACTGATGAATTATTACTAACCTATTTAACAAACTATGCAGTACTATCTGGAACATGTCTGATTGGTTCATTTTTAGCATGACAGTGTGTTTAAGAATAAAGGTGGTCATACCAAATATAGACTTCTAAGCTCACTTGCATTTAGAGGCATCTATTGTCCTAAAATCTCCTTTGGCCATTATGTCATGTTAAATCAAAACATATTACAATTTTAATTGTAAGTGTCCATTTGGTTTTCTTTGCTTGCAGACTGGTGTCATCCTTGTCAGTCAGAATGACCGACCCGGCTGTGAGGAGGGTGGTTAGTGATGTTATTCGCTCACCTGAGGATAAGCGGGAGTACAGGGGCCTGGAGTTTATCAATGGCCTGAAGGCAGTGCTCATCAGTGACCCGACCACAGACAAATCTTCAGCTGCTTTGGATGTCCACATAGGTAAATAGGTTTTAATTTTCTTTGTCCTGGCCAGGTGACCATGATTTTTTTCCGTGTTCTATCACACCATTTGGAAAAGCAGAGCAATTTTCCCACATCATAATATAACTGTGCCTTGCTGACCAATATACTTTCATGCATAGAGTTGCCTCATTAGTTGCCAGACGTCTTTTAAGCTTTGGATGGGTATTTCTGATGTCTATTATCTAGTATTTCTTTGCAAACTAGATATGACATTATGTACTTATCGGGTTTCTCTATTATAGCTTTTCACCAGCAAATAACATGTAACTGTTGGGACTCACAGCTTAAAGTTCTCACTGACTAAGCATTAGATAGTTGTTTTGAATGTCTGAGGAAGTTGTGAAATTCCTGTGACATTCTTTTTATATGTTGAATAAAAATGATAAAGAATTTAGTCATGTACATCTCATTGTTTATAAATCTACCTGTTGTGGTGCCGTTACAGATCTGTTTTTCTCACCTGGCAAACATTAAGTCACAACTGTTGCATGGATGAAAGAGAAGCAGCACCATTAACTACATTTCTCTGGGAATTTCTTTTCAATTTGCAGGTTCTCTGTCTGACCCACCAAACATTTCAGGGCTGGCACACTTTTGTGAACACATGCTGTTCCTGGGAACAGAGAAGTACCCCAAGGAGAACGAGTACAGCCAGTTCCTCAGTGAGCACGCAGGCAGCTCCAATGCCTTCACCAGTGGAGAACATACCAACTATTATTTTGATGTTTCCCATGAGCACTTGCAAGGAGCATTAGATAGGTATGTTGGTGTTCATTTGATGGTATTAATTTTGGCAGAAACATCAAAGTGATACATGATACACATTTAAAAGCTCAGTGGTCTTACATTTCTAGTAGATAGATTAAAAAAAATTATATATATATATATATATATATTTTTGGTGACATTGTCTAATTGTTCCCTTGTGCTGTTCAAGCCACCTGGACTTCAGTGGTAGGAAAGAACTGTGAGGAGTGATCTAAGTTATTGATGATGATTCCTTTGTGGAAAATGAAAGGATCGTATAATTCAGTTAGTCAGCATAATTTTCCTATTCTTATTAAAAATATATACAAACTAGATATCTGAATATTATGGTTTTTCTTTTAAAATTATAGTTACTTAATTAAACCAACATTTCTAGGTTTTAGGAGGTAAACAGTGAAAGATTATGAGTATTTTGGAGTTTGTATGTTAAGAATACAACATCTATTAAAAGAAGTTCATGGTCCATTTCCTTTGCAATAATGGTGTTTGTTTGTTTTTTTAAGCAGCCTTATGATGTGACAGAACTACAGTGATTACTTTTTACAGTATAATGTTTGCTGTGTACATCTTTAGATGCACACTATGAATTTTAGTGTGCTTAGCATTTCCTCATTTGCATGGCAGTTGCTCTGACTTTGTACTCTTGCAAAGCTTTTGTTCATTTTCCAAACAGTCATAACGTATAATCTGTATTTAATATAAACAAGATTGTACACACCAGAAAATGCTGAAAATCTGAAATCTAGTAGTATTATCACACACCTCTGTTGTTATTCTACATGCTGAAATGTACTCCTTGATAACAGCAACTTCTGACCTTTGTAGGTTTGCCCAGTTCTTTCTGTGCCCATTGTTTGACGAGAGCTGCAAGGACCGCGAGGTGAATGCTGTGGACTCTGAGCATGAGAAAAACCTGATGAATGATGCCTGGAGGCTGTTTCAGTTGGAAAAGGCCACTGGCAACCCAAAACACCCTTTCAGTAAATTTGGAACAGGTAGAGACTGTTCTTGCCAGACTTCACTTTGAAACTATATCATTACATCATTCATTCTGACTGCTTAGTGCATAGGTGTCCAACTCTGGCCCTACCAAATTACTATCAGAGCTGGCCTACTGGTATTATACAGCTAATATATATATTGTTTAGTATTAAGCTTTGCTCTTCCATACTCAGTTTTTCAGCTAAACTTGTTTGAGTCCATAAGAAAAGATTCATTCTTATATCTGGAGGAAGATTTTTTTTTTTCTTCAATAAATATTAATGTTAGCCCCCTACTTTGTTCCATTTTGAATTTTGGCCCACTGTGTATTTGAGTTTGACACCCCTGGCTTAGTGCATCGCACTTAAATTTTTATAGCAGAATATTTTGTCTGGAGAGCAAAACCGCCCTGCACAGAATATTTAAGCAAGGATTCCCTTCATACGGTCGATATGTGTTTTAGATTTTGTATTAGACTACTAATCTAGAGCAGAATCCAGTCACATATGTTAACTGTGGCTAATATTTGATTAAATGAGGTTTACATTCATGCAGCCTACTTATTATAAGAGACGGCTGTTTTAGCCCAGAAATACTTCTTAATGGCTTTGGTTTTTTATTTTAAACATGAACTCATTTCATTTTGGTTTTTTTGAGTTTTCTGATAGTCATTCCAGATCAGAGTGACGTATACTCTGAGCAGCTCTGAGCTCAAAATAGCCACCTGATGGCAGTCTTGAATTATACCGTCTGTATGCACATTAAGAACAGGACAGGATCAGACGTATCTGAAAGCAGTGCACTCAGCAGACTAACATAGCTTCTCCTGTCTGCTGCTTTGATGGTGTCTCTTTTAAAAAACAAAAAAACACTTAATTTGCCTTAGAAGTGCTTCATGTAGACTGTAGCACTTGTTTTAGGGGGTTGATTTTATAATATAGAAATTGATTATGGAATGTAATTTCACTGAATTTCACTACGGGAGTGTGTTGCCTTTTCTTAATTACATTAAAATGTACATTGCTGATCTTTTTATAGGAAATAAATTGACACTAGAGACCAGACCATCTAAAGAGGGGGTTGATGTCCGTCAGGAGCTTCTGAAATTCCACTCTACATATTACTCTTCTAACCTCATGGGACTGTGTGTGTTAGGAAGAGGTAAGATGACATTGCTCACGCATGTGATGTTTAAATGTTGCAAAATAATCATCTGACCTGAACAATGTGCAAGTCATGCATGAATGTTGCCTGAATTCTAGTATTTCACATTTCATCGTAGAGCAAAACGATGTGTTGTTCTCAAATCAGCTGTGATAATGTGCCTTGGTGTCACTGCCAAAAACGAATTCCATCGAATAACGTGAAAGTGATGAGAGACTTGAGTTACTGGCTTTTAGGGACATTAAACCTGTTGTCGAACATTTTTGACTTAGTGGTACCATGGACAAGTGCCATGCCTTAAAAAAAGAGCTAATTTTGTATAAAGTAAGCTATATTAATGTATTTTTATTTATTAATAGATTTATATAAGTAATCTAAAGTTGCAAAATAACTTGAAATTAAAGCTTTAAAATGAATAAATGAATGCTGGACTTGTAGACTCACCATCCTTCCAGTCCATACAGGACACATGATCCTGCATACCACAGTTCACCCACGCATGTAGTTAGTAAGTCATGTGGGTGTGGTGTCATACAGATTTATTTTTCTTTTCTTGTCCTTCTGTACTAAGCTGTATTAATCAGTGAGCGTTCTTAATATTTAAAACTTCAAGACTCAGTTTGAAATCAAAGTTGTTAGCTTCACTTTGTGGAGAAATATTTTGTAGTATTAAATCCTACTAAAAAATTGTGTTGGTTTGATAGAGTTTATAATACCTAGGAGCGCCTTGGGTTAATTATAAATATGACTCAAACACTACTAAAATGTATTACCTATCCAAATTAATACATTTTAGTAAGCTGAACAATTACTTCAAATACTCTTAGACAAAGAGCACGTAGATTTAAAAAAAACAAAACAAAATACAAATGTTAAGTGCCAAATGTTCAGCAATGTACTTTTAAATTAAAACTTAACAGTGTCTAATTTCAAACCAGGATACACACAGTTCTTTGTGGCATTTGTTTTCCATTCCATTATAGGCCTTTAAGAATGGCCTATAATCTGCTTTAGTGTTAAAATACAGACTGCAAGCAAGGTTTACTTGAGCCAGTTTGTTTGACAGCTAAAAGTTACAGGCTTGAAATGCTAATAGCTAGCCAATCAACTGTTTTGGGGTTTTGTTTTATTTTTTTAAGGGAGGGAACTTTATTGTAAATTCAGTATCTGTGATTTATTTATTTCTTTTATTTTATTTTTTTTAAACCCTTTGTTGGCAGAATCACTGGATGACTTGACGGCCATGGTGGTTAAATTATTTGGAGAAGTGGAAAACAAAAACGTGCCTGTTCCAGAATTTCCCGAACACCCCTTCCAGGAACAACACCTTAAAGTGAGCTGTTTACTTCTCACTCCTTTACATTTTTACTGCATTGCAAAATGTCTGTAAACATTTTTTTCCCCTAACACGTTACTTTGGGATTCATAAATTCTTCTGTTTACTACAGTCATTGAAGTGTCAGATGAAAGATCCCTTAGTAACACATTTCTGGTTGGTGTTGTTCTTCTTTTTTCCTGTTACAGCAATTCTACAAAGTGGTTCCCATCAAAGACATTAGAAATCTTTATGTGACTTTCCCCATCCCAGATCTACAGCAGTACTACAAATCAAACCCAGGACATTATCTGGGACATCTGATTGGTCACGAAGGACCTGGAAGTTTGTTATCTGAGCTGAAATCTAAAGGTAGCAGACTGCAAGCTGGTGTCAAATATTATTAGAGCAAGTGATACACTTAGTAAAACCATATCCTAAAATATGTGATTGGCTCCGAGGTGACATAACAAAAAAAGTTTCATCATTGAACCATAAAATGTAACACCAGGAGACCTGTGTTCGTCTAATTTAGTGATTGGAATAGAAGTCAATTTTCTTTTCGGACAGAAACATTCACAGTAACAGTTTCTTTTATCATAAAAATGAAAGAAACACCTTACTAAATTTTCACAATAATTACTTTCTAAGGCTGGGTGAACACACTTGTTGGAGGTCAAAAAGAGGGAGCCAGAGGATTCATGTTCTTCATCATCAATGTGGACTTGACTGAGGAGGGCCTCTGTAAGTCATGCATCTCACTACTTTACATGAATTGTACCTAGTTTGTGTGTTTTGCATGTGATTATGATCAATCCCAGTATGTGTAGGGAAAAGAAATGTAAATATAAAATCTTGGGGCATGATCTGTGTGTCACTGCAGTGCACGTTGAGGACATAATCTTCCACATGTTCCAGTACATCCAGAAACTACGTACTGAAGGGCCTCAAGAGTGGGTGTTTGAGGAGTGCAAGGTGATTTATGTTGTTAGTTCAGTGATACTTTCTAAGAGTCAGTATAAACGGATTTCCTATTCCTCACTGTAAAAGCTAGTTTTAAAAAAGAAATTAGAATAGCATATGGATTCCATTATGTGCATCACAGTTAATAGATCTGGATCAATAAGCTAAATGAATGTAGTCATTGTATGTTTGGTGATTTCAGCTGTTACACCTTCAACCTTTTTGTCTCTCTCTATAGGATTTAAACAATGTTGCCTTCAGGTTCAAAGACAAGGAGCGTCCCCGTGGCTACACTTCCAAAATTGCAGGTTTACTACATGTAGGTCCCTCTTTTATCTGCAGTCATTGTTTCCAGGCAGCCTTGTCAGAATCAAGCTAGTTTTTATTTGTATCAAAATGCACATATGTGATGGTTGCAGCAGGTGGAGTAAGGTACCAAATGTTTAATTTACTTTTTGGGTTCTGGGGACAGCAGTCTAAGGAGGAAACCCAAGACTTATCTCACATTAGCCAGTTTTTCCTGCGAATCCAGGGAGATAAAGAGTCCTTCTCTTGTCAGACAGGAGATCTCCAGTGAGTCTTGGGTAAGGGCATGCAGTCAAATGCATGCAAAATACCCACCCCTGCCGCTGTTTCTCACCTAGTGCAGCTCCAAAGTGGAACAGAGTCCAGCCCTTCACCAGGAGCTTTGTTCCAGAGCCCAAGCTATGTGTTGAGGCGAGCCCACTATATCCAGTTCATGTACCACAAGCAAGTACATGGAAGCCGGGGATTGTGTTGAGACCTTCACCTTTGAAGGTCCCACTCAACATGGGCCCCTACAGCCCTTTTAGACCCATGTAGGCTTCTTTGGGCAAAGGCCAGCTGGATCCCATGGGCTAAAGCACATGGCTCCAAAGTGGGGGCTTGGTCCTTTATTTTATTTTTAATACAAGGGGTTGCTTTTGCATATTTAAGATGGAATACATGCACATCTCCATACATTTGAGAGCTTGCAGTCATTGTAAGATATTATGTAACAACTTTGTATATCTACTGTGCTACCAAAAACACAGCGAGGTTTTAATAGTAAATTAGATTCATCGTCGGTCCTTTTAAGTAGAAGTTTAGAATTTACTTTATGGAGGCCTTTTACACATTTGTGTTTTCAAACGGTGCAATGCCAACAGCTTTCTTTGTGTGTCGTAGTACTACCCTCTCGAAGAAGTTCTAGCAGCAGAGTACCTCTTGGAAGAGTTCAGGCCAGATCTGATCGAGATGGTGCTGGATAAGCTGAGACCAGAACACGTCAGGTCAGTGTGACTTTGCAATGTGTAGTGAGGCTCACTTTACCTTTTCTGTTACCAAGTAATAAACTACACAAAACTAGAAGTAGATTGAGGCAATAACAACAGTTGTAAAAGAAGACTGAGTTTTGTGTTTATCAAGCAAAAAAATAACCTGCTGATTAGATCATTTCTGCAGCAGTGAACTTGTTGGGCAAATTTCTGTTTGCTTCTTTTACTTTAATCTGAATGTATAATCTCTCAGAGGAAGATGTGGGCACATAGTGTGATAAACTTTAAGCTAAACTTTACAGCTGCAGTCCCACTTGGATAACTGGACTGAAATAAAAGTGGGCCTGGTGTAGCTTTAATTCATTTACTGGGTTGCAGCTGCTGTGCCAAGCAAAGTCCAGACTTGTAACCGGTCCATTTCTTAATGTGTATTAAGGAGACGACAGCATGCAGTCATTGGTTGACCCTGACGGTTTGCATGCCAGTCTCTTCCTTTACTGAAGTGGCCATTTAATTCTGGGCTTTTGCCAAAACTGCTTTAAATTCATGAACGAATGCTTCTTTATTTATCCATCTCATTCCAGCTGCA
>NW_005187463.1:849416-850719 GCF_000239375.1 Pundamilia nyererei
CATTTTCTCTACAGCCCGTTTGCGTACGTGGACCCATTGCATTGTAACATGGCATATTTATACCTGGAGCTCCTCAAGGACTCCCTCAACGAGTATGCATATGCAGCCGAGCTAGCTGGCTTGAACTATGACCTCCAAAATACCGTCTATGGGATGTATGTAAGTATTCACAATCCCTCCCATCTCCGACCTCATGCCGCCTTCCCTTTATTATCCTCAAACTGGGCTACAGTGGCTCAGGCAGGCCTGGGTCAATAGCTGACGTTAACCTTCCAATCTGACCGCGTCTGTGGCCAGACTGCAAGTTACAATAACAGGAAACTGTCGTATATTGAACGTTTTTTATTGTTTGACATGCTTGATCATTTGAGACGGTTTTGTAGAGATTTTGAACCTGCGTGTGTTTTACATCACCTTCTAACCTGTACCCGGCTGGCATAGTATCTGTTTTATTTACAACTCCCTCTTTTATAACTGCTCATCAACCTCCTGTTAAAACACCATGCCTACCTGCGAGGGCTTTTATTCTCTCCATATCAAATCATCCTTTAGGTGTGCTGGGGTTAAACACACACCTGTAATTAAGGCATCAGTTTTGAAAGTCAGCCACTATTCTTGCATCAAAAAGTTTTTGTCAGTCAGTGCAGAACAGAAAGCCGGTCATTTGGCTGCATATACATACTCTTCATTATCATTCTTCTCATATGTGTTTTTATTTAGTGTTGGGCAACACTTGATTCCCAACAAACATTTATTTGTTTCATTTCTTTCCTTTTTTCCCTTCCATTAGTCGCTACCTTTACGCAGACCCCCTGCACTGCAACATGACCTACTTGTTGCTCAGGTTACTGAAGGATGATTTAAAAGAGTATACATATGCAGCCCGCCTGGCTGGGCTGGTGTATGGTGTAGCCTCAGGGATGAATGCCATCCTCGTAAGTAAGCCGTTTGAAGTCTGGAGGGAAGATGGGGTACCAGTGAAGGCTGCACTTTGAGGCTTTAACAGAGTGAAAATAACTTGGCGGTTGTGGTTTCTACACTCTTGATTGTGCGAAATCCTGCTTGTTCAATCTGAGAGAGAAGTCTAATATGCATTTGCTTGCAAATAACAAAACTGGGAGTGACATCACTCCTTTGTTCTTAGGTATGTAGAATGCGGCATTAAATTTAAAGATCTGTGCAGGTTTATCTAGGAGGTTTAACATCATTAGGAGTGTATCACTAAATCAGGTGTTTTTCTGTTTCCTTGATTTATGAATGAGCAATTTGCTTGTGTGCGTATGTGTGAGATTTAATGTTGTAC
>NW_005187463.1:851901-853432 GCF_000239375.1 Pundamilia nyererei
AAACCAAGCATGTGTGGAACTTCCACAGGCATTTTCCACACTCACTGAAAGGTCAGTTCAGGTCCCAGGATAATGCAGTAGTTGGCGCCACCCCCTCGCAGGGAAGTTCCTGGGAAGAAGGTTCCAACTCCTTTCTGTGTGGAGTTAGGGAGGACAGGGAAAACATGCTGACTTCTTGCCACAGTCCAAAGACATGCATTTTTGGTAAAGTGGTGACTCTAAATTGGCCATGAATGTGAAGTACTTGAAGCGTGTGGACTAAACCCAGTAAAGCAATCAAATTGACCTGAATTACTGTAGTCAAGTCTCAGAACAGGTCAAATTTAACCCAGACACTGTAAAGGTTAAATCACATAGCTGCAGTGAAAAATGTAAAACTATCACTGAAGTTTTCAGGTTTCTGCACACAGTAGAGGCCTCTCCTCTCACCTTGGGTCTTTTCTTCTTTTCAGTTTTTCTCCTTTAAATGCTGAAGCTGTCCTCTAGCAGTTGCTTCCCTAGCTGCAGTCTTTCCCGTGCACAGTGCCAGTCTGGAGCCTGCAGGGCAGCTTGTTATATTTTTAACCACAGAGCTTACACAGAGTATCCTCAGATTCACACGAGACTCAATTACCCTGCTGGGTCAGGACCTGGAGCTCAGTCACCTGGGCCTCCAATTAGCACAGCTCGTTTTTGTTATCAGTCCCTTTAGCCCGCCGTCCTCCTCTGTCTGGAATCTCTGAGACGCTGCGAATGTCATGACTTAAATTTAAACTTTTATGCACATCTAACTCAATCTTTAGGTATTATTTTTACTACTGCAATATGACGTGCTGCTTTGTTCATGGCAGGGAGACTGCCCGATGAAATCACCACACTCAGCAGTTATTCTTTGAATCAGTCTGTTACCAGCCTTGGAAAATTACTCTTTCATTGATTGCTTTTGCCTGTGATCTGTATTGCAGATGTAACTCTCCCACGCCTTAAGGCCTTCATACCTCAGCTGTTGTCACGGTTACATATGGAAGCACTTCTTCATGGCAACATCACCAAGGAGGTTTGTTTGGAGTCACTACTTATTATTACTTATTTATCCATATCTCAGAGGTTTATTGTCTCATCAGATCCTGTGAACCAGCTGCACTTCAACCTGCTTGTCAGAGAATAACACTCTTAAAATGAAGGAATGATCCCTTTTGTGATCATCAAATTATAATAATGACCAGCTTCTCTAACAGCAGAAGATGAACTAACTGAGGGGTTTATGTGAGAGAACAAAACTGATTTAGTTATATCAGTGGAAAAATTTGTAGATAAACATAAACTACTCACCGAGAGTCAGTACGGATTCAGATCAAGCAGATTAACATCATCGGCACTATTAGATTCAATAGAATACATCACAAATTCCATAGACAAAAAGCAATATGTGGCTGGGTTATTCATAGACTTGACAAAGGCATTTGACACTATAGATCATGATATATTAATAAGAAAACTGGAACGTTATGGTGTCAGAGGGGTAGCTTTAGATTGGGTCCGGAGTTATTTA